>NC_050574.1:349945307-350301865 GCF_011100635.1 Trichosurus vulpecula
GGGTAAGTGGCCCAGTAAACAGAGCTCTGTATTTGGAGGCAGGCAGATCTGAGTTCAAATTCTTCCTCCAATACTTACTAGTGTGTGACTTATATACTCCATTAACTGAAGTTTCCTCATCTATAAATTCAGGATAATAATAGTGACTCTCACCTAAGCTAGTTGTGAAGATCAAATAAGATAACACATGTAAGGAATTTTGCAAACTTCCAAACAGTACATAAAGGCTAACTATTCTGTCTTGTTGAGTCTTCAGCTCCTTCATCCACATTGTGTGTGTGGGGAGTAGATCTAATTTGAGAGCAAGACTTCCAACAATTTGGAATTAGAACGTAAGCTTCTTGAGAGTAGGGACTTTTTTTTTGTCTTTGAAGCCCCGGTGCCTGGAGCAGGGCTGGCATATAGTACTGCTTAATAAATATTTGCTAATTGCTTGAATGATTGATTAGTGGCTCTGATATTCACTCCACAGTTGCTACAAGATTTTTATGTGCCTGTTAATCCTAGGAATTTTTTCTGTCCCCTAGCTTTGACATCATAAGGTATAATGTGGTTGGGGAAGGGGGAAGAGGGGAAAAGAGAGAAAGGAGAGGAGAGGAGAGGAGGGGGGAGGGGAGGAGAGGGGAGGGGAAGGGGAGGGGAGAGGAGAGGAGGGGAGGGGAGGTGAGGGGAGAGGACAGGAGAAGAGAGGGAGAGAGGATAAAGAGAAAGGGAGAATAGAGGACAGAAAAAAGAGGAAGGAGATTCAAGAAATAAGAGTACCAGGTAATTAAGGGGGATGATAGAAGGGGAAACACTTAAAATATACTATAAAGTGATTTTTCCACACAGTAGTTGTAACATAACTCACTTTATCCCACTCATCATCGAAAATCCTTTGCAGGTTTTAGTCAGAACAGGCTACAGCAGGATTGCTAGTTGCACCAAGTAGACTGAACTATTCCAAACTGTCTACCCTCATCTGTGAGTGTTCCATAAAGGTGTAAATTTGTATTTTAAGAAAAAAAAAGTTAGGTGAGGATATGGTTTCCTCCAAAGTCTGAAATAATTTTGATAATTCCCATACAATAGTTCCTGAGTCTATTTTTTTAAGGAAAGCAGAAAGAGTATTTCCTACCAAGACATCTTGTTTTTAAAAGTTCACTCTACCTTTATTTAGTCATAAACACTGCATTTTATAGGGCTTTCTATTTCATTCACTGCTTCCATATAACACTGTTTCCTTTGATGCTCATTACAACACTATTAGGTAGGTAGGCCAGGGTAAGATTATCCCCAATTTATAGATGAGGAAACTGAAACTCAGAAGAAGGCAAGGGACTTGTCTGAGATTCCATAGCTAATAAATAATAATAATAATATTTCAGTCTAGGTTCTTTGATTCTCAGACCAATTTTCAGAGCCATAGCGTGCCAAATTTGCCACTGGGGAGAACAACACACAGTATGTCTGAGGTGAACAGGAGGAAATATGCCCTGAAATAAACTGTCATTCATGATGTAAAAAGAGTTCAAGAAGCAATTCAGGCCAACTTAATTGAACACCTGGAGGAATTGGTTACTATGATGCAAATGCTGAAAAACCGCAGGTAATTAACATTTGCAAACATTGAATTTTGGTGCCTTGGGACAAAGCCTCAATGACCCCATCCTAGTTATACTTCTGCCAATGCACTGTGCTATATAAGCTGTCACTTAATCTTCAAGGAATACCGCAAGTCATAGCTTTTAGGATTGATTATTTTTCTATTAAGTTCTCTGTGTGATATATTGTTGGGGGTCAGAGAAAATATGCTATGGATATAGTGTGTGTGTGTATGTGTATGTATACAGTAAGAGGTTTTATCCTAAATTCTCTAGAAATTTGAGGGCAACTTCTGCAGTTGAAGGACCATCCAATGTTTACTATTTGTGTGATCATGAGCAAATAAATTAAATTCCCTAAGCCTCTGTTCTTTATCTGTAACATGAGGGCATTGGCTTAGGTGGTCCCTAAATTCCCTTCCAACTGTAGTTATTGTCATCATATCTGAATTGTCTGATCCTGCATTGAAATATCGAATCCAAAAGGGATGGAAGAGTTTATAGATGAAGAAATAAAATAAACTGTATTGGACAGGTAGTATATGGGAAATGAAAGCACATCCAAAAGCAATGAAATCATTTCAGATGTAGCCTATTACAAGTTTAATATTTAATGGTTATTTTTTCACTTTTATATCATAAATGATTTAAAGATGAACAACTATGCCAAAACTGAATATATGTCATACGTTTAAAAAATACATTAACTATCACTAATTAAATTTATTTAATCAAGCTTAACAATGCTGCATGCTGTTACTCATTAGAAAGTAAGTATCAGATATCTCAAAGTTTCTGAGATGTAACACCAAAGGATTTTTTGAAAAAAATTTTGGTATCTAAGGGCATAACCATTTGTAATTTATTTTAATTTGTGTAAAATACATTATTCATCTTTATTGCTTATCATTTGCCCTGCAAACAAAAGACATATTACTATTATTACCAATTTAACTTTAGCACAGCCAAGTACACACAAAGGAAAGTGGTTTGTGTTAAATTGCAAAATATTAATGTTTGCAAGTGGTTCGGCTTCAGTAGCTCAAAGACATATTATGGAGCAACATTAAGCAGAGGGTTCATTATTTCAAATTATACACAGGGGCACTTAATCACTTTGCCCTCTCCCAGGACCTACTGCTTTTAGTGTTATGCATTTTTCTCCCCCCCAAAGAAAAGAATAGTAATCAACTTTTAATGCCCTGAACCATAAGATAGAGGCTATATTTTGATGGTTATGTTTTGCTCCTGTTTTTGGTGTAATGGATGGAATCTTGGGAATTAAAGTCAAATGGAACCTGGATTCCAATTCTGCCTCCTCCTTTTACCAGCTGTGGGACTGTGGTATCTTTTCCCCCCATTTCTATTGCATCCAGTAGGGTCAAAGGTAGATAACAAGAGTGCTTCCCAAATAATTTCAGTATCATTGAATGACACTTTTAATCTGGTGCCTCACATTTTTCTTCTGTGCTAACATATGAATAATATATCATTGATAGCTAGGGAAGATCATTTTGGCAGTGGGGCTGTGGTTAATGTTATTTAATGTCTCTGAGCCTCATTTTTAAAAAAAAAATCTGTTAAATGGGGATAATAATTACCTGTAGGTTCTACCTTGGAGGATTGTTAAAAGAAGAATGAATAACTGAAAAAGCATTTATTAAGTGCTAACTATGTGCTGGCAGCTAGCTGGCACAGTGGATAGACTGCCAAACCTGAGTTCAGGAAGATGAATCTTCCTGAGTTCAAATCTGGCCTCAAACACTTGATAACTCTATGACCCTGGGAAAATTACTTAACCCTGCTTCCCTCAGTTTATTCATCTGTAAAATGCACTGAAGAAGAAAATGACAAATGACTCCAGTATCTTTGTCAAGAAAACCCCAACTGAGGTCATGAAGAATCAGACACGACTGAAACAAGTGAACCAAAAAACAAAACAAAACAAACAAACAAACAAAGAAAAAAAACTGTCCTCAGCACTGCACTCAGTGCTGAGGATACAAATACAAAAAATGTCCTCAAGAGAAGGACCCAGCATACACAGGAGAGTGGTGGTGGTGAAGAGGAGAGAGTGATATTTTAGTTTGGAAAGTTACATGGATGCCAATTGATGTGATTTTGAATGAAGCCATTTGGGAGTAGAGGGATACATCCTTTCCAGATATAATGACAGAGTTCATTTGATTATAGTTCTAGAACTGGAAATTGGGAAGACTAAAAGGCATGTATGAGGTGGCAAGGTGGCTGTAGAAAAGATGATCAGGTAGTAAAATGATATAGAGTGAAGTAAAGCATGACTGGAACAGGCTAGAGACAGTAGCTGATGTGAAGCAAGTAGTGATCAGGAAAATGAGTGACCAGTGCAGAACTTCAGGAGGGAAAAAGGTAAAGTCTCCTAGAGAGTGGTTTCTGGTCTTGGTGGTTAAGAAACTGGAAAGAAGATGACCTGAGAGTGAAGTGAAGACCTAGGTATCCTGGGCAATACAAAACCACCATTGATCAGGATGACAGGGCTCCAGGGAAAGACTTCTAGATATAAAGGGATTAAGTTTTCTAAAGAATAGTTTCTTGTCTAGGCAGCAAGGTGGTGATGGGAAACTACAGTGAGAGTGGAGTGAGGGATAAAATGAGATGATGTAAATATAGCACTATGCAAACCTCAAAGCCCTGCATAATTGTTAGCTATTATTCATAGCAAATAATGTCTTGCCCAATTTAACCTAGACCCCACAGTTTTGTAATAAATCACATCTGATTCAGCAAGATAAAATTCTGTTGATAAAACTAGCTTCTGGGTATACTGAGCAGAAAACAAAATAAACTGGGATGGGTGGGAATAGTGAACAATGATCTTCAAGTATTAGGATCATTTTTTATGTTAAATAATTTTTTCAAACCCCTATAGGAGAGTGGCTATACTAGTAATATTTCCAGATTAAGAAAATGCATAGTGAGGGGCGGAGCCAAGATGGTGGCTGGAAAGCAGAGAATTGCCTAGGGGTCTCCCCCAGGACCCTCCAAACACTGATAAAAAATAGCTCTGAACAAATTCTAGAACTTCAGAACCCACGAAATAGGAGAGGGAAGCAGGGCTCCAGCCCAGGACAGCTTGGATGGTCGCTGGGTAAGGTCTATAGTGCCCAGAGATGGGAGCAGAGTGGAGCAGAGCAGAGCCAAGAATGGGCTGCTCCCAGACCAACCAGTCTGGGAGCCAGGTGGAACAGGCTGTAGTGCCCTGGATCAGTGAGCTCTGCCTGTTACCAGACTTCTCAACTCACAAACACCAAAGATGACAGAGAAGGCTAGTGGGAAAAACTGCAGAGACAGAGTGAAAGGAGTTTGAAGTTTGACAACAGTTCCAGGGGCAGTGCAGCTGGTGCAGCTACAGAAATACAGCTGCAGTTGTTTCCGGCCCCAGGCCCACCTGGTGGGAGGAATTAAGTGAAAGTTCTGAGTGAAGGTGCAGAGCCTGTTTAAGATCTGAGTTGGGGTCCGGGTTGGCAGTTTTTGGGGGAGGAGGAGCACTGGTGTGGCAGAGCTTGCTGTGAGAAATAGCTCTGAAAACAACAACACATCCCTTCAAGCTTGAAACAAAGTACTCTCTGCTCTACAAGCAGTCATACCCTGATGAAAATTCAAGGGTCAAGTAGTTGGCTGGGAACATGGCCAGGCAGCAAAAACGGACTCAGATTCAGACATAGACTTTGGAATCTTTCTTTGGTGACAAAGAAGACCAAAACATACAGCCAGAAGAAGTCAACAAAGTCGAAGAGCCTACATCAAAAGCCTCCAAGAAAAACATGAACTGGTCTCAGACAATGGAAGAGCTCAAAAAGGATTTGGAAAAGCCAATTAGAGAGGTAGAGGAAAAATTGGGAAGAGAAATGAGAATGATGTGAGAAAACCATGAAAAACAAGTCAATGACTTGCTAAAGGAGACCCAAAAAAATACTGAAGAAAACAACACATTAAAAATAGACTAACTCAAATGGCAAAGGAGCTCCAAAAAGCCAGTGAGGAAAAGAATGCCTTGAAAGGCAGAATTAGTCAAATGGAAAAAGAGGTCCAAAAGACCACTGAAGAAAATACTACCTTCAAAATTAGATTGGAGCAAGTGGAAGCTAGTGACTTCATGAGAAATCAAGATATTATAAAACAGAACCAAAGGAATGGAAAAATGGAAGACAATGTGAAATATCTCATTGGAAAAACCACTGACCTGGAAAATACATCCAGGAGAGAGAATTTAAAAATTATTGGAGTACCTGAAAGCCATTATCAAAAAAAGAGTGTAGATATCATCTTTTAAGAGATTATCGAGGAGAACTGCCCTGATATTCTAGAGCCACAGGGCAAAATAGAAATCGAAAGAATTCACTGATTGCCTCCTGAAAAAGATCCCCAAAAGAAAACTCCTAGGAATATTGTTGCCAAATTCCAGAGCTCCCAGATCAAGGAGAAAATACTGCAAGCAGCCAGAAAGAAACAATTTGAGTATTGTGGAAGCACAATCAGAATAACAGAAGATCTAGCAGCTTCTACATTGAGGGATCGAAGGGCTTGGAATATGATATTCTGGAGGTCAATGGAGCTAGGATCAAAACCAAGAATCACCTACCCAGCAAAACTGAGTATCATGCTCCAAGGCAAAATATGGATTTTCAATAAAATAGAGAACTTTCAAGCTTTCTCAATGAAAAGACCAGAGCTGAATAGAAAATCTGACTTTCAAACACAAGAATCAAGAGAAGCATGAAAAGGCAAACCAGAAAGAGAAATCACAAGGGACTTACTAAAGTTGAACTGCTTTGTTTACATTCCTACATGGAAAGATGATGTGTATAATTCATGAGACCTCAATATTAGGGTAGATGAAGGGAATATGAAGGGATGATATCTAAAAAAAAATCAAATTAAGGGATGAGAGAGGAATATATTGAGAGAGGCAGAAAGGGAGAGATAGAATGGGGTAAATTATCTCGCATAAAAGTGGCAAGAAATAGCAGTTCTGCTGGGAGGGAAGAGGGGGCAGGTGAGGGGGAATGAATGAATCTTGCTCTCATCGGATTTGACCTGAGGAGGGAATACCATACACACTCAATTGCGTATCTTACTCCACAGGAAAGAAGGAGGAATGAGAGAAAAAATGGGGGACGATAGAAGGGAGGGCAGATAGGGGGAGGGGGTAATCAAAAGCAAGCACTTTCGATAAGGGACAGGGTCAAGGGAGAAAATTGGATAAAGGGGATAGGATAGGAAGGAGCAAAATATAGTTAGTCTTTCACAATATGAGTATCATGGAAGGGTTTTGCATAATGATACACATGTGGCCTATGTTGAATTGCTTGCCTTCTTAGGGAGGGTGGGTGGGGAGGGAAAAGGGGAGAGAATTTGGAACTCAAAGTTTTAAAAGCAGATGTTCAAAAAAAAGTTTTTGCATGCAATTAGGAAATAAGTTACGCAGACAATGGGGCATAAAAATCTATCTTGCCCTGCAAGAAAGTAAGGGAAAAGGGGTTGGGGAAGAGTGGGGTGACAGAAAGGAGGTCTGACTGGGGAATAGGGTAATCAGAATATACGTCATCTTGGAGTGGGGTGGAGGGTAGAAATGGGGAGAAAATTTGTTATTTAAACTCTTGTGAAAATTAATGCTGAAAACTAAAAATATTAAATAAATAAATAAAGATTTAAACTAAAAAAAAAAAGAAAAGAAAATACATAGTGCCAAAAAGTTGCTATAAATTTGGTAAAGCTTTTAAAGAAATTTGTATTTTGGCAAATACAACAATCTTTTGAAAAAAAGATGCCTATATGTTTGAGACACAGAATTCAGTTTGTAGAACAAAGTTTTTCCCAATCAAAAGCAAGATGACAATGGTTGGTGCTCATATGGATCCATGGATGCTTCTAAACAACTCCATAACCACTTGAGGGCCCATGGTAATAATTAAGTTATTGAATGCTATTTTAAATCTTTCTGGCAGCATGTGCTCATGAGCATTTTGTGTTTAGCATTCTTTTCTGAAGGTAGGAAATAAGTACTTATCCCATGCCTGATTCATATTTTACATTAAATATCTTTCTGCTTCCCACCTTTGGGGAGATCCAAGATATGAGCCCAGACCTTGTAAGCTTTGAGTCAGCATTAAGTTAAGTCATCCCTGACTAGGATTTTCTCTCCTTTCTCATATAATTAAGTACATTAACTCAGTACTCTGGAAATCCAGGGGCTATTGATTTCAAGGTCACATCTTTACTCAGGCCTAAGGTGTCCTACACAGGAAATTTTAGAAAGGTATTCAATGTGAAAAATGAAAGAGCAATGGGACAGGTATTTATTTCTTATATGATAAAGAAATGCTGAACACACACACACAAAATCATTAAGTACTCATTGACTGGATGGCAGCTTAACATGAGAATTATATTCTCCTGAAAGGCTAATATTTAACCTTATCTAAACAGAAGACATTTTATGGGACCGCTGTGTGGATACTATATTTCATCCAAGCTCTGCATTGTCCTCCTGTTGGTAGGTAACTTCTGGCAAATTGGGCTCATCTTCTTGTTGATAGTTATATGAAAGAATGACTAATGAATGAATGAATGTTTTCCAAGTGCTGTGCTAAGTTACAAATAGAAAAAGCAAGATAGCCCTTGCCCTCAAGGAGCTTTCATTCTTAATGGGGAAGACAATACATTTGGGAAAGTTCAGCTGCAGGTCATATGGAGCAACCTAGGAGTACTAAGGGTTCAGCGGTAAGGTTGGTGGCAAGGCCTTGCAGTCTCTGGGCCAACTGGCACATCACATGACAGGACCAATGAGTTTGGAGGGCATAACAATGAGGTGGATGCTAATGCCTGCTGGTCCTCAACCTCAACTGAAGAATTGTGTTTGATCACTCCCAGTCCATCAAAGTGGAGTAAACAGCCATGTTGCTCCTTGCCTGATCACTCCATGGGAGTCTGGGCATCTCAGAGGACATGAGACTGGGGAAAGGAAGAAACAAGTGAATGGCATTCTTAACGATAGCTCTTCTTTTGGCCTGGCCACCTCAGTGCTGTAAGAATACAGGGATAATTCTTAGGAACTCTTCTCCTTGTCAACAATCAGTTCCAACTAAATGACTGAGGACCTCCAAACCTTTAAACTCTTAAAATATTCTCAAATTCTGGACATGTCCACCTTGGGACTAATACCTTTTCATCTGAGGAAAGAACAAACTCAGACTCCACTGCCTCGAGAGGCAACTCGTGGCATAGTAGATAGAACACTGAGCCCAGAGTCATGAAGACTTGAATTCAAATGTGGCTCCAGACTCTTACTAACTCTGTGATCTTGGGCAAGTCATTTAAATCTCTGTTTGCCTCAGTTTTCCACATCTGTAAAATGGGCGTAATACTAGCACCTACCTCCCAGGGTTATTCTGAGGATCAAATGAGATAATGATTTTTTTAAATGAGATAATAATTGTAATGTGTTTAGCATAGTTAACGGCACATAGTAGGTACTCTATATGCCTTTTCTCTTTCCCTTCACTTCCTCCCAACTCAGCATCAGGATTGATTGATCAGGATCAGCTTTGCCTGCCACATGTTTACAGCTGTCATGACAACTGTTTCCTTCACAGGAAGTCGCAGGGTTACACTGTGCCTATACCATTCCAATCTCTTTATATCTCAAACCCTTTACCCACATCCTCTCTGATCTAGTGACACTGGCCACCTTACTGTTGCTCAAACAAGAAAGTTTAAGCCACTATTTCCCTGGCTTCCCAGAATCCCTGAAATTCCTTCCCTCCCCATCTCTGCCTGTTGGTTTCCCTGATTTCCTGCAAATCCCTGCTAAAATGTTACATTCTATGGGAAGCCTTTCCTGATTGCCTTTAATTCTTGTGCTTTCACTTTGTTGATTGTTCCCAATTTATCGTGCATGCAGTTTGCTTATTCATAGCTGTTTACATATCATCTCCCTCTTTTGACTGTGAGAAACTGTGTCCTTGAGAGAAAGGACTGTCTTACCTTTATTTGTATCCTCAGTACCTGGCCCATAGTAGGCACTTAATAAATGTTTCATGACTGACTGACTCTAAGTATAAAGTCCTATGATACTAAAAATAGCTAACATTTCTATAGTACTTACTGGTTTATGAAATACTTTCTTCACAATAACTCTGTGAAATAGTTATCCACGAAAGCTAATGTTTATAAAGCACTTGACATCAATAAAGCATTGTAGCTCATTTGATCTTCATAGCAACTCTATAACATAGGTAATTTAAGCATATTATACCACTTAACAGATAGGAAAACTGAGGCACAGAGCATTGAAATGCCTTGCCCAAAGATAGAGCTAATAAGTATAAGATATGAGACCTGAACCTTGGCCTTCTGGTTCCAAATTACATATATTTGCCTCTACTGCCATACTGCTTCAAAGCATGCTCTCCTCCTCCTTAAAAAAAAGACTTTTTCACTCCCAGACTCTGGAGATTGAGCTGCCCAATCCAAATCTATCCATTCTGATTTGCTTATTTTCCACAGCCATCTCTACACCAATATTCTCAGTCCAGGAAATTGCCTAAATTCCAAATTGCAGTAATTGGGGGATTAGACAAGTTAATTCAGAAGAAAAAAACCTGATTAAATATGTCATCAATACATGTGGGCTGGCTGACAGGCTTTTGCTGACCAGAGCAAATTCTCTTACATAGTTCTGGCATTAATGATTATGCAGTACATACACACACACTGAGGAAAGACTGTACCAGAACATCTGCCTTGATGCCCTCCAAATGCAGAAGAAATAAAGAGCCTCATATCAGTTTTCTTCTTATCTGAATGTGAGGCCCTGGGCAGCAGAGGGGTCAGGGATCCAGGGGGCAGATCACAGAGAGGGTACTATTTGTTTTTGATCTCTCTGAGGACAAAGTCACTGCTTTTCTCCCTCTGCAGCGGCCAGCATGATAAGGAGATGAATCCATTTGTGCAGTGAAGGATGGGAATGTTGCTATAGTTCATCTGCCTTTCTTTCCTGACCTTCAGGAGAGGACAACACTCTTTTTTTCTTGGAATTTGATCTTTGTGGTTTTCTTCATACTATATATTACAATTCTCTTTCATTTTAAGTGTTCTTTGGCAATACAGAAGGGCAAGTGAGAAAATATCACTACTTCTTCACAGAGTAGCCTAACTATTTCTTTCCCCTGGAATGGTAGAAAAATCTCAGTTGCATGTCAAGGAAAGCATTCACTCCATTGCTGTATTCTTCCTCTGACTTCCTGGACCCTCTATACTTTTTGGACTGCTTGACTCTGTCCCAGACAGTCAGCAACTTTATCCAGAAAGTTCAGTTCAGGCATCCTAATGGTAGACTGCAATCTGTTAGTCTGGGATGCTGTAGGGTAGCAGTGGTTAAAAAAAAAAGACATGGATATGCCCATCATGGTAGATTTCTTCTGAACTGCATGCCTTGCTCCATTAAGAGTTTTGGGTGGAGGTGGGTACTGTGAGGCTGAGAGCTGTAAAGAAGAGAAAGAAACATGCCTCTGAGCAGGAGTGCTTCCTACTCAATTCCATCTACTGTGGGGTCAGCTGCCAGGGGAAAATAGTGTTTGAAATTCCCTAGGCTGTTTGGGAGCATTAAGAAATTATTTCAAGGCAGCTGCATGTTGTTGATTGGGTTGTGGAAGTGGCCTGGGAACTGGAAGAGTAGCAGAGTGAAAAGAAGGTCCATGTTTGCCTTGGGACTTGGTTTTGGGTGTATGTTCAATGAGAGAGTTGGAGCCAGACACCAAGGTGTTTGTGAGCTGGTGTGAGATTAGGAATTACTTAA
Source organism: Trichosurus vulpecula (assembly GCF_011100635.1). Lineage (NCBI taxonomy): Eukaryota > Metazoa > Chordata > Mammalia > Diprotodontia > Phalangeridae > Trichosurus > Trichosurus vulpecula. The sequence goes on from NC_050574.1 coordinate 349,956,729, forward strand.
GAAGAGTGAGGATGAGTCCAGTGAGTTTACATTTGGGATTGATTTGAGATAGCCAATCAGTTTAAAGGTATGTCCTGATAAGGGTAGTGATAGCATAGGATAGCAGGTACACAGGAGATGGGGGGCTCTATCTGCTGCATCGACATCAAAGGCTTGTGCCCTGCTTGTTCTCCAACTTTTCCCTCCCCTCACCCCTCCCATGTAGAGTAAGAGGAAGTGAAACATTTGATTTGGCCCAGTAGAGCATAACTGACTTGTGGGTCTCAGAGTTCCTTCAGGTTTGTTTCTATTACAAAAGGAGAAGACGAGGGGAAATTTTTTTAAAGATGGATTCTCAGATAAAAGTTCCATATCTCAAAGATATAAAGGACTTTGTCCAATCTGTAAGAATATGAGTAATTTACCAATTGATAAATGGTCAAAGGGTATGAACAGGTAGTTTTCCGATGAAGAAATCAAAATGATTTCTAGTCATATGAAAAAATGCTCTAAGTCGTTATTGATTAGAGAAATGCAAATTAAAACAACCTTGAGCTATCATTTTGTACCTATCAGACTGGCAAAAATGATTGAAGGGGAAAGGGACGAATGTTTGAGGGGATGTGGAAAAATTGGGACACTAATTCACTGTTAGTGGAACTGTGAACAGATCCAACTATTTTGGAGCACAACGTGGGATTATACCCGAAGAGGTATTTAAAGTGCCTATACCCTTTGGCCCAGGAATACCACCACTTAGTTCATTTCCAAAGGTGATTAGAGAAAAAGGAAAAGAACCTATATGTTCTAGAATGTTTATAGCAGCTCTCTTTGTGGTGGCAAAGAATTAGAAATTTCAGGGATGCCTGTCAATTGGGGAATGGCTGAACAAGTTGTGGTGTATGGTTGTAATAGAATACTACTATGCTATAAGAAATGATGAGCTCAATGATCTTAGAAAAATATGGATACACTTAATTATGAAGAGTGAAATGACCAGAGCCAAAAGTAAGATATATAGTAATAACAATATTGTTTTAAGAACAACTTTGAATGACTAAGTCACTTTATTATAAATATTCAAATTAACTACAAAGGACATATAAAGGAAGATACTATTTGCATTCAGAGAAAGAATGGATAAATAGAAGTATGTGTAAAATGGTTTTACATAAGTATACACATATATATGTTTATATGTATATATACATATACATATATACATATGTGTGAATACATATACATATATGTGTATATATATATATATATATATATATGTATATACACATATATACACATACATATATTTGTCCAATGGTAGCCATCTCTAGAATTGGAGGAAGGAAGAAAAAAAGAAAAAAAAGAAAGTTACATGTTAATTCTATTATATATTTAAAAGAAATAGCAAATTGTATGTAGTAGACTTGCAGTTTCATGTACAATCATCTTTTTTTTTTCTATTCTACTATGTTATGGAAGTACTCGTTTTATTTCTGAAGTTCAGAATAAATTTTTTTTAAAGGAGGAGAGATTGGGAGACCTAGGACACTGGCTATAAGAGCTCCAGCCTAAAGCTGCTCAGTACAGACTTTTATCCCAGCAGTATTTTGGTGCTTCCCTTGCTGAAGAGCCTACTAGCTACAATTCATCTCAGGCCTGTGTCCCTTCTTACATTTCTTTGTGGTTTCTCTTCATTCCCTTTGTTCCTTTTTCTGTTATTCCCACTAACCTCTTATTATTCTCATCTTACTTTCCTTTCCAGGGAGCAGTATAAGAAATGGAACCAGACTCCAGCAACCTTGCTGAAGCTTGTTTTATTATAATCTACCACAAGCTGCTTATCAATTCCACAGACATGCATTAACTTTCTGCTATATTTTGGCCACTTTGTTGGGCTCTGGGAATATGAAGGTTAAAGATAACATAGTCCCTCAAGAAGCATATCATCTAGAAAAGGATGAAGATCTATACCCAAATAACTGCAAGGTAGATTGTGATAAGAATACAGGAAAGGTCAGAGAGGCAAAGGAGACTTAGGGAAGGAGATATTACTTCTAATTGAAGGGGATGGCTTCATGGAGGAGATGGCATTTGATTTAGGACTTTCCAATAGAGAACTATTTCCAAAGGAAGAAATAAGGAGAGAATCCACTCCAGACAGACTTATAGACCAATGAGCTGAGGGCAAGAGTAGAAGAGAGGGTGTTAAATGACTGGAAGAAAACATGTGTGAAAGGAAGGAGTATGAACTTATGCTTGAGAACATATTAGAGTAACATGGATGAAGGCCTTGAATGTCAAGATGTGTAGTACTTATTTTTTTTTCCTGTGGGTAAAGAGTAATGACTGACAGATTTCAAGTGAGGAAGTAGCATGATCAGAATTATAAATTAATAATTTTATCAGTAAGCAACATTAGAACATGGGGACCACATTTTGTAATCTATTCGTCCTTGTACTTAGCACAGCGCCATGCATTTAGTTGAGACTCAAAGGCTACTTACTAAATAGAATTTAAATCAAGTCAAGCATTTAAAATTAACCAATCTTTATATTCTTATTAATGATATAATAGCATCACTACTATCACCAAAAGATCATGACATCGACAGACATGTTGTTGTGCACAGTAACAGCAACATTGTGTGATGATCAACTCTGATTGACTTGGCTCTTCTCAATAATACAATGATCTAAGACAATTCCAAAGACTCATGATGGAAAATGCTATCCATTTCCAGAGAAAGAACTATGGAGTCTGAATGGAGATTAAAGCATACTTTTACACTTTTGTTTTTTCTTTCTCATGATTTTCCCTTTTGTTCTAATTCTTCTTTCACAAGATTAATGTGGAAATACATTTTATATGATTGTACAAGTATGGCCTACATCAGATTGCTCTCCTGGGCAGAGAGGGGAAGGAAGGAGGGAGAAAAAAATTGGAACTCAAACTCTTTTAAGAGTGAATGTTGAAAACTAAAAAATATATTAAGAAGAAAGAAAAGAAATGAAATATGCTGGACTTGTAGTCAGGATGATCTGGGTATAAATTCCTCCCAGGTGGGTACTCTGGGCAAGCCACTTAATCCCTCGTCTCAGATTTTCCCATGTAAATCAAAGGGGTTGAGCTAGATGACCCCTAAAGTACATACTAGCTCTCAATCTGGAATGCTGTAATCACAAGATTTCCTACAAAACATGTCAGTTTAACTGGAATGGTTCTTATTACCACACACGGGATGTCTTCATATTTAGACAATTTTAGGAGGTAGTCTTAGTTTTCTTTTCTAAGAGGACCTTTCTCCACATACCTGCTTTGCTCAGAATCATAGAATTACAGAACCTCAGGGTTCAAAGTTGAGCTCAGAAGCCATCTGGTCTTGCCTACACTTGAGCAAAGATAACCTTTATATCATACCTGACAAGTTCTGAGGCAGCCTGTTCTGCTTGTGGATTACTCTACTTCTCTGGAAGTTTTTACTTAAACCAGGCCAAAATTTACCTTTTTGCAACTTTTACACATTGCTCTTAATCCTGTTCTCTGGGGCCAAGTAGAACAAATCTGATCTCTCTTTTTCATGATAGCCCAGCAAATACCCAAAGAATGCTATTATATATTTACTAAGTTTACCTATCTCTAGGCTAGACATCTCCAATTCTTTCAGCTGAATATTATATGGCATGACACTAGAGCAGTTAACCATTGATTATTTTCCTCTGATTGTTCTCATGCTTATCAATGTCCTTCCTAAAATGTGATACCCAGAATTTCATGTGATATGAAAGATCATCTTCTCATCCTAACCCATGTCCTGAAGGTACAGATGTTTACTTTTTGAGGCAATTAGGGCTAGGTGACTTGCCCAAGGTCACACCACTAGTAAGTATCAGAGGATTTTAAGTCAGGTCCACAGAATTGCTTCTGCAAACAGCTGCACAAAAAACCTAAAGCTTGGGATGGTGTTCCTTCTGCTCCAGAAGGAGAGCCCCACTTTAGCATAGAGTTAAAAGTCAAGAAAAAGACTGGAAAATGAGCACACAGCAGAAAAAGATCTTGACTATAGAAAGTTATTATGGTGACAGGGAAGATCAAAACACAAACTCAGAAGAAAACAAAATCAAAACTTCTACATCCAAAACCTCAAAGAAAGATATGAATTGATCTAAGACCATGGAAGAGCTCAAAAAGTATTTTAAAAATCAAGTAAGAGAGGAAGAGGAAAAATTGGGAAGAGTAGTAAGGATACAAGAAAAATAATAATAAAAATAAATTGCCTGGTAAAGGAGGCACAAAAAATACTGAAAAAAACAACAACCCCTTAAAAACCAGAATAGGCCAAATGGCAAAAGAGCACAAAAATCCAATGAAGAGAAGAATTCCTTGAAAAGCAGAATTGGCCAAATGGATAAAAAGGTACAAAAGCTCATTGAAGAAAAATGACTTGAAAATTAGAATTGGGCAAGTGGAAGCTAAAGACTATGAGACACCAAGAAACAATAAAACAAAATAAAAAAGAATGAAAAAATAGAAAGACATGTGAAATCTCTCGATGGATAAAGAACTAATCTGGAAAATATAGGGTTTTCCTAAAGCCTGGATACAGAGGCAAAAATGCATATTTTCAAGAAATGAAGTGGATGAAATTTTCAACAATATTGCATTTAATTGTAATATTAACAAATAACATCTTCAATATGATTTTCATCATTTTTGATGCAAAGTTTGCAAGATTCATGTGAACTTGATGCAATAACTCCACATTACCTTCAATTGCCTATGTGTCCAGACTTTAGGGACAGCCTGTAGATTCAGGAGAGATAATTTAAGAATTTTTGGACTACCTGATCAAAAAAAGAACTTAGATATCTTTCAAGAAATTATCAAGGAAAACTGTCCTGATATTCTAGAATGAGAGGGTAAAATAGAAATGGAAAGAATCCACTGATAACCTCCTGAAAGAGATTCCAAAATGAAAACTCCCAGGAATATCATAGCCAAATTCCAAAGCTCCCAGGTCAAGGAGAAAATCTTGAGAGCAACCAAAAAGAAACAATTCAAATATTGTGGACTCATAGTCAGGATAACACAAGATTTAGCAGCTTCTACATTAAAGAATTGTAGGGCTTGGAATATGATATTCCAGAGGGCAAAAGAACTAGGATTATAACCAAGAATCACCTATTCAGAAAAACTGAGTGTATTCTTTCAGGAAAAAAAAATAGATATTCAATTAAATAGAGGACTTTTAAGCATTTCTGATGAAAAGACCTGAGCTGAACAGAACATCTGACTTTCAAATACAAGACTCATGAATCATGAAAAGGTAAACAGGAAAAGGAAATCATAAAGGATTCAATTAGGTTAAACTGTTTACATTCCTACATGGGAGGATGACACTTGTAGCTCATAAGAACTTTCTCATTATTAGGACAGTTAGAAGGAGTATACATAGAGAGGCAATAGGTGTGACTTGAATATGATGGAATGATTATCTAAAAAAAAATAAATAAAATGACAGGAAGAGAAAGAGGAACACAGAGAAGAAGAAGGGGAGAGGTAGAATGGGGAAAATTATCCAACATAAAAGAGGCCCAAAGGAGATCTTACAGTGGAGGAGAAGGTGGGGGAAGTCAGCGGTGGGTAGAACATGTGAACTCCACTCTTATTGGAATTGGCTTAAAGACTGAATAAACATACACACTCAGTTGGGTGTAGAAATCTATCTTACTATATGGAAAGTGGGAGGGGAAGGGAATAAGAGGAGGGGGGGCCTGATAGAAAGAGGGCCGATTAGGGGAAGTAAAAGTCAGAAGCAAAACCCTTTTGAGAATGGACAGGATGAAAGGAGAGAGGAGAGGAGGAGAGGAGAGGAGAGGAGAGAGAGAGAGAGAGAGAGAGAGAGAGAGAGAGAGAGAGAGAGACAGAGACAGAGAGAGACAGAGACAGAGAGAGAGACAGAGAGAGACAGAGACAGAGAGAGACAGAGACAGAGAGAGAGAGAGAGACAGAGAGAGACAGAGACAGAGAGAGAGACAGAGAGAGATATTAGGATAAACAGGGAGGAAATAGGATGGAGGGAAATACATAGTAATCATTACTGTGAAAAAAATTGTAACAATATTGTCTGATAAAAGATCTCAATTCTCAAATATATAGAAAACTGGTTCAAATTTATAGAGATGACAGCCATTTCTCTATTGACAAATGGTCAAAGGATATGACCAGGCAGTTTTCAGCTATGTATAGTCATGAAAAGATGCCTTAAATCACAATTGTTTAGAAAAATGCAAATTAAAACAACTCTGAGCCACCACCACACACCTTTCAGATTGCCTAATATGACAGAAAAGGAAAATGAGAAATTTTGGAGGGGATATGGGAAAATTAAAATACTAATGCACTGTTCATGAAGTTGAGTACCAATTCAAAAGTTCTGTAGAGCAATTTGGAATTATGCCCCAAAAGCTATAAAACCATGCATACCCAACAAGTATATCCACTACTAGGTTTGTATCCCAAAGAGATAAAAAGCAAAAACAAAAGGGCATATATGTACAAAAATATTTATAACAACTCTTTTAGTGGTGGCTAAGAACTTGAAATTGAGGTGCTGTCTATCAATGGGGATGGGCTGAGCAAGTTCTTATATATGATTGTGATGGAACACTATTGTACTATAAGAAATGATGAGCAGGATGCTCTCAGAAAAACCTGGAAAGACTTACATGAACTGATGCAAAGTGAAATCAGCAGAGCCAAGAGAACATTGTATATTGTATGATGATCTACTGTGAATAACTTAGCTAATCCCAGCAATATAATGATCCTAGATAATTCTGAAGGACTTATGATTAAAGATGCTGTCCATCTCAGAGAAAAGACTAGTGGTACCTGAATACAGATCAAAGACACTTTCTTTATTTTTCTTTTTTGTACTGTGTTTTCTTTCACAGCATGACTTACACAGAAATGTGTTTCATCTAGATGTATAACCCATGTTAAATTGCTTACCTTCTCCATGGAGGGGGTGATGGAAAGGATTTGGAACACCGAATTTGAAAAAAAGAATGTTAAAATTATTTTACGTGCAACTGGGGGAAATAAACTGTTAAATAAAACCTCAGTTGGCAGGTAAAATGAACAACACTACTCTCCCCCCACCCCTCACCCTAACACCTCACCTTGTTCAAAAGGACACTTGTCTAGCCTTTGGGTTTCCTACTAACAGCTAGCTCTCCTTAGGGTTAACAATAGACACTGAGACTTATGGAGCTTATGTAGTTATTTTCCATTATAGAAAGAACAGCTCAATGATACAGAATTCCAGGAATGGGCCTGCTGTTGCTACCTTCATTGACCAAAGTGCTTTTTGCTCCCTTGAAATAACTGTACTGATCTCCTTTCTTTTTGCCTTCCTGTCTCACCCCTTTGAGCCTACCATAGAGTGCAATAGTTGAACCGGGAACCTTAGAAACATTTGACTTTGAAGCTGTCTAAGAATCATCCCCAGGCACATCAGTCCTTTGAATTGTGCCTTTTTGTGGGTGTGAAGCAACATTCTGGAGGTCTGAAAGAAGAAAAACCTCATCAGTTCCTGTCTCATACATGGTCACCTCCAGGCAAAATTGTAAATCAGAAAAATTTGTCCTATGCCCAATGGGCCTCCCCTTCACACATTCCCACCCCCCTCCACCTTAATGATGCCTGACCTTTAAACTCTCATACTCTTCTCCTCACTCCTTTCAAAGTTGTTCTCAGGAAGGATCTGACAAAGAAACGCACATTTCAAAGAAAATGCTTGATGAGGTCTGAGATGTTAGCCGTCCTATCTGTATTTTCAATTTTTTTTGACAGATAAAGCTATAGTGTTAATATTTCAGACATTTTTAGAGGCATATTGGGTAACTAGGTGTAATAGATAAGAGTGTGAGAATTGGAATTACGAATACCAGGGTTCAAATCCAACCTTAGACACTTCCTAGATCTGTGCCCTGGGCAAATCACTTAACATCCCTCTTAGCTACAACTTCCATATCTGAAAAATGGGGATAATAATAGCACCTACCTCACAGGGTTGTAAGGACCAAATAAAATAACAAAAGCACTTTGAACATCTGAAAGCACAATACAAATGCTAGCTATTAGTAGTACTAGTAATACTATTAGGAGTAAGACTTTCCAAAGCCTTGAAATTAGGTCCTCATGTAGGACAGTCACACTGGCTACTCATAAGATGAACCATAAGATGGACCCATGAGTAGAACTGAGTCATAATTTATGCCCATTTAATTTAACATTAATTCAACTGTATACATTTGGCAGGAAGAAAGATGCGGAGACAGAGAGAGACTAAAAACAATTTAATTGTTTATAGCCTTAGGTTTACTTTTTTATATTTTGACAAATAGATTTAAATATAATTGGTTTCCTTTGTAATCCTATGTATTTTATCTGACTTATTTAAAGGAATCATTCTGGGAAGGGATCCATAGGTTTCACTAAAGTTTTGAAGGTGTTCATGACACAAAACAGGTTAAGAACCTCCAAAATTAAATAGTGCTCATGATTCTCTGGGTAATTTCATTCATTGTATATATATGCCCTGGAATGAGTATGAGATGGTAGGCAACTTAACAACCTTACCTTACCCTTAATAACCCACCCACCCTGCTCTTCTCTCCCTCTTGTGGGGACACAGGACACTTCATCTCATCTCTGAGCATTTGCTCTGTTTCCCTTGTCTGGCATACACTCCCTCCTCACCTCTTCCTCATAAAATCCCTTTAAACACTTTTTCTAAAGGAAATCTTTGATAATTTCCCTTAACTATTAGTGCCCTCCTTCTCCAAAATGTCTTGTGTTTAAGTACTTTGGATTTATTTTCTTTATATTTATTCTCCTTGTGAACTTCTTGTCTCTCCATTAGAATGTAAGCTACTTGAGAATAGGGATTGTTTCATTCATTTTACTTGTATCCCCAGCTCTGAGGCGAATGGGACCAGGAGACTGTTCCAAAGAACTGAACTAATGAACATTTCCAACCAGTAATTTTAAAAGGTTCATAAACTGCTAATTAAAGACCAATATGGAACTCCTCCTGGTCTGGAGACTTACTCTCTTCTAAATCATATGAATCAACTAGGAAATATTGTGAAAAAGAAGCAGTATTTTTTCTTTGTTTATTTTCTTTTCTTTATTGTTCTTCTTTTCTTTCCCATCCTTCCTTCCTTCCTCCCTCCCTTCCTTCCTTCCTTCCTTCTTCACCCCCTCCTCTTCCTTCTTCTCTTCCTCCCCCTCCTCCTCCTCCTTCTCTTTTTCCTTTCTAGGGCTAAAATAATTCTGTGAACTGTCTCTGGTGCAAAGAACCCCACATGGGTTCAGGTGAACATCTCTTGCTGTATATCATAGAATGGTGCCCCCAACACCCTCCTCCACCCCTCTGCCCCCAAAAAAGGAAGGCAAGTGATTCAAGATTTAAGGCTAGTGATCCAAGTAAATAATATTAGAAAATTTGAGGTAAGAAATGAAACTTGTTTGTCTTGTTTTAAATAACACTTTAAATAACAGTTGCTTTAAATAACACCAGGAGACTTTCAAGGTTGGATTAAAATAACCTTTGCTAAAGCAGTCAAAGAGTTTTCCCACTTTATTACCTACTTCATAAAAATGAAACTTGGCATAATCATCCAGTATGCAGCCGGCTCTCTTTGTTAATTATTGTTCAACAAGCCAGTCATTTGCTGAGTCTAAATTTGTGACACCTCAGAGGTCTAGTTTGTTTCCATTGATACTTTAACTAAGCTAGAAACTAAGTCTTTTTTGCTCATTTGTTTCTGTTGTATACTTCTAGATGATTTTCAGATGTCCTGGGAACTTCAATTCAATAAGCATTTATTAAGTGCCTACTATATGCCAGGCATACTGCTAAGCATGTATTCAATAATGCAAGGAGCCTGAAGGTACTAGAGTCTTAGAGACGGAGACTTTAAAAAATGAGGTGTCTTGAAGGTTAATTCATCATTCTGAATGACTAACTTCTTGTAAAACAAAAATACCTTGGCTTCAGCATAGACCTTAATGCATTTTCCCATCTATTCTCAAATTTATTCCCTCTTCTCTAGTCCTTCTGTAATAGGTATATGTATATGTATATATGTGTGTGTATACACACATATACACAAAATGTTCTCAAATTTACCTCTTTTCCCAGTATATTCCTTTACTTGATCCTTTCTTCTTATAAAATCCTATATGTATGTATATATGTATGTGTATGTGTATATATACACATACATATACACGCATGCATTAAATACACATTAAGGCCGTCATGTGTATTAATCAGCCTACCCAGGTAAAAAGACCTTGGAATACATGATAACACCTTATGTCTCCTGTCTCCTACTGAATGCAGCATGTCCCCTGATGGAAGGTTGCAAGAGGCAGGGCTGGGCATCTTCCATGTGGCCTAGAGCAACAGCTTCCATCTGCGCCAGTACAAGGAAACTTTTACATCCTGCCGCAAGCACATCTCCCAAAAGGGATGTGGAAAGCCTCCAGTGCAAAGAAAAGCAATCCTCCCTTTGACTTTAGGCCTCCCGTATTCTACTGTTCCCATCCTTTGAAGGAAGAGGAAGAAGAAAGATGGTGGGAAATGGGACCTCTTTCTCCTGTTGTGCAGGTTGGACTTCCATCTCCATCTGGGCCCTCTTCCTGTCTAATTTTCAACCTCTAGAGGGATGAGGAGTTGTGAAGTGGGGCCTGCCTTCTGACATCTGACTATGTGCTTCTGATTTCACATTGCTTTTGCCTTCACCCCAATCTCTGACCTCCATTGGGTAGTGATGTGGCACCCTCCACTCTCACACCTCTTCATATCCTTCGTATCTCAATGACTCTGAACTCTTTAGATTATCATCCAAAACCCATTCCTCATCCTCAACACTTGATTCCTCATTTCCATTCCTAGTAGCCCTCTCATCCCAAAATTTCAACCTAAATCCACTCAACCCTCCACTGTGCTCTCTGGAGTGCCTGTTCTTGTTAAATTTTTTCCTTCATTCCTTCCAGCTACTAGTTCTTACTGAAACCTTCCCCTGCTCTCCTGCTCCGGTGATACAGTTTCCCTAGTTACCCTTTCCAGTACTGGCTGAACTCATTCTCTTTGGCTTGCTGGTTGAGGAGGGGGAGTCAGAATACTCCCTCTTCCCATTGTCCTTTCCAGGTTTTCTCCCCTTCACCAATACTCAATCACCTCTCTTCCTTTAAGGTTCATGCTATTAATATGTACTACCCAACTGAAATCCTGGTTGCTGTTGTCTACATACCCCACTCCCTTTCCTTTTTCAATGATTTTGATACCTGGCTCATAATTTTTCCTTCCTCCTCATTCTTTCCCCTCCTATCGACTCTCCCTCGAATACCCTGATCACTCAGTTCCCCAACCTATTCACTCCTATGAGCTATATTTCCTCTCCACCTCAGGCACACACACAGACTCCCCTTTTTCCCTCCAGTTTTCCTCTTAAGTGAAATAGATTTCTGCATCCAACTGTGTGTATATTCTACATTCCTTTGACTAGTTCTTGTTAAAGGGAGGTTCAAGTGGTACCTACTCCTCTTACCCCATCCTTTTTGCTTATATAGTATTCTATTTGTAAAACCTGATTATATGAAATAATGCTCCCTAATTTACACTCCCTCTTTTCCTAGTTTATTTCTTTCCCTCATCCTTTCTTCTTATAAGATCATCAAAACATAATAAAACTACTTCCAGGCCTTCTGTTTTATTTAACTCCCCCTATGGCTCTTGATTATATTAGGATTCTCAGAGAGCACTTGCATTATCTCCTCCATTAGAATGGAAACAATTTAACCTTGTTTAGACCCTTCTGCTTGTTCTTATTTACCTTTTTAGGTTTTCCTTAACTCTTATATTTGCATTTCAAAGTTTCTTCTCAGCTCTGCTCTGTTCATCAGGAATGCTTTGAAGTCCTCTATTAAGTTAAAAATCCATTTCCCCTCTACCCCACTCCTCCTCCAATCCCTGAACAATTATACCCAAGTTTTCTGGCTTAATTATTCTTAGTTGTAAGTGTGTGTGTGTGTATATATATATATGTATATGTATACATATGTATATGTATATGTATGTGTATATATATGTATATACACACACACAGACACACACATGTATGTGTATATATATACATATATATACACACGCGCACACACATACATATATATATATATATATATATATATATATATATCTATCTTGCTTTTGGAGTGTTATATTCTAAGTCCTTTTCTTTGAAGCATTGGTTGCTAAATCTTGTGAGATCCTGACTGTGACTCCTTAGTACTTGAATTCTTTCTCCCTGGCTGCTTGTAAAATACACACACACACACACACACACACACACACACACACACACACACATCTATATATATATTTAACCTGGAAGATATAGATTTTGGCTTTGATGTTCCTGGGAGTTTTCATTTGGGGGTTTCTTTCAGGAGGTGACTGCTGGATTCTTTCTGTTTTCATTCATTTTGCTTTCTTGTTCTACATTGTTTTCTTTCATGATTTCTTAACATATGATGAGGCTTTTTTCTGCAAAAATATCAAGTAGTATAGTGTTTCTTAAATTAGCATTCCTTGATCTTTTCCCAGAAGAGTTGTTTCTGATCAGAGAAACCTATACCATAGTCATTTCCAGGTACACTGCTTCCCTGACTCTCTTCAAATAATCTTTTCTTGTAACAAAGAAAAAGTTAAGCAAAACTCACCAGCATAATGATATTTATAGTATTTAGCACCTGTAGTTTCCCACCTAGCTACCAAAAGGAAAAAAAAAAGTATGTTTCATCATTTCTCCATTTTGGTTAAAACTGGTTATTAGATTTAATCTGGGATCAACTTCAATTTAATTTAATCTGAGAAGCCTTTAAATTCTTTTGCTTATTGTACTGATTGTATAGCAGGCAGGTAGGTGATGCAGCAGATAGAGCACTAGCCCTGGAGTCAGGAGGACCTAAGCTCAAATCTAGCCTCAGACACTTACTGGCTGTGTGACTGGGCAAGTCACTTAACCCTGTTTGCCTTAGTTCCTTGATCTGTAAAATGAGCTGGAGAAAGAAGTGATAAATCACTCCAGTATCTTTGTCAAGAAAACCCCAAATGGGGTCATGAAGAGTCAGACATGACTGAAAACAATAACTCATTGTGTAGATTTTCCTTTCCTACTTTAATTTTCTTTGTTCAGTACATATTCACACATATTTTCTGATGGTTCTCCAAATTCCTCATAATTTTCATTTCTTTTGGTATAATCATCTTCATTACATTTTTACAACATTATCTATCACTCATTCCAATTCCTCAATCTTCTTCCTTTCCTCTCTTCCTCCCCTTCCCCTACAAAAGTGCCATAATGCAATATTTTTTTGGCATCGTGAGACATTTCTTTCTAGCTTTGACCTCCTTGGGGTATATATTGCCAGTTTTATTAAAGGTTTGGTTGCTGCATCTAGACATAAATGTTGAATATGGGATTTAGAGGTAGGGTGAGGAGCAGGGAACAACTTATATATAGAATGAAAATCTGGAATTAAAACAGTTCCAGAAGGAGAAATTTAAATGTAATTAAGAGCAGGGTTAGTTGAAGGTCTGGGTAAATTCTTGCTATTACTACATTCAATTTAGATCCTGGGCAGTGCTTTAAACATTCTCCTCAACTGATAACACTGGACATTTATTTGGAATGAGGAAAACTTATCCTTATAGAAGTCTCCCACTTGCTTTCTTAACTTCTTAAGAGCCTATCGACTTATAAATTTAAGAATTGTTCATATACTATCTTGAAGCTTTTCTCTTTCAGTTTAATAGGTTATGTATGTTATATAGATGTTATAGGTATGTGTATATGTATATATGCGCACACACATATGTACAAAGCATTCTAAAAATCTTAGGAAAGTGTTCAGCTTTAATAAATTATACATACACACATGGCACACACATATATTTATATATTTTGGATTGATTGTCTTAGGCACTTTATTGTTTATGTTTAGTAATTTTTTATATTCATGTCTGACCCTTCCTGATCCCTTTTTGTGGTATACACATCTATCTATGTGTGTGCATGTCTGTATGTGTATCTTACATATATGTGTATGTGTATATATGTAAACATATATGTTAATAAAGCTTTAATCATACTTATTCACATACATATACACATATGCATATGTATGTATATATGTATGTATGTATGTATGTATGTATGTAAAAAAAGGTTTTAAATTCCTTGCAAGTTTGCACTATGGACTCTTTTTAGCAGCTAGCTATACTGAATTCTAATTTAAATGTTTGATTGACACACTACCAATGACTCCCTATCATGACTGGGTACAATTTATAGAACATATTTGTTGCTTTTCTAAACAGTTACATCTGGATTGTCAGTTTTCTATTTTTTCTTCACTTTTGGCAAATCAAATTTTATGAGTTTGAGTCTTTGCCTACCTGTTTTTCTATTAAGCTCCAAAGACAGTATTTTTTGCCTAGAATCAAGAAGACCTCTCTAAGCACAGACTTCTGGAATGATGACTCAGTGTAGCTCTAAGTAGATCAGTTTGTGACTATTCTAGTAGCCCACATTTTTTGTTGAAATGGCTGCGTCGGCTTCTTGTTCATTCAAGAGAATAGCTCTTAATTCACCCTGCCGACGGTGGCAAGGAATGGTTACATGATCCTTAAGTAGGCCTGCCTCACTTGAGTAGCTACGTACTCTATGAGAGTTGAGAAGTTCCCCAAAATTCCCTCCCTGGCCTATCACAGCATCTGAAATTCTTACAATTAGAGTAATGGAACCATAGATTTAGAGCTGGAAGTGAATTTAAAAGTCATATAGTCCAAACAAGGGTGGGTGACCTGAAGACCTCATGTGGCCCTCTAGGTCCTCAAATGTGGCCTTTTGACTGAATCCAGATTTCACAGGATAAATCCCAAAGGATTCAGTCAAAGGGCTGTACTCCAGCTAGCAGGTTCCCCACACCTGGGCCTTCATTTTAAAGATAAGGAAATTTAGGCCCAGAGAGATCAAGGTGTTTACCTATTTGCCTAAATAGTAAGTTTGTAGTAGTGATTTGCATAAGTAGTGCCACAAAGGTAGAATTCGAATACATGTCATTTGACTCTAAATTCAGCAATTTTTTCACTATCCCACACTCATTATTTTGGCTTAAGTGGTTATGATTCCAGAGGGCCATAGTTAAAATAATAATATATTATCTAAGCTCAAGCACCACCTTCTACATGAGTTTCTCCTTGATTCCTTCAGCTTCCTGTAAACTCTTTCCCCAAACTATTTTTTTTTGTTACATACATTTTGGATGTATTATCAACAAGCTTAGCAGATTTTAAGCTCCTTGAGGGCAGGGACTGTCCTTTGCCTCTTTCTGTATCCCCAGTACTTAGCACAGTGCCTGGCACAGAGTAGGCACTATATAAAATTTGGTTAATTGTTTGACAAAATGTAAACTCCTTAAAAGTGGAGCTTGTTTTGCTCTTGTCTTTATGTCCCTTAGTACAATGACTGGAACATAAGAGACACTTGATAGTTATTGCTTATCTCATGCATTAATGATTTAATTCCCAAGAACACCTAGGATTAGTTTAGGAAGCCAAGTTTAGGGCCCTTGGGGAATGGGAAAAAGGGCTACTACTTTTTTCTTTTCTTTTCTTCTCTTTGTGGGGGAAGTGGAGATTTCAGGAAAGTTCTGGAGCACAGAATCTGACAGCCAGCAAATGTAGCCTTGGATATGACACCAGACTGAGAGAGTCCAGGCACTTAGGTTGCTGGGAACCTCTGTGTGTTCTCACGGAGGAAGTAGCAGAGATAAGGGTACCAGAGGGCCTATCAGAGACAGATTTTGTCAACTTGCCCACTTTTTACAGAATCAGTCTCAGGGCTGGAAAATCATTTCTGAAATCATATAGTACAACCCATCCTGAACAAGCAACCCCCTTCCCTACCTTTGACAAACATTCACCCTCCTGCTTGACTATCTCTAATGAAGGGGAACTCATTACCTCTTGGAACATCAGCATATTACACACGGCAGGAAATTTTCTTCACATTAAGTCTAAATCTTCTCCTCTGCATCTTCTACCCACTGTTTCTAGTTCAGCCCTGGGGCCAAACCCTTACCCCACCCCCCAACCACAATCTCTTCTGGGCTAACTACTCCCAATTCTTCAAGGTATTCTCGCATGCCATGATTTCTGGCTGTCTTCTTCTGGACATCCCCCAGCTTATCAACATCCTTTCAGAAACATAGCACCCCAAACTGAACACAACATTTTAGATGAGGCCTTACTGGGCAGAACCACAATACAACAAGATGATCATCTCCCACTTCAGGGAGATGCCTAAATGCCAAAATGCCTCTCCATATGGCTTAGGCAAGCTTTCAGAAATCAGTCCAGCAACTTGATCATTTTGGATAAGAAACACTCAAAGCCTAGTATTTAAGGAGGGGTGAAAACACACTTTTTTCTTAAGCAATTGTTCAGTACATTTGAATTAATAAACTGAAAACAGAATGGCAGCCCAATTTTCTTTGAGCTGAGGGATAATTTCACATGGTGTCCTGCTATTTAAGGGGCAATATTCACAGTATTGAAGAATACAGTAGGAAGGAATAAATGGTGTTTCCAGTTGATTTACTGCCTAAGCCAACCCAAGGCATTTTTATTAAAAGTCTACGGTGTACTCAGACACAATAAACATGGTTCTGATTAGATGACAAGATAAAGTTGTTAGAAGCTCAAATAGAGGAGAAAAAATATTATTTTCGGTTGTGGCATGTTTGAAAGCTACTTTTTCCTAGACTTCCTAAGCAGGTTATGGTGGTGCTGTTTACATTCTTTCTATCTGATGGTTGTATGCATGGGTCTGGAAAAAAACCTTTGCTAAACCAGCTATCCACAAAGCACTTGCAGGCATCTCAGTTTTTCCTTCCTGCAAGCCAGCAATCTGCTGCAGACAGCCTGACTTCTGAGAACAGCACAGGTTGAGCAGCACAATCCAAACCCTAGAAGAGATTTTCAAAGGAGAAATCACCTCACAAAAGAAAAAAACAAAACAAAACAAAACAAACAAAAAAAACTCTGCTGGTTTTTTTTTAATGCAAATTTTGGGCACAGGTTTGCCTTCTCTCTTAAACATCTTTGTCATGCTCCAGAGCTGGATTATTATTTGCACCAAAAATAAGTAACATAAAATAAAATAAAATGTTTCCATTTTTTTAAATCAGAAGAGGAGAATTTTCTTAGTCTCACTTCAATATCATTACTAAATTGATTGCAGAGTCTCCTAAGATATTCTCTCTTACATTCCTGTCTCTGTAGTGTCTTTCTCTCAATCATAGTTGGAATAAGGCTTTTGAATGTGATTATTTTAGAAAAGCATCAACTATTTGGTTATATTTCCTTTGTTGTACACTAATTTTCCTCTGATTTATAATGATTCTTGTGTATGTGTATATGTGGTTTTCATGTTTTCAAATGAGAACTATGGAATTATCTACCAGAAAATTTCCTTCAATATGAGGCTAATTGCTTTCTGCTTTGGTTATTCAGGATCAAGTACCAGTTTCATTTTTTGTGATTGAAATGACTATTAAACTCTATCTTTGTAAGCAGAATGGATCAGGTGTCAAGGCACAGACTTGAGGACTAGAAAGCCAGAAATGAATTCCTAATTTTGTCTTTGAATTTTCCTGTATCTGAATTTCTCATATAAAATACCTTTATCTTATGGTATGAGTTTTTTTAGCACTTCATGCTCTATTCTAAAGCCTCTTAAGAAATAGCCATGGCATATATAGGGAAGTGAGCCAAATTTGTAAAAATAAGAGCCATTCCTCTATTGATAAATGGTCAAAAGATATGGATGGCTTAACAAAGAGGAGATCAAAGAGCAACACTCATATGAAAACTCTCTAAATCACTAATAATTAGAAAAATACAAATTAAAACAATCCTGAGGTACCACCTGATACCCATCAAGTTGACTAAGATGACAGAAAAGGAAAATGACAAATGTTAGAAAGGATATGGAAAAATAGGTAAACTAATGCACTATTGGAAGAGCTGTGAATTTGTCCAATCATTTGGAAAACATTTTGGAACTATGTTCAAAAATCTATTAAACTGTGTAGTCCTTTTGACCCAGTGATACCCCTATTAGGTCTATACCCTAGAAAGATCAAATAAAGAGGAAAAGAACCCATAAATACAAAAATATTTATAATAGTTCTCTTTGTGGTAGCAAAGAATTGGAAACTGGGGAATGGCTGAACAAATTCTAGTACATGAATATGATGAAACACTATTGTGTTTTAAAAAATGATGAAAGAGATGATTTTAGAAAAATTGGGGAAGACTCATATGAACTGATGCAAGGCAAAGTGAGCAGAATCAAGAGAACAATTTACATACTAACAGCAATATTGTAAGATAATAAACTATGAAATTTAGTATCTTTTATCAACACAATGACCCATTGTAATCTGAAAGGACTCATGATGAAATAGGTTATCCCTCCTCAAGATTGAGGACCCAGTACAGATTGAGGCATATTTTTTTTCTCTTTCTTTTTCCATCTTTCTTTCCCCTCCCACCCTACAACATGGGTAACTAAAATCATATGACTTCATATTTGTAATTTATTTTTTATTTCTTGTTTTCTCAATGAGTAGGGGAAGAATGGGGATGGAGAAAATTTGGAACTGAAAAAAAATATTATCAAATTAAAGAAATAACTAAGAAGTGTATGTTGCTTCTATAATTGTTGGAGTTTGGCTAAGAGTCATTCTTCTTGCAGAGTTAGAGAAGTGATGCTTTAGATGTGCTTAATAAAAGAGGTTCAAAGGTACCCACAATTGTCATCTTCTGAATGATTTTCCATGAAAACTCAGGGCTCCATCAAATGTTTGCAGGAGTTCTGAAATCATCCTTCACCTGCTATATTTTCTACCAAGGGATATTTTAAAAGTCTACAGGGTGTTCCTAAAGTTTGGACCCATAGGCAAAAATGCGTATTTTCAAGAAATGAAATGAATGAAATTTTTATTTAATTGGAATATTAACAAATAACATCTTCAATATGATTTCCATCATTTGTGATGCAAAAGTTGATGTGCTTTGCAAGATTCATGTGAACTTGATGCAATAATTCCACATTACTGTCAACGCCTTTAGGCGGACTTTAGGAACACCCTGTAGAAGATCTTCATCTCCCCAAATTAGAAAATCTCTGGCCCAGAGTAGTAGAAAAGTATGCAGGGGTCAAGAGACTGAAGTTCTTGGCTTGACTTTGCTAAGTTATATGAACTTAAGTGGGTCATTTTATCTGTGTTGACCATAGTTTCATCATTTGTTAAATGAGGGGGTATATAATGGTGGGTGCCGGGGATGGATCACTCACTTGGGAGTTAGAAGATTTCTGTTCCGGGATTGGCTTCCTCAATAACCATGTGACCTTCCCATTTTGTCCTTCACTTGTAAAAGGGAAGATAACATTTATTTTTTCCTTCTCCTTATTTTCTACTCCCCAAATCACACAGGATGCTGAGAAGATGAATTAGATGCGACCCAGAACTCAACTGTACAAGTTATTGGAAAGACAGCTTCTAACAATTCTTCCTAGGTACAGTTTAACAATAAGGAATTAGACAGGGAGTCACAAGGAACTCCAACCATTCTTTGGAATGAGACCTGAAAAAGGGATCCCTGGGCTTCAGGCAGCAGGAAGCAGAGATTATAAAAATTTAAGATATAAGTCCGCAGGCACTAGCTATCTCATACTGATTTGTTTTTAAGAACTTGGCACCTAGGGCAAGGGATCTGCTTTTGGAAAAGAGGAATCCATTTCAGCCAAGCCTCTCAGAACAGACAGCTACTCCTTACGTGAAGAAAAGCTTTTTAAGGCAGGACTTCATATGCTGGGGTTTGTATACACGCACATATAAACATATAGACATACATATATGTACATATGTGTATATTTGTACACACATATATTTCAATATAATAGATCTTGTTTGTAATCTATGAATATTATTTTATTCATTTAAGTACATTATTCCAAGATGGCTCTATAGGCTTCACCAGATTGCTATAGGCGTCTGTGATACAAAACAATTAACAAATCCCTGCTCTAAGGATTTTCCCCTAGTCCAGTGATTGGGTGTGTTAGAACTCTGCCTTTACAAAACAACCCAACAAAACAAATCAAAATATATTAAAAGAACTATGAACTTTAAGTTAAAATAGTAATGACAGAGCTTACTCCTCCTCTATAAAGAAGATATAGAACCTTAGCAGAGGAGTGAAGATGAAACCGGAACCTGGATCAGGGGGGAAAAACCACAACTTTACAAACTAATAAATTAGAAAAAAATTATCAAGCACTTCCATTGTATTAAGCACTGTGTTAAGAGCCCCTCATTTAACAATAGAAAAACCGAGATAGACCTCTCCCTTAAGAAGCTTGCACTCTCGTTAGGTGAGAAAACAAAAGGCAGTTTAGCTGCAAGGAAGCTGGAAAGGCCTGGATGGATGGCAAGGGCCAGAAGTCGGCCATACCTATCCAAAATCATTAGACCAATAGAGTAATGTTGAGCAGGGGCCATGTGAGCCCATCAGGAAAGAGTGACCAGTAGAAGCGGCCTGATGACATTACTAAGAAGCAGTGACAGCCCTGTTATGTCAGAGGCACAAGTTACCACTCTGTGTGTGTCCTGGCTACATGTGCCCCTTCATATGGTCCCTGTCATAAATGTTCCCTAGTCTGGTATGTTCTCTAAAGGTGGATACTTTTTTCTTCTATTGATATTGTTTGTATTTGTGGAAGCATGTGTTCTATGTTTATGAAAAGTTTCATTGCCATTATTTTTATTATGCTATTTCATTAAATATCTGTTTTGGATTGTGTCCTCTGGCTTTCCAGAAAAGTAAACATACTGTTAGGATTTGTGAGCTATAGTTTTGAGTGCATGTGGGCCAATAGCACACCTTAAACTTGAGGAAGACTTGTTTGGGATGTCCACCATAAAGGCTGACTCTAATTTCTGGCACTATAGTTGCATGATAAGTTCATCTTCTGTGAGAAGGACGAAAAGTTCTACAGCTTTTCAAGAGTCCAAAAAGCTGGTCTTTTATTTGCTGTATCATGCTACCTTTTATTTTTCTGGCTACTTAACCAGTTAAAAATCCATATGAAACATATATCTAAATGGTGCTCCAACATCCACAAAGTCCTACTCCCATGTCTCGTCATGGTGGGAAGATAGCTTTCAATTTTGAATGTAATGCTACTAGAGCACAATTTCTGGCAGAATTTACCTCCCTGGGAAGACTTACCTAGCAAGAAATTATGCCTGCCTTTCAAAGACCACACTAACTAATATGGAAAGCCTTGTCAACAGTAAGCTGGCTATTTGGAGATAAATTCTTTGGCCATGATTGCCCATGGAGCAAAGTAAAGAGCAAACTGGCCCTTAGTTTTATGTATAACTACCTCTTTGACAGTGGCCATGAAAGACTGTTGGAATATGAAGTGGAAAGTACTAAGAATCACATAGTTTTTAAAATCATATCCAACAAGTGAAAGAATTGAATCATTTCAATATTGACATTCTGACTGAGAATGAAATCATTAGATTATTGAGGGGAATTGATGTAATAAAGGATGCCATCAAAGAAACTTATGACCAAAAAGTCAGGCACCTAGTGAAATCAAGAGATAATTCATGAGTAACTGCTACACTCTATTGATGTCCTCTGAATGTCAAGAGAATGTAAGGAAGACATCACCATATTGGGTGGACTCCCTGTCGTGAACTAATGGCAAGTTATTTAGGATGGGCAGGCACAGAGGGGTTGTACCCTATTTTGTTGGAGGAATTACCCACATTGATGAGATCACAGATTCACCAGGGTACTAGATTTTGAAGATTTGTGCTCATGTGAGTCAATTAAAATAATCAAGATTTTTCTGCTGGTCTTTGGGGGGCTCTTAAGACCCTCCTAAAAATCCTGCTACTATCTCTCCTTTCTATCTCACTTCTCTGATTACTCATTAAAAATCAAAAGGCAAAAGTATTAGTAAAATTAATTAATAGAAAGTTAAGCATGTATTTTAGTTTCTCATTATCATTGCCTTATTATTGCTATTTTTCATAAAAGCAGCACAAGAATATGACTGCCTGTTCTCACAAGAGGGCAAGGTTACCATCTCTTAAAGTACCCACTTTAAGAGGCAGAGTAAAAAAACTGATGTCCTGTTACCTTGGCAACTGGATGCTAGCAAAAGCTGTGGGTGGGGTGAAGGGCTAACAACAGGATATGAGGAATGTGCCCCATATGCTAGATCTCCTTTTGCATTTGGTTGCTGAGGCAACAAGCTTCTGGCCTCTCCTATCCTGCCACCCATGCCACTCTGTCCAACATAAAGCAATCCTAACTCAGAGGCACTGTCTCCTGGAAGGTCAAACAAGAATATGATTTCCAGTATATGATCCTGCCCCCCCCATGAAGTTTTTCACTAAGTAGAGGATTTAGAAGACTTAGAGAGTTTATTGTCACCTCTGGGACTGTGGAGGAATTATTGTGACACTTTTAAGGATCTAGCTTCAATTAATTTGGCTACTCTATGTTCTTGTTTTTTGCATTATTCATATTTTACCTCCATTCTATTTCAGTTTCTGTGTGAATCTTTCCATTTTACCTAATTGAAGGATATCTGAGAGTAATGCTACGAAATAATGATGAATTGGATCATGGTCAGAGTTTGCTGATGTTTAATTGCCACTCATATGCCATGGTCCATTTTAATAATACTCAATATTGATTGTCAGAGGGGATGGTGTACCAATGGGTCTTATGGGATTATGGGAGATTTGGTAGCATCTGCAACCCTAATCCATATACACGGATGTGGATTGATTTGTAGGGGTCTTGTTTTGTCCTCAAACGTAAGTAATTTGATGTAGGATTTGAAACAGTAGCTTTAAGGACATGCATTTCAAAGTGGATGTTTCTCTTGTACAAATCTGCATTGACATGGACACTGAATGAGAATCTTTCTGTAAGACCTTTACAAAGTGTGGCAAGTTCGTACTTGTCTGAGTGGTAGGTTTGGTCCTCTTTCAGGAGAATAGAGTCAAACAGACATTTTCTAGGTTACATGTCAAACAGAACTTTATGGATTGACAAGTGGGGTGGTAGAGTTTCTAACTCAAGTTGAAAAAAAAAGTCAAAGCCAAAAAAGATTATTGCTAATGAACACTGCCCATCATTAATAACTTCATATTCACTACTCCTTTATTTCTTCCATATTAGATTTTAGATTTTATTTACAGTGGATGCATAAGGATTAGAAAAGCATATATATATATTTTTTTCCTCTCTGGAGATATTTTAGGAAGGGAGTAGTGCACTATTATGGAACTTTTCTTTTATATAAGATATAACAATGATGAATGTTGGATGGGTGGGTAAGAAGATCGGTATATAGAGATTTCATTGACTCTCGTTTTCCTGGGATAAGAGATCTAGGGGCAAAAGTAACCCTGGAGGATATCTAATCCCACCTCTTCATTCTGCAGATGATGGGACTGAGACATAGGAAGACTAAGTGAGTGATATTCTTGACATCACATCAGAAGTAAATGGCAGTTTTGGCCCCACATCCTCTCACTCAAGAGCAAATGCTCTCTCTCTCTCTCTCTCTCTCTCTCTCTCTCTCTCTCTCTCTCTCTCTCTCTCTCTCTCTCATTCTCTCTTTCTCCTTGTAGGCAGGAAAAAAATCTATACCTATTTGACAGTCTGGATTTAAAGACCTTATCATATGCTTTACTCCCATATTTATATGGTTCCATGTGTTGGAAATGTGTTGACTTTTCCTCTTCCCTCCTTCTCCTCTTTGAAACAGAAATGTTGAGCCATCAGTCAGACATACCATTAGAAGTCCTTCTTAGGTCTCATTACTATTTTGTATCTTTTTTGATAAAAAAGGAAGGAGAAATCTGGCTTTGAGTGATGATTTTAGAGTTCTGTGGTAACAATTGCAAATGACTATACTTTGGAGTTTAAAGACAGCTTCCTTCAAAGGAAAATGTTTCATACATTCTCTCATTTAGGTTGTTAATAAAAAGTGGAGGTATGAGGATTTGATGACTTTCCATGGCCATAACCAATCACTGACCAAATGGGAAATAGGAAATAGGACTAAGTCTCCTGACTTAGTCCAGTTTTCTGCTAATGATATTTTAGTGAGTCCAATGTGCAAGTGTTGAAAAATACAGGAGGTTTAGTAAAACGTACCTTTGGAGGTTGATATTTGAGAATTAATCTATAAAATATTTGTGCCACTGTAAATTACATTCCTCTACTAAAGTTTTAAGTCAATGCCACATAATGGTGTGGAATACTCTGCTTTCTTGAATGATATTTTAGAAAAGCATAAACTATGCTTTGGTCAAGCTTAAAACTAGCAATGCTTGGAGTATGGCCTGGTAACATCTCAGGTGAGAACCAATCTAGGTAAGTCCAGAAAGGCTTATCACAAAAGGATTGTCTATCAGGTCATGAATTAGTCTTAGTTATGTGAAGACCTATTGTTGTTCCAAAATGTATTGAGACCTTGAAATGTTACAGAGTCTGCTATATGAGAGGGAGAATTACCCAAAGGATTTCATTTTAACTATTCACAGAACAAAAGCCAAGTCGATGAGTAAGTCCTACTATCTAGATTGTAGCATCTTTCTTGTTCCAGGGATATCTATGTTAGATGACTTTGATTGAATAGTGAACTGGGCAGAGAATTGAATAAGAGAAGGAGAGTGAGATGAGTTACTTCTGGAAAACTATGTGGTGCTTTTAATGGCAATGGAATTCTCACTGAAACAAGGGTCCACTTTTTAATATCAGTATTTTTCTGGAAAATAGATTATTTTCATCTAGAAATATGTATATATATATATATATATATATATATATATATATATATAGTGTGTGTGTGTGTGTGTGTATGTGTGTTAGCACTTATCCTTATTCTTTTGGGTGACCTTTTTTGGGGGGAAGACATTTTGGAGCTTGCCACCTATACTTTTGGTATCTTCCCCTCCTTTGATACCATAAGAATTAAGACTTCAAAGTTGTTAAAATGCATTATCTTGAACATAGGCCTCCTTTATGTTTGGTCTAGTTCAGCTGATTTTCCAATATTTGTTTTCTTTGGTGACATTCAGAAATGGAAATGTCAGTGAGGGAAAAAAATGAAAAGAATTGCTCTGAGGAAATTGTATAATAAAAAATAACCTAGAGCTTCTCCCCAAAACAAAGACCCATTTTATTCCAATGATGTTGTATATCAGTGAGTCACAAAACATTGCTGTTTCCAAAAGAGTGAAGTTGAAGATCACCTGGAAAACAACAGAGAAATGCATGGTGGATATGAAGAGGTTACAGTGAAGCAGAGACTATATAGTAGAAGTGGTATAAAAATATCCTGAGAGGAAAAAAAAACACAGATAGAGATTAGATCTGTGATTTCCTTTATAAAAAGAACTCCTGGATGAAAAAAAACCCTCTTTTTCCCAATGCTGTTCTGCACCTTTTTACAACTTACAGTTTTAGAGAAGGCCTCTTGGCAAAGGAGCCAAAGACATAGTCCCATTGCCCCCATAGCACTCCCAAGTGCAGCCTGAATCAGATTAAAATGTAATTGGGAAATCTGCAACAAAATAAATAATAATAATAATGGAACATAGATCATTTTAACATTTGTTTTCTAAATCAATATGAAATTCACTATTTACATTTTAGTGACCTCCATTTCTATTTGAATTTGATAACATTGCCTTAGAACATTGAAAAGTGAGGTGACTCGCCCAGGGTCACTCATCCAGGGTATATCAGAGACAGAACTTGAACTCAGATCTTTTCGGGGGAAAAGGTAAGTTCCCTCTATCATACTACCCTCTCCCTTGTGGGAAATGAGAAAAAGAAAAAAAAATATGGATTGTTTTTATAGTGAGATGGAGAGATTGAAAGCCCTTGTATTCCATTGGTATCTCTGCAATGTCAACAGAAGGAAAGGAAGGCAGCTTGGTTGGATCATTTGTGTGAGCAAACTGGTTTATAGGGGGACATGAATAAAGATTACACAGTAGAAGCGACATGGATTGCTTGTAATCTACATTGTTAGAAAGAGAGCTAACATCCATGAAGTCACAGATACTTTGGAGTATTGGCATATTCTGCTGATAGTGCTATGTGACTGTGAAGTATGAAAGTCAGTCTCCAAAGAATTAAAGTTGGAGGTCATGCAAAGAGAAATGGAGAGAAGTATGGTGGTTGTTAGTTGGCAGTAGCAAATTATTAATCAAGAATTGTGTAGATGTGGCACAAATTATACGTGCTAGTCATGTAGTAAGCATTAAGAATTCCTTAGAGACTACCTGAATGCTCCATTGACATTCATGAAGCATTAGAAGCAGGCTGAAGGTGGATCCACTATGGAAAATTGATCAGAAGCCTCAGATTGGTGTTGCATAGAAAGAGAAAGCATGGGGAAATGATGGATATCACTGGAGAGAGTACCCACTTTAACTGCATCACATATCCATTAATATATCAAGGTATAAATAAAAGTAACAGCTTGTAGAGATCAACTATGAAGATATGGAGAGGCTTGTGATATGCATCAGAAGGTATACCAGGAGTGTGCTGGTAAATGTTTAACAGTTGGATCCCTAAAAATAGAATCGTACACACAACACTTTTTTAAAAAATTTATTTGTTTAATTTTTAATTTATGGAATAAAATAAGCATTTCCACACCATAGTATAATAAAAAAGATGATTGTACATCAAACCACAAATCTATTATGTACAACTTGCTATTCCTTTAAAATATATAATAGCTATGTAAATTTCTTTTTTTCTTTTTCCTTTTTTCTTTTCTCCTCCCCTCCATTAGACACAAATATGTATGTATATACACACATATATGTAAAATCATTCTATATGTGCTTCTATTCATCAATTCTTTCTCTGGATGCCAAAAAAAAAATCCTCATATGTCCTTTGTAGTTAATTTGGGTATTTATAGTAGTCCAAATGACTTATTCACTCAAAGTTGTTCTTAAAACAATATTGCTGTTAGTGTATACAACGTTCTCTTGGTTCTGCTTATTTTTCTCTTCATTATTTTGTGCCTGTTTTTCTAAGATCATGGAGTTGATCATTGCTTATAGCACAGTAGTAACACACTTTTAAGTTTAGCCTGCATCATTACCATTTTCTCCATCACTTTCTGAAGTTTAAACAATCCCCAAACAATATACAAAATTCCTATTTTGTAGCATTTTCCAATTTCCTAGGTGTAGATACTCATAATGAAAATTTAACGATCAGCTCTTGTGAGCCGGTGTGATCTGGCTCCATAGTAACCTTGACAGGAATACACTCACCAAAAACAAATCCCAGTTATTCTGAGGAATAGAAGTACAAAGTATTCTATGTAAATAGTGTTAATGGTTGATCTGTTTTTGGCAAATATATTTTCTCATTAACTATATCATTTAGTGAGCTAGAAAATATTCTGAAAGTATTGGTAAGGAGAGATTTTATTTTAAAAATACAATGTAGCCATAATCTTTACATTTAATCTCTTTTCTTTCTTAAAATAATGACAGAGTTTCTGAAGCTTACTTTGGTGATAGAGAAATATTTGTCTTCCATACAAAATTTTCCAGTTCCCCATATTCATGTTGAATTAATAACAAGCTTAGTGTCCTCGGGTTGTTGAAGCAGACTCTGGAAGAGTACTCAGACTGAAGGCTGAAGTCCCATGTGGCTGTAACTGCACATGGCACTGTGAACCAGTCACTTTCCCTCTTAGGTCTCACTTTCTGCATTTGGAAGATTAGAAAGTTGGCTTAGGAGACCTCCAAGGTCCTTTCTAGCTCTAAAGATGGGAGCAGTTTATTATAGCCAAGAGGTTTTTAGGGCCTTGCTGCTTACCTAGCTATCTTTGGAAGTATCTCATTCCTGGTGGGGAAAGGAGCATTCCTCTTGGCCCTTTGGCCTTCTGTTTTGTTTCCTTTTTCTCCTAATGGTCAGGACATCAAGTTTCTTGTCTTTACCTGGAGAATGGACTAGCAGGGATGCTCTTTACAGTCTCTAGGGGCAGAGGTAGGTAAAAGCACAATTCTTTCTACTTGGTGGGTAGAAGAGCAAACAAGAGTTTTGTTTTCTTCTCCCACTTAGGACCTTGGAAGTCCACACGTCCCTTTTGCAGGGTAGGCCTGACTAGGCCCAGGAGAATTAATTCACTGTTTTTCTCTTTTCAGGAATACTTGTGCATGTTGTATTGTTGTTAAGGGTTATAAGTTAACTTTACATGGATTTGGAGAAGATTTCTAGGATTGTATAAATATGTAAATCTATAAAACTGACTCTACTCAGACCTTGGCTAGTTGGTCATCCCATTCACATTCACACATGCTGTTGATTACAGATGACAATGATTATGAATAAGCACAAATTCATCACTTATTAGATAGTTAAAATGCATGTCTAAAATATATACTTAAAATGCACTCTTACTTGGTAGGTCATCTTTGAATATGAAAGACTGCATTAAAATTAGTGTGGCCACAGACACACTCAGAAAATTTTTCTATTCTTTTTCTAGATGAAATGAAAAACCTAGAATGAGTCAGGGGGGAAAAACAGCCTCCAAACTTCATGAAAGACTATTTTCCTTGAGCTGTCACACATCGCTAATTAACAGTAAATTCTGTGTGGAGTCTAGTGAATCCTGCTACAATAGACAATCTATCCCACAATGGAAATAATAGTGACTTAGTGGCTAAATCCATTTCTTTTTAGTGCAGAGGACAGAGTAGTGATTAATGCTATTGAATATGAGTGTCTTCATTTAGCCATACATATCCATTTGCCTTACTAGAAAAAAAAGCCATACCATCTGCAAAATCTCAATGATTCCTTCCCCCAGTAATTAGCTTAGCATTTAAAAAAATAGATACTCACTGTCTCTGTAAAGCTTTTAAGGATGTGGCTAAATTCTGACAATTTCCATTTCCTTGTATTTCATTAAAGTTTTAAAATTATACAAAATGACTGGAGCCAAGGGGAGGAGAAGGAAGAGCAGAGAAAGGGCAGACTCACACTTAATTAGTTAACATATATTTATTGAGCTCCTACTATGTATAAGAAACCATGGAGCATATGAGATATCCGATATAGTTATTGACTTCAAGGAGATTACAATCTAGTTTAGAGAGATACAATACATGCCCAGGAAAATTAACTGGGAAAGGGTCATATGTAGGTATAATAAGATGATCAGGGGAACCCCTAATTAATTCAGTGAAGTTCCGTCAATCATTATGGATTATGAACGGATGGATTATGGATGATGAATTACAGGGTGTGGACCTTGTTACAGGCTTGTGAGGAACACTTCAGACTACACATAAAGATGGATTTGCCTACTGACACCTTGCATATTGGCTTTCAGAGGAGGCTGTTGCTTCCTTGTAGTTGGTTAACCGAAGATCAGAAGGGTAAACTCTAGTCAGAGGAGCCAGTCCCTATGTAGATTGTAAAAGTGATCTGGAAAATGAGTTAAACTCTCTTTCTTTTTCCATGTTTTTTTCTTTCCTTGGACTTAAACTGAAGTGAGGAAGAGATGTGGATTTATTTCTCTCCTAACCCTTAAAATGCATAAAAAATGGTGACTTAGAGGTGAAACACATGGCCAACCACCTCCTCCCTACCCCAAGGCAAATCCGAGCTGCGATTTCCTAGACTCCCATTTCATTCTGCATTTACCAGCCCTTCTACTGTATTTTTCTAGGCACAAGACAGGAATTAGTTTTCCTGAAAATAGATTTCTATGTAATCTCAAGCATTCCTAGAAAATTGAGTTGGGTACTGGCCTCTTAGAAGAAGATAATTTCCTTAGAATCATACAATTTGAAGAAGGATCAAGATAATCCCCATCCTCTAGGATTAAAGCCTTGCCATTAGGATCAGTAAGGTCTAGACCTTGTTCTCCCTTCATGATATTAATGTGAGTTCCTCTAATGGTACGGATCCAAAATAATGGGAAATACTTGCACAGCAGTCCCACAGTGTGTCTTTACCTTCCAAGGTTGTCTAATGGGTCTAACTGGCAATTTTATTGTTTTATATTTCTTTGTTTTTTAAATTTAATTTAATTATTTAGTTCCATAAGCTTTTGAGCTTTAAATTTTCTCCATCTCCCTCTCCTCCCCCTCCCCAAGACAATGTGCAATCTGATATAGACTCTACATATATATTCTTCTTAAAGATATTTTAACTTTAGTCATGTTGAATAGAAAAATTAGAATGAATGGGAGGAACCACAAGAAAGAAAAAATAAAACAAAACAAAACAAAAAAAGAGAGCAAATATTATACTTCAATCTGCATTCAGACTCCATAGTTCTTTCTTTGGATGTGGATGGCATTTTCCTTCATGAGTCTTTTGGAGTTGTCTTAGGTTCTTGCATTGCTGAGAAGAACTAAGTCTATCAAAGTCAGTCATCGCACAAGGTGGTTGTTACTATGTACATTGTTTTCCTGGTTCTTCTCACTTAGCTGAGCATCAGTTCGTATAAGTCTTTCCAGATTTTTCTGAAGTCTTCCTGCTCATCATTGCTTATAGCACAATAGTATTCCATTACATTCATATACCACAACTTATTCAGCCATTCCCCATGGGTATCTGTATTTGTAAACAGGCATCTGGGAGTTCTTTGTGCCCTAGGCATTTTCTTTGGTGAGTGAATTAAAGGCTGTCTTATATTCAATTATTATATTTTGAGAAACTGAAATGAGTCATACTTATGCTTTACATAAAGAGATTTCCTCAGTTTCCAGTGTGGGGGTAGGATCCAAACAGAGAAACTATACTCCTTGTGATTAGGCCCTCAAGATCAAATCCAATTCATATCATTCCAGAACACATGAGGGAACTCTGCCACAGATTATAGGGGAATTCTGTGCTATTGGGTTGTTAGCAATAACTATGGGAACACATAAGATATAAGTAGAGGAAATACTCCTTTTCCCTTTTCCTGCTAGTGTCAATGGTTGTTTGAGCTGTCAATATACTTCAGGTTAACCAGCAAGGGTTTAGCTTGGTTGTTATACTGTCAGTTGCAGCCTAATACTGATTTACTGTTCAACCACCCAGTGAGAAGGGATAGACAGAAGAACACCAAAAAAAACAATGATAACAACAACGAGCTCGCATACCTCTCTCCTCTCCTCTAATTGAGCAAGAAAAAAGTCTTGGATTGTGTAAATGCTTGCTCCTGCTCTCTGAAAATACTACAAATTCTTAGACTGCTGCTTACTCAGTGTTTCACTTGAAATCTTATAAATAAGTACACAGAGGGCTCTTTCAGATTGGAACCAGAAGGGACCTCAAATGAAGCAATGAACCCAATTAACTCAGTGAGGTTATGGGTCTAACAATATTACAATATAATATGATAAGTGCAAGTGAATGTTCCAGATAAAATATATTATGGTAGATCATAGGAAGTAAAGAAATAATTGAGACTTCATGGAAGAAATGTGATTTGAGTTAAGCCTTAAAAGGTGTGTAAAATAAGAGGAGAGAAGTCAAGAGACATTCCAAACCAAAAGGGAGAAATTACATAAAGACATAGAGGAGATAAATCTTAAAAGGGTTCAGGGCAGAGTGAATAAGACCAATCAGGCTGTAATGAGAATAAAGAGAGAAAGGTAAGCAAGAATAATTATGGCAGGTGCTCAGTGCCAAACAGAGGAGCGTGACTTTTATATTTATCATATAGGCAACAAAGAGCCCTTGGAGATTTTTGAGTAGGGTCACAGTATTTTCAAAGAAATAGTTTTTAGGAAGATCAATCCATGTGTCCAGGACAAATTGGATGGGTGAGGCGGAGAAAATGGAGTCATTTAGGAAGCTTACGCTCTAAGTAAGTTTGGATCTAGGAACAACGTTAGGGATGCGAATAGATGAAGGAATAGGATGTTCAAGGAGGTCTCCGGAATGCAATTTTTTTCAGCTGAATGTTTTCTGAGTATTTTTTTAAAGTGCTGTGTTGTTCTAGTGCATGTGCTTTGGAGTGCCGTTTCAGAAATCCCAACTAATTGGGCATATGTGTAATGTGAAGAGATGCCAAGAAAAGGCACTCAATATGGAGGCTAAGGTTAGCTTTGACATGTGTTTTAAAAGTGTCACATAGAAGCAGCAGATCATATCCAAAACCAGCAATGCTATGAAACTTCCATGTATTGTCAATATGGCCAGAGAGACTTCCCTTTTCAACAATATGCAGACATTTCAACTCAAATTTGTCAACTTTTTTTAAAGTAAAAAGAAAACATGCTACTTTAAATTTGTAAATATGTACATATGTTTGTGCATATACACACATAAACACATATACATACATACATACATCCACACACATATATACATATATGTAAACTTTTGCTCATCTCAGTAAGAATAGATGTAGGAGACTGTCAAAAGTTCTACCTTAGCAGTGGGCCCCCAGAAAGAGAGGTCCCCTTTTCATTGAGATCTAGTTATTTTGTAATCAATTAAAACAACAACAACAAATAATGAACGCTTTTTTTTTGCTTTTGCAGTTAGTAGTGGGGGTAAGAATCTAGATTTGAAACTTATACCACTTCTGTGAATGATGTTTCATGGAAAGCTCACCATAGTCATCAGCAACTTCCCCTTTGGGACCAAGATAAAGGGACCTAGGTAAAGTAGATGACCACTCACAATACATCACATAATTCTTCTGTTGAAGGCTCTCTTTTTCCTCAAAGGGCCTGCAAAAGTACTTTTCTCCCTCTGAATGGCCTAAAAATCCACTGGGGTAATTCTTCTAAGCTTGAGCAAGTCTCAAGGAATTTTCACTTGGATACATCTATGGGAACATAAAGTGGCCCTGTCAACTCTGAAGACAAATGACCAAAGAGTCATAGAGGTTTTGTAATTGTAGTTAACTCTAAAAATACTAGAGCTCACAGAGGTTATCACAACCATAGTTAACTGAAAAATAAAATTAAAAACCAAACCAAAGAGATAACATAGTCACAAGCAAAAAAAAACCTTTATTCCATTGAAGGAGGGAAACTAGATACATGTGCTGGGGCCTCCTCTAGTAGATCATCTTTAGTGTGGGCACATCTCAATACATACACTAGTAGTTACACAGTGAGCTGTAGCCCTGTCAATGAGGGGGAGCATCAACGATGAGGCAAATTTGATTCATGGGAGTGCTTCGTGACCAGGGCATGGGTACTGCATGTACTTTTCCAAGATCAGAGATCACCTGGTGTTGGTATGAAACATTCCTAGGATTTTGCTGTAGTTGAGTTCATCCAGAAGGTGAGCACAAAGTATTGCTGTTATGTCAAGCTCAGGGAACAGCTTGCTTGTTGGGTCTTGGCCTTTGAAAACAGGGTGACTCCTAGTAATAAGAAGAGAGGGGTTGGTCTTGACATGGGGATCCTGACAGTCCCAAGAATCTGTTCCTAACTATTCCATTTCACAGGTATATCTTCCTCCTGTGTAAGCATGGAACTTTTAGACTTTCTTATCAATTGGAACTGAGCCACAGTTTGTTTATAATAACCTAGTAATAGTGTCTTATATTATTATTTATTATACTGTTTATTTCATTTCCATGTATATATCAGCTACTTTCACATAGTATGTATTTAATAAATATTTATAGAATTGAAATGAATGGAATGCCTTATTTCCTCAAGCAGTCTATAAGATGTTTAAAAGAAGAGGCCATGGCAGGTGGAGTCAAGGTGGCAGAGAAAAGACAGGGATGCAACTGTATTCTCCTAAATTCCCCTCTGAACAACTTTAAATAACACTTCAAAACAAATTCTGGAGTGGCAGAACTTGGCAAAGGAGAAAGCAAAACAATTTTCCAGCCCAAGATAACTTAGAAGGTCAGAAGGAAAAATCTATCTTACCAGAGAGAGTGGAGCATAGGCTATGTTAGTGTAGGAGCAGGCCCTGGAGGTGACTGGATCATCAGCAGCAGCTGCTTTCAGAGCTCTCAGCCTACAGATGGTAAGGGAGTCAAAAAACTGGCCAGAAAGAGATTACATGGGTACCCTTTGCTGGAAATAAGTGTAGGACTCTGTTGCATTGTCCATACATAGATACTGCTGACAATCCTGGGTCATAGTCTCAGGGCAAAGAGGAACACTAGAGGAGCTTATGGCCCCAGTGGAACAGAAACACTGGCCACATTTCAAGGGCAAAAAAGAGTAGTTGTGGTCACTCACAGACCAGAGCACAGTTCATACCATCTTAGAAGAACTGAAAGCTTACAGAGCCCCCAAAACTAGATCTGAAAACAACTGCACAAAAAACCTGAAGCTTTGGATAGTGCCACCTCAACCCTGGGAGTAGAGCCCAACTTTAATATAAAGTTAAAAAAAGAAATAGGTTAGAAAATGAGCAAACAACAAAATATTGACCAGAGAAAGTTACTATGGTGAAGAAAAGATCAAAGCACAAAATTAGAAGAGAATAAAGTCAAAACTGCTACATCCAGAGCCTCAAGGGAAAATATGAATTGTTCTCAGGCCATTGAAAATCTAAAAAAGGATTTTTAAAAATCAAATAAAAGAGGTAGAGGAAATTTGGGAAAAGAAATGACAGTAGTACAATAAAATCATGAAAAAAGGAGTCAGCAGCTTGGTAAAGGAGGGAGGCATGAAAAAGATTGAAGAAAATAACACCTTAAAAAAACCCAATAGGACAATTGGTAAAAAGAGGCAAAAAAAAAGTCCAATGAAGAGAATAATGCCTGGAAAAGAAAAATTAGCTAAATGGAAAAAGATAAACAAAAATTCATTGAAGAGAAGAACTTAAAAAGTAGAGTTGGCCAAATGGAGAAGGAGGTACAAAATCTCACTGAAGAAAATAATTCCTTAAAACTTAGAATTGGGCAAGTGGAAGGTAATGACTTTATGAGACATCAAGAATCCATAAAACAATATCAAAAGAATGAAAAAATAGAAAAAAAATATGAAATCTCTCACTGGTAAAACAAGTGACCTGGAAAATAGATCAAAGAGAGATAATTAAAGAATTATTGCTCTTTCTGAAAGCCATGATCAAAAAAAGATCCTATACATCATCTTTTAAGAAATTATCAAGGAAAACTACCATGATATTCTAGAAATCAAGGGTAAAATAGAAATTGAAAGAATCCACTAATCCCTCCTGAAAGAGAAACTAAAATTCTCAAGAATATCATAGCCAAATTCCAGAGCTCCTAGGTGAAGGGAAAAATATTGCAAGTAGCCAGAAAGAAACAAATCAAGTATCATGGGGCCACAGTCAGGATAGCATAAGATTTAGCAGCTTCCACATTATAGGATTGGAGGGCTTGGAATATGAAATTCTGAAAAGTAAAGGAGCTAGGATTACAATCAAGAATTTCCTACCCAATGAAATTGAGCATCCAAAAAATGAAAAGACCAGAGCTGAACAGAAAATTTGACTTTCAAATACAAGACTCTAAAGAAGCAAAAAAAGTAAACAGGAAAGGGAAATCATAAGGGATTCGATAAGTTTAAATTCTTTACATTCCTACATGAGAAGATGATACTTGTAATTTGTAAGAACTTTCACATTATTAGGGTAATTAGAAGTATTCATAGAAGGCATGAATTTGAGTTGAATATGATGGGATAATTATTTAAAACAAATATAAGTAAGGGGTAAGAAAGAGGAATGCACTGGGAGAAAGGAGAAAAGAAGAGGTAGAATGGGGTAAGTTATCTCACAGAAAAGAGGTGTGAAAGAACTTTTACAACAGAAGAGAAGATGGGGGAGGCAGGCAAGAATGCTTGAACTTTACTCTTGTCAGAATTGGCTCGAAGAAGGAATAACACACACATTCGGTTGGGTATAGAAATATATCTTACCCTTCAGGATAGTAGGAAGGGAAGGGGATAATAAGGGATAAAAGAAGTGTGTATGAGGGAGCTGACAAAAAGGAGGGCTGATTGGTGGCTGTGATAGTCGGAAGCAAAACACTTTTGAGGAAGGACAGGGTGAAAGGAGAGAGAGTAGAATGAATGGGCAAAATAGGATAGTGGGAAATAAAATTAGCATTAATAATTGTGAAAAACATTTTACAGAAATTTTCTCTGATAAAGTTCTCATTTCTCAAATATACAGAGAACTGAGTCATATTTATAAAAATAAGAGCCATTCCCCAATTGATTAATGGTCAAAGGATTTGAAAGGCAGTTTTTAGATGAAATAATCAAAACTATCTATAGCCATATGAAAAATGCTCTAAATCACTATTGGTTAGAGAAATGTACATTAAAACAATTCCAACTCATACCTATTAGATTAACTAATATGACAGAAAAGGAAAATGACAAACATTGGAAGGGATGTGGGAAAGTGGGAACACTAATGTACTTTTGGTGTTATGAACTTATTCAACCATTCTGTAAAACAATTTGGAACTATGTCCAAAGGACTACAAAACCATGCATACCCTTTGACCCAGCAATACTAGATCTGTATCCCAAAGAAATTAAAAAAGAAAATGACCTATATATACAAAAATATTCATAGCATCTCTTTTCTGGTGTCAAGGAGTTCGAAATTGGGGGGCTGCCTATCAATTGAGGAATGGCTGAATAAGCTGTAGTATATGATTGTGGTGGAATACTATCATACAGTAAGAAATGGTGAGTGGAATGCTCTCAGAAAAAAACCTGGAAAGACTCACATGAACTGATGCAAAGTGAAATGAGCAGAAACAGGAGAGCATGTATATAGGGATAGCAATATTGTATTGTCAATGATTTAGCTATTTTCAATAATAACAATGATCTGGGGCAATTCTGAAGGATTCATGATGAAAAATGTTATCCATCCCCAGAGAAAGAACTGGTGGATTCTGAATACAAATCAAAGCCTACTTTTTAAAGCTTTCTTTATTTTTCTTGATTTTTTGCCTTTTAAAAAATAACATGGCTAACATGGATATATGTTTTTGTATGAGTGCACATGCATAACCTATATTACTTTGCTTGCCTTCTCAGTGAGGTGGAAGGTGAGGGAAGAAGGGAATTTGGAATTCACAATTTAAAAAAAATGTTAAAATTGTTTTTACATCTATTTGGGGAAAATAATTTATAAAAAGAAAGAAGAGATAATACCTAGTGGTTTAGACTTAATAAATATTTGTTGAATTGGTGATGAATGAATGAACTGGATACTAGTTCAACCTTCTCCAAAAGCCCTAATATTTTAATTCTTCAGATTAGTAGTTATCACCTTGGAAGGCCCAAAAATCTGATCCCTTAAGGAATCAGGTGGGGGGGGGGGATTCAATTCAATTTAATGTATGAGAGACAAAATAGAGGATAGAAAGCTAAACCTGGAGTCAGGAAAACCCAGGTCACTTTAATTCTCATGGCTGTGATCAAATTTCTAATAGTAAAAAATGCAGATAAATTGCTGATCATCATGTGTGATGAGAATTATTTCAATACTGAGAATTCTTTTACTGATGAAATCACAGGTCTGGCCATATTCAATTCCTTCCCTTCCCTCAATCCCAATACATAGTAAGCATGATAATAATAAACTCTTGGTAAAAAGACTAGTGTACTAGAGAAGATTGGTTGCCTCAGTGAGGGACCATGGGTAGCATCAGAAGTCTGGAACACAGGGCAAAAGCAAGTTTAGGAAAGAGGACCCATCAAAGACAGGACTGCTGTCTATTCCTTTCTCATCTTTAGTTTCTCTACCCTTATCTGGGATCTTCACCAGAGAACACAGAGCTTCCATGGAAGACAAGCTTTGGCTTAAATAAAATAAATATTCAAAGACAAATCACCAAGTCCAAATGGAGTGTTTATATTACTGAACAAATTCTTTCCCAGGGTGCATTTTTAAAAATTAAAGAAATAATCATGAAGGAAAATGAACATTATAATGCACTCAGAATGAAGTCAAATGTGATCATTGTCCTACAACTACTTGCAATCTGAAGGAATCACAGATTCATCAAATATTAGAACTAGAAGGCAGCCAACAGATCATTGTCTATTCTTCCCACCTGAAGATGAAGTAACAGATGTGAAATGACTTTAGAGAGATGACTATCTCTGGATATTTTGAATCCATGGTGGGGAACAACCAAAGATATATTTCTTTTCTTCTGAAAAAAAAAAAACAAACAAGGAAATCAATGTTCTGGACATTATCAACATGCTTCCTCTGCCTCCTCCCTCCATTCTTATGGCTTCTTTCTCTCATTCCTGAATTCTTCCCTAAACCTCCATTTTGAAAAAGGGTTCATACCAACCATCCTTCATTCTCCTGTCTTCTCCACCATGTATCTCACAGGTGCCTTAACCTTCTCACTCCCCCCACTTTTTTCTCATTTCTATTTTATGTAACATCTTCAACAATTAGTATGTAAGCACCTTGTGGCTAGGGATTGCTTTTCTTCTTTGCTTATTCCCAGCACTTGTCATGTGCCTGGTACATAGTAATTGCTTAATAAATGCTTGTCACCTTTCAGAGTCAGTGCTGCATAATGGATAGGGGACATTGGCTTTGGAGACAAGAAGATCTGGGTTCCAGTCCCACCACAGGCACTTAATAGTTGTGTGACCAAGTCACACAACTATCAGTTTCCTTAGCTATAAAATGGGAAAAATTATAGATATAACACTTCAAAGGGTTGTGTGAGGTTCAATTGAGCTAACGTATGTTAAAGTGCTTTACAAAACTCAAAGCATGATATAAATACCAGCTGTTATTACTTGTTCCTTAGGTCATTTACACGTACAAAGTTAGTTTAGGAACATAAAAATAGATCATTTCTAACTTCATTTACTCATAAAATTTTCATGTGGGCATATTAAATTTTAAAAAGGATTGTCTAGTCAGACAACTACAAAATTAATTTAATTTACTTTTGAATGTTTTTAATTTTTGTTACAAATGGAGCTGCAAGCTGCTGACCTTTAAGACATATGGCATCTCTTACTTTTTTCCAGTTTATGAAAAGGAGGCAAATTTTGAGAACAGAAGAAACCATCAACATTATAGTAAAACAAAGTCAGGCACCATATTTTTTCTGGACTTTGTGTCCTCTATTCTGTTAAGCAGATGTAGGGGTAATAATCATTTCCTGAAAAGGAGATGAAGGAGAAAAAGAAAAAAAAATCCCAAATTCATTGAATTTTTACAATATGGAACTTTGTCTAATCAGTGTAAATTGTGACCTCTCTTCATTAGTTGTTCCTGCTTTTCCTGATAGTTTTATTCCCCAAAGTCTACCAAAGGATTTTTAGCTTAGAATGTTGAACCTCACTCTTCACTACCTCATATAAACATATTGAGAAAAATACTTTGTATAAGATACCGTTTAGGGTCCTGAGAAGCATGCAGAGATAAAAAAGCCAGAGTCCCTATCTTCAAGGAGTTAATAATCAGATAGACAATATATTATGCACACAAACAAATATGATAAGAGAAGCACAGATAAGATGCTATGGAAGCTCATAGGAGAGAGGGAGTACCTCTCATTTAGGGCCTCTTTAACCTTGTTACTGAGAGAATCAACAGATTAAGTGCTAAACTTAGAATTAGGAAGACCTAGAATTTGAATACTGCTACTTTTATACACAGGCAATTCATTCAACCTCCTTTGGGCTTAGTTTCCTCATTCATATGATATTCATATAATAAAATTTGTTTAATATTACCTATGATAGGAATCTCACAGGAATGTTGTAAGGTTCAATTGAGTTCATTTGTGTCAAACCATTGGCCAGTGTTAAAATTATCAAATACATATCAGCTATTATTATTCCAAAAACATGGACAATAACAACCTATTCAAACTGCAAATAAATGTTTTAGAATAAATAGAATCTTCATTTTGCGATTTGAGCATATCCAGCCTCGGTGAAGACAAGATGGCTTTGTATGCCTCTCTTGCCCTGGACTTTTGTGATTCGAGAGCACAAGGATATAGTTATTTTCTTAAAAATCAAGGCAAATCTTTGAACCAAAGTAAATTTGGGGAAATACAGGCACTTATTAAAACTTGTTTCTTACCTTATCTTGCTGAAAGCTCAAAGTCAAGTGTAAACCTGGAATCTGGAATATGTAGTTAGTGGAAAATCTCTTAGCAAGCATAGCAAATACAGAACAAGCATTCTTTGCATACTTAGTAATGACATCCAAATGGGTTATTAACATGCCTGTGTTAATGAGTGCCTCAGAAGGATTCCTGGGCATAAGAAGTGTGGTGATGGAACCTAAAAGGCATTCATTTTTATTTCAGTGCTGATGCCCTGGAGCTTGGGGTGAGTTGGGGTGTTTATTTTTGAATCAGGTGGTGAACAGTACTGAAAGTTTCATGTACATATAGTTCAGTTTTTTCCTCCCACTTTTACTTTTGCTAATGCCATTCTCAAGCTTGGAATATTTCCCTTCCCTACCTTCTTGTTTCAATCTGTTGAAATCTTACTTATTTTTCAAGGTTCAGATCAAATTCTATATCCTTCATGATTCATAGGGATCTTGAACTGAACTCTTATGAACTCCTCATATAATAGTTTGTATTTTTCCCCCATATATGTATTATATGCTCCTTAAGAACTGTAGCTATGTTTAACTATCTTCAGTGTGAACACTATCGTTAAAACAATAGTAATGATGATAATTATAATAATAGATGACATTTTAATATCACTTTAAGATGTGCATACGTCATCTAATTTAATGCTACCTATAAACCCTGTGACGTAGGTGATATGATGTAGCAGCAAGTACCCTAGCATACCCAGGGTGGCCTGATAGTACAGGTTCTTAGATCTGCTTTTAAAGGAAAATGACTTTAAAGGGGTCAACAATCTTCTTTAAATACATTTGCTAGTTTAGGGGAAAAGTCAGCCCCTGAACGTCAGAGAAAATACAAGCAGAGAAATTAGCATAAAGACCAACAGACAGGGCCCTGACTGCCCGAATCAAAGCAATATTGCTATATACATTGCATACATCACTGGATGGAGAAGGCCTTTACATCTGAGCAGTCATAGGGGTCTGAATATTTGGCTACTCAGAGTCTGTCTCAGACAGGAAATCAAAAGATCCTTCTCATAAGTGAGCCCCCAAAGCAAAATACCAAATCAGAGTGTATATATGTGTGTATATATATATATATATATATATATATATATATATATATATATATATATATATATATATATGCTTAGAGCCAGAAGGCATCACAACTCTCATGATTCAGTGCCTAATCAACTTAGTACCAACAGGTGTGAAAGCCTTCCTACAAGCAAGCTTCCCCTAAGCAAGCTTCCCAACCCCAATAGGCTCTGTGACTCAGGATGTATCACAGCTGTGAGCTGGGCCAGAGCTCAAATCAGGTCACATAGGAGGAGGAAGATCTTCATATCCCATTAACATTACATACAATTTCCACCATTTTACACACAAGGAATTTGAGGTTTAGGGGAATTACGTGGGCCAAGAATCATTCAGCTAGTCTGAAACATAATTTGATCCCACATCTTCTTGACTCTAAGTTCATAGCTCTGTTCACAATACCATGCTAACTTCTCTTTATATCTATATTTCAAGGAATTTAACACAGTACTTTGGGCTGCATTAGACACATAATGTATTTGTAATGAATGAATGAATGAGAATAAGTGCACTGGTAGGGAGGGTACTTTATGTCCTTCCTTCTTCAATGAGTTAGATATCCAGCTCACAATTTTTCTCTCCCTCTCAACTCCTGCCATCATAATAGGGGACTTTTCATATTTATTCTCCCTCAAATACCCTAACCATTCAGTGTCTCAGCTTACCTTCCATGAGTTATTCCACCACTTCACTTTAGCCAAACATAAAAATGGTCATAGCCTTGATCTTGCCATCACCTACAAATGTACCATCTCTACTTTCAAGAATTCTTTATCTGTCCATAATTGATTGGCCTTTCACTTCTCCTTCTGTCTTTCCTTAGAAAACTCTACTCTTCATCTGCATTGTCACCTCCAATTCTCTCCTAGACCATCTCCCTGCATTAATCACTCTCTCTTCTTCTCCCCACCTTGACCCTTGGTGAATCAATTCAACTCTACCCTGTCCTCTTCTCCTCAATCCCTAGCCCCTTTATCATATTGCTAATTATGCTTAGTTAAGCCTCAGCCTTGGATCACTCCCACTTATTGTCAGTTTTGCTCCTATACACATGCTGCTGAATGAAGGTGGAGAAAATCATGCAACCATTCTGACTGGGTCCACTCTAAGTTGATGTTACACAACTTCAATTGGATCCTCACTGCTGCATGGCAAACCTACTATACCTCCCTGTCAACTTACCATCTTACTCTCCACAGTGGATTTTCCAAAACTTTTCAATCCCTTAAATCTCCCATGACTCCCCCTCCCCCATTCTCTCACTTAAGCATCTTGCCTCATATTTTACAGAAAAAAAAATTAATTGACATTCCCTCACTCTTGAACTCACTGTTCTTGTCCTTCCTCATCTCCTATCACTCAGATGCCTTCTACCAAATTTTGCTCCTTTACCCCATCTGACATGATAAAGTGCCCTCAATCCTTACCAAGGTTGGCTCCTCTACTTGTTCAAGTGATCCCACTGCATTGTCTCCTCCAACAGATTGTCCCCTCTGTGAGCCTTTCTCTTTTACTTATTTTTAATTTGTCCTTCTCTATTGGTTTTTTTCTTACTACCTACACACATGACCATATCTCCCCCAGCCTGAAAAATACAACTCTCCCTTGATTCTTCCATTTTTTTTTAAATGCAATTTATTTATTTAACATATTTGGTTTTCAGCATTGATTTTCACAACAGTTTGAATTACAAATTTTCTCCCCATTTCTACCCTCCCCCCCACTCCAAGATGGCTTATATTCTGGTTGCCCTGTTCCCCAGTCAGCCCTCCCCTCTATCACCCCCCTCCCCTCTCATCCCCTTTTCCCTTCCTTTCTTGTAGGGCAAGATAAATTTCTACGCCCCATTGCCTGTGTATCTTATTTTTTAGTTGCATACAAAAACTTTTTGTTTTTGAACATCTGATTTTAAAACTTTGAGTTCCAAATTCCCTTCCCTCTTCCCTTCCCACCCACCCTCCCTAAGAAGTTGAGCAATTCAACCTAGGCCACACATGAATTATTATGTATAACCCTTCCACAATACTCATGTTGTGAAAGGCTAACTACATTTTGCTCCTTCCCAACCCATCCCGCTTTATTGAATTTTCTCCCTTGACCCTGTCCCCTTTCCAAAGTGTTTGTTTTGATTACCTCCACCCCCATCTGCCCTCCACTCCATCATCCCCCCACCTTTTATTTTTTTTTTATCTTCCTCCCTCTTCTTTCCTGTGGGGTAAGATACCCAACTGAGTATGTATGGTATTCCCCCTCAGGCCAAATCTGATGAGAGCAAGGTTCACTCATTCCCCCCTCACCTGCCCTCTCCCCTCCTCCCATAGAACTGCTTCCTCTTGCCACCTTTATGGGAGATAATCCACCCCATTCTATCTCTCCCTATCTCCCTCTCTCAGTATGTTACTCTCTCATCCCTTAATTTCATTTTATTTCTTTTAGATATCTTCCCTTCATCTTCAACTCACCCTGTGTCTGCTCTCTCTCTTTTACATATATATATATATATATACACATATAAACACATATATATACACATACATACACATACATACATATACACATAGATACATACATACATACACATTCACTTATATATATACATAAACATATATATACATATATATATACATATATATATATACATATATATATATATACATGTATATATATATATATGTATATATATATATTTATATGCATATTCCCTTCAACTACCCTAATACTGAGGTCTCATGAATCATATTCATCATCTTTCCATGTAGGAATGTAAACAAAACAGTTCAACTTTAGTAAGTCCCTTGCAATTTCCGTTTCTTGATTACCTTTTCATGCTTCTCTTGATTCTTGTGTTTGAAAGTCA
The DNA here is from genome assembly GCF_011100635.1 of Trichosurus vulpecula. Taxonomy (NCBI): domain Eukaryota; kingdom Metazoa; phylum Chordata; class Mammalia; order Diprotodontia; family Phalangeridae; genus Trichosurus; species Trichosurus vulpecula. The sequence continues at coordinate 350,000,967 of NC_050574.1, forward strand.
AATTTTCTATTCAGTTCTGGTCTTTTCACTGAGAAAGCTTGAAAGTCCTCTATTTTATTGAAACTCCATATTTTGCCTTGGAACATGATACTCAGTTTTGCTGGGTAGGTGATTCTAGGTTTTAATCCTAGCTCCATTGACCTCTGGAATATCGCATTCCAAGCCCTTCGATCTCTTAATGTAGAAGCTGCCAGATCTTGGGTTATTCTGATTGGGTTTCCACAATACTCAAATTGTTTCTTTCTGGCTGCTTGCAGTATTTTCTCCTTGATCTGGGAGCTCTGGAATTTGGCAACAATATTCCTAGGAGATTTCTTTTTGGGATCTATTTGAGGAGGCGATCGATGGATTCTTTCAATTTCTATTTTGCCCTGTGGCTCTAGAATATCAGGGCAGTTCTCCTTGATAATTTCCTGAAAGATGGTATCTAGGCTCTTTTTTTGATCATGGCTTTCAGGTAGTCCAATAATTTTTAAATTATCTCTCCTGGATCTATTTTCCAGGTCAGTGGTTTTTCCAAGGAGATATTTCACATTGTCTTCCACTTTTTCATTCCTCTGGTTCTGTTTTATAATATCCTGATTTCTCATAAAGTCACTAGCTTCCACTTGCTCCAATCTAATTTTTAAAGTAGTATTTTCTTTAGTGGTCTTTTGGACCTCCTTTTCCATTTGGCTAATTCTGCCTTTCAAGACATTCTTCTCCTCATTGGCTTTTTGGAGCTCTTTTGCCATTTGAGTTAGTCTATTTTTTAAGGTGTTGTTTTCTTCAGTGTATTTTTCAGTATTTTTTTGGGTCTCCTTTAGCATGTCATTGACTTGTTTTTCATGGTTTTCTCGCATCCTTCTTATTTCTCTTCCCAATTTTTCCTCTACTTCTCTAACTTGCTTTTCCAAATCCTTTTTGAGTTCTTCTATGGCCTGGGGCCAGTTCATGTTTTTCTTGGAGGCTTTGGTTGTAGGCTCTATGACTTTGTTGTCTTCTTTAGGCTGTATGTTTTGGTCTTCTTTGTCACCAAAGAAAGAATCCAAAGTCTGAGACTGAATCTGGGCGCGTTTTCGCGTCCTGGCCATATTCCCAACCAACTAACTTGACCCTTGAGTTTTTCAGTGGGGTATGACTGCTTGTAGATTACAGAGTTCTATGTTCTACGTTTGGGGGGGAGGTGCCAGCTCTGTCAGAGCCGCACTCCTCCTTCCCCAAGGACCCCCAGTCCAGACTGGGCTTAGATCTTCAGCAGGCTGTTGCACTCCTGCTCTGATCCACCACTTAATTCCCCCCACCAGGTGGGCCTGGAGCCGGAAGTAACAACAGCTGTAGCTGCCCCACCTCCGCTGCCCCTGTGGCTGGAAGCCGAACTGCGAACTCCTTCCACTCCCGCAGCTTTTCCCACTAACCTTCTCCGCAGTCTTTGGTGTTTGTGGGTCGAGGGGTCTGGTAACTGCCGCAACTCACATATTCAGAGCGCTAGGGCCCCCTCTGCCCGGCTTCTGGTCTGGATCGTCCATGCCGCTCAGGCTGGGCTCTGCTCCACTCCGTTCCCAGCTCCCAGCTCCGTGTGGGATAGACCTCACCCAGAGACCATCCGGGCTGTCCTGGGCTGGAGCCCTGCTTCCCTCTGCTGTTCTGTGGGTTCTGCCGTTCTAGAATTGGTTCAGAGCCATTTTTATAGGTTTTTGGAGGGACTCGGGTACGGAGCTCACTCTAGTCCGTGCTTACCATCCTCCATCTTGGCTCCGCCCCCTGATTCTTCCATTTTTGATAACTATCATCTGATTTCTCTTTTTCCTCTTGAGCTAAACCCCTTGAAAAGGCTGTCCATAATAGATGCTTCCAGTTTCTTTCTTCTTGCTTTCTTCTTAACCCCTTATCATCTGGCTTTTGAATTTATCACTCCCCAAAACTGTTCTATCCAAACTTACTAAAAATATCATGTTTGACAAATCCAATGACTTTTTATCCAATTTTATCTTCCTTGATCTCTCCACAGCTTTTGACAAAGTTGATCACTCTCTCTTTTTGATGCTCTCTTCTCTTTAGACTTTCAGGACACTGCTGGGCCATCACCAGTTGTCTTGATTTATGTCTTCCCGCTGGACTCAGATGACTCTTGAGAAGAGAGTAAGGCTGATGACTTTGCATAGCTCTGCCTCACTGAAATCCAATTCACCCACAAGTTAAGGCATCACTCTCATGATGGCATTAGTCTTCTTTGAGAAGGAAGGATGAACAACAAACAAGACACTACTCGGCTCTGGTTCTCCTTCTACATATCTGACCATTCCTTTTCTGTCTCTTTTGCTAGATCCTCTTCCATATCATGCCCTCTAACCATAGGTGTCCCACAGGGTTCTGTTCTGGGCTGTCTTTGCTTCTCCTTCTATACTACTTTATGATCTCATCAGCTCCCATGGACTTAATTACCATCTCTATACTGATGATCTCAAATTTACCTATTCTGCCCCAAATGTCTGTTGACCTGCCAATCTCAAATTTCCAACTATCATTCAGACACTTCAAACTGGGTGTCCAGTAGACATCTTAAGCTCAATATGTCTAAAAAGGCACTCAGCATTTCCCCTAAAACCTTCCCTCTCCTACCATCCGTATATAGGGCAAAACTATCCTCTCAGTCCCTCAGGCTTACAACCTAGGAATCATCCTGGATTCCTCACTATTTGTCTCCCCCCAGATCCAGTTCATTGCCAAGGTCAATCAATTTCACCTTTGCAACCTCTCTTGTATACTCCCCCTTCTCTCTTCTGTCACTGTCACCACTCTAGTGCAGGTGCTCCACCTCACACCTGGATAACTGCAATAGCCTGCTGGTGGATCTGCTCCAACTCTCTCCTCACTTCAACCTATCCTCCATTCAGCCACCAAAATTATTTTCCTTGAGTGCAGGTCCGATCATGTCTTGATCTTATTCAATAAACTTCAATGGCTCCCTATTGCCTCCAGAATAAAACATAAAATGTTCTGCTTGGCCCTCAAAGTGTTTCATAAGCTACCTTCCTCCTACCTTTCCAGTATTCTTATACCTTACTTCCTGGCATGTACTCTTCAATCCAGTGACACTGGCCCCCCTAACTGTTCCATGAGCAAGACATTGCATCTCTCAGCTCCAGGCATTTTCTCTAGCTGTTTCTTGTTCCTGAAACACTTTCCCTTCTCTGTTCTACCTCTTGATCTTCTTAGCTTCCTTTAAATCCTAACTAAAATCTCACATCCACAGGAAGCCTTCCCCAAACTCTCTTTATTCCAGAGCCTTACTTCTGTTAGTTATCTTTCATTTATCCTGTAGGTACACACACAGATACACACACATATGCATATGTGTACACATATATAAATGTGCATACACAGATACACACGTAGACACACACAGATATTATATATCTACATCTATATATACTACATCTATATATACAACCACCCTTCCACATATATATGTAATTTGATTGCATGTTGTCTCCCCCATTAGATTGTAAGCTCCTTGAAAGCAGGGTTTGCCTTTTGCCTCTCTCTCTCTCTCTCTCTCTCTCTCAATCTCTGGTGTTTATCACAGTGCCTGGCACATGGTAGGTGCTTAATAAATATTGATATGGATAAATAAATTTGATTGAATTTGTATCATCACCAAGTAGTGGTCTAAAGGATTAAAAAAGTTACACATTTCCCTTGCTTCTTGTCTATTTCTATCCATTTTTATCTCACTTTCAGAATTAAAAATATTTACCCAATCATCCCTGAAAAATTGATATTTTAACATTTTATAATGTTAAAATTTGTAAAACGTATTTTAATAACTGTGAGCAAGTCTAAATGATCTCTAAGTATGTTGTGCAGTGAAAAAGATAATGAGGAGTTAGGTTCAAATCCTAAATCTGACATTTATTACCTCTGTGACCTTCAGCAAGTTACTTAACCTTCTTTAGCCTCAGTTCCTCATCTAGAAAAATGAGAGGGCTGGACTAAGTGGACTATGAGGTGCCCTGAATCTCTCTATTTTGGAACATATTATGAATATAAAAGAATGATAATTACACTATCAGAGATTCATAGGTGATAAGGATGGTCAAGTGTTGTCCAACTCTATTGAGTTCAGAATAAGAATTGAAATGGACTTAAACTTAAAAAGTAGTAGTATTCAAATAAAAAGCAATTGATTTTCATTCATTCAATAAGTGTTTATTTTTTAATTAATTAAGTTTTAGTTTTTAACATAAACCTCCACAAGATTTTGAGTTCCAAATGTTCTCCCCATCTCTACCCTTATCCCACCACAAGACAGCATGCATTCTGATTCCCCTTCCCCCAATCTGCCCTCCCTTCTACAAACCCCCTCATCCCTTTCCCTTCCATTTTCCTGTAGGGCAAGATAGATTTCTATATCCCATTGCCTGTATATCTTATCTCCCAGTTGCAGGTAAAAACAATTTTTAACATTCATTTTTAAAACTTTGAGTTCTACATTCTCTCCCTCCCTCTTCATCCACCCTCATTGAGAAGGCAAGCAATTTGATATAGGTTATACATGTGTACTCATGCAAAACACTTAAATAACAGTCATGTTGTGTATTTCCCTCCGTCCTATCCTGCCCCCCCATTTATTCTATTTTCTTCTTTGACCCTGTCTCTTTTCAAAAGTGTTTGCTTCTAATTACCATTTCTCCTCCCTTCTATCATCCCTGCCCTGTCTTATCCCCTTTCCCCCCGCTACTTTCCTGTAGGGTATGATAGATTTTCATACCCAATTGAATGTGTATGTTATTCCCTCCTTAAGCCAAATCTGATGACAATAAGTGTCACTCATTCCCTCTCATCTCTCCCCTTTTTCATTTTAAAAGCTTTTCTTGGCTATTTTATGTGAGATAATTTACTCCATTTTACCTCTCCCTTTCTCCTTCTCCAAGTACATTCCTCTTTCACTCCTTAATTTTTTTTTAGATATCATCACTTCATATTCAACTCACCCTGTGCCCTGTGCCCTCTGTATATATATTTAGGTATTTGTATACATATGTATGCATGTATGTATATATGTATGTACATTCTCTCCAACTACCCTAGCACTGAGAAAGGTCTCATGGGTTACAAATATCATCTTTCCATGTGGGAATGTAAACAGTTCAACTTCAGTAAGTCCCTTATGATTTCTCTTTCCTGCTTACTTTTTCATACTTCTCTCAAGTTTTGTATTTTAAGGTCAAATTTTCTATTCAGCTCTGGTCTTTTCATCAAGAATGCTTGAAAGGCCTCTATTTCACTGAATATACATTCCCCTCCTCCCTGAAGTAGCATACTTACTTTTGCTGGGTAGGTGATTCTTGGTTTTAATCCTAGCTCCCTTGACCTCTGGAATATCATATTCTAAGCAATATGATCCCTTAATGTAGAAGTTGCTAAAAATTGTGTTATCCTGGTTGTGTTTCTACAATACATGAATTGTTTCTTGCAATAATGCTTGGAATATTTTGTCCTTGACCTGGGAACTCTGGAATTTGGCTACTATAGCCCTAGGAGTTTCCCTTTTGGGATCTCTTTCAGGAGGTGATTAGTGGATTCTTTCAATTTTATTTTCCCATCTGGTTCTAGAATATCAGGGCAGTTTTCCTTGATAATTTATTGAAAGATGATATCTAGGCTCTTTTTTTGATCATGGCCTTCAGGTAGTCCAATAATTTTTAAATTATCTCTCCTGGATCTATTATCCAGGTCAGTGGTTTTTCCAATGAGATATTTCACACTGTCTTCTATTTTTTCATTCTTTTGGTTTTGTTTTATGATTTCTTGATTTCTCATAAAGTCATTAGCTTCCATTTGCTCCATTCTAATTTTTAAGGAATTATTTTCTTCAATGAGCTTTTGAATCTCCTTTCCATTTGGCCAATTCTGCTTTTTAAGGCATTCTTCTCCTCATTGGCTTTTTGGAGGTCTTTTGCCACTTGGGTTAGTCTATTTTTTAAGATGTTATTTTCTGTAGCATTTTTTGGGTCTCCTTTAGCAAACTGTTGACTCATTTTTAATGATTTTCTTGAATCATTCTCATTTCTCTTCCCAATTTTTCCTCTACTTCTCTTACTTGATTTTCAAAATCCTTTTTGAGCTCTTCCATGGCCTGAGACCAATTCATATTTTTCTTGGAGGCTTTGGATGTAGGAGTTTTGACTTTGTTGTGTTCTTTTGGTTGTATGTTTTGATCTTCCTTGTCACCAGAGTACGATTCTAAAGTCTGACTTTTTTTGCCTGCTATTTGCTCATTTTCCCCATCCAATCACTTCACTTTTTAGCTCTTTGTTAAGGTAGGCCTCTGCTTCCAGAATGGAGTGTGTACTGTTCCAAGGTTCAGGGACTTTTGCACCTGTTTTCAGAGATACTTCTAGGAACCTGTAAGTTTTCAGTTCTTTCAAGGTTTTATGATCAAAGGACAAGTGTTTACTCCTCTCCTGGCCTGTGTTCTGAGCTGTGAGTGACCACAAGTACTCTTTTCAGCCTTGGAACTATAAGGAAGATTCCCTCTCTACCACTATCTCCACAAGCTCTGCCACACCAGCATTCCTCCTTACCTCAGGACTGCTATCCAGGACTGTGACCCAGATCCAAGTAGGGCAAAGCAAGAGAATCCTGCCTTGGTGCCAGCAAAGAGATCCCTGCAATCCCCCTCTGATCAGCCACTTGATCCCCCCACTGTCTGTGGGTCAAGAGCTCCAGAAGCTGCCTTCACTGCTACCTCACTGGGCCCGGCTGGATCTCATTCCTCTCTCATCCAGGTCCAGACAGACGTTTCCTACTGACTTTCTAAGTTGTCTTTGGCATTTGTGGGTTGAAAAGTATGGAAACTGGGGCCGGCTAGGTGGCACAGTGAATAGAGCACTGGCCCTGGAGTCAGGAGGACCTGAGTTCAAATCCAGTCTCAGACAATTGACACACTTACTAGCTGTGTGACCTTGGGCAAGTCACAACCCCAATTGCTCTGCCTTCCTCCCTCAAAAAGAAAAAAAGAAAAGAAAAAAAATAAAAAAGGAGAGAAGTATGTAAATTGTCACAGCTGCCAGTTCTTCAGTCCCCTGATGCCTGCTCCAGGTTTTTTGGGACCTATCTGTTCTGTGGAGCCAGTGTTGGTCTACATTCCTCTTCCAGGCTGGTGCCATAGACCTTTCCTGTTGACCTTACAGGTTGTCTTGGGCTAGAAATTTGTTTCACTCTGTCATTTTGTGGATTCTGCTGCTCTGGAATTTGTTCAGAGTCATTTTTACAGGTATTTAGAGGGGTTTGGGGAAGAGCTCAAGCAAGTCCCTGCTTTTATTCTGCCATCTTCAACAAGTGTTTATTAAGACTCTGCTGTTAGGACCCTTGTGCTGTACCAAGTGCTAGAGATTTTTTTTTCCCTTTGGGGGAGGAAGGTATTGGGGGTTGGGCAAATTTGTAATCTCGTTGTTATAGAGAACTACTCATGAGGAAACTCTCTCTGCCAATGCAGACTGACAACTGCTCTAAAGACACATTCGGTTCCAAGAGCAATCTGTTATTGACCTAATATAGAATTAGTCAATACTGTTGCTATTATAGGACAGTAATCTGGGCTCAGAATTAACTGAGTTGTGTTTTATTTGAAAAAAAAATTCTCCAGAATGTTCAACATGACAAAAATTAATCTTTTCAACAATTTGCTTCCAGAGGTGTTATATGGCCATGCATCATGATATACAATGATCTCTGAAAATCAATTTTCTGTGAAACACAGAACATCCAAAGCAATTAAGCTGGCCACCTAACCTTTAACCAACTATAACTTGCATACAAGAAGTCAGTCAACAAACAGTTATTAAGGCCCTACTATATGCCAGGCACTGTACTAAGTTCTAGGAATACAAAGAAAGGCAAAAGACAGTCTCCGCTCTCAAGAAGCTCACAATTTAATATGTAAGAGACTGGAAGGGAAAGGACTATGGAGGACAAATATGATAGGAAAAAAAGGATAAATCAGTCATGTAGCAAGAGTGAAAAGGGACAGAGGGACAGCCTGAGTGCTGCATTAGTACCCTTGAAATATCTTTTAAAAACATACAACAAACCTCCATTCATTAGGTAGTTTTTTTATGGAGAATTCATCTCAAATAGATGAAGATCATGCAGGATAAGGAATGAATGGGTGCTGCTTGTACTGGTGGAAGCCACATAGAGAAGATCATGACTTATTTAGGTATTAAAGTAACAATAATAGCAGTTGATATTTAAATATTATTTTAACTTAGAAAAACACTTTACAAATATTCTCATTGAGTTCTCATAATAGCTGCAAAAGGAAAATATAATTCCCATTTGAAAGATGATGTTATTGAGGTACAGAGAGGTCAAGTGTCTTGCCCAAGATCACAGATTTAGTAAGTTAAAAAGTCCAGTTTTTTAACTCCAAATACAGATCTAAATGTTTTGATCAGAAGCCCAAATTTGTTTCATTGTCTTTTAGTTTTACTTTGTTTCAAATTTACAAACCTCAAGAGATTAATGTGAAGGATTTCTGCAAAGAACAGCTTTCATTTTCATATATCAGAGGTATATAGAGAAATTTGACGTTTTTCATTTGGAGGGAAAAATAATTTTCATGAAAACATGATGATAAGCAATATCATAATTTTATTAAGAAAGCCTATCAAGAAGGGGTACAGAAGGAGGTGTTAGTGCTATATTAATTACTGATAACAGTAATAGCTTATGGTACATCTCATGATGAATACTAATGAGGTTTGAATTATAAACAGAAACATAAATTAGATTTTGAAGGACCATTTATTTTTCAAATGATCAAAAAGCTTTTGAAAGCCATACTTAATAAATAAAGATATTTATCTTGGAGAGTCCAAAAGTCCCTAAACAAGACATAGCTGTTCAGTAATGTTTCTCTGGAAAGTAGTTGCTTGAGGATCAGGTTGCTTATCAGTTGAGCACTCCTTTTAGTGAAGTATTCACAAATATATTATCTGTCTATCTATCTTCTATCTATCTTTCTGACTATCTATCTATCTATCTATCTATCTATCTATCTATCTATCTATCATCTATCTAATGCTGACCTGCATTAGATCCTTAACCAGTGAAATCACAAGCCAATCATTTTCCCTATCCTTTTGTGGCAGGCCCTGTGCTAGGTAATGGGGATGCAAAGACGAAAAACAAAGAGGAAGAAAGAGAAGGAGGAAGGAAAGAAGAAAGGAGTGAAAGTATGGGAAGGAGGGAGGAAGGAAGAAACAATCTCTCTCCTCTTGAGGAATTTACCTCCTATTAGTTACAGAAAGCTTTAGAAGGGACATAGCAATACCTAATTGATAATCAATTTATGAGATTTCATATATCATCTTTTTATGTACTGTGTGAAGTAAACCCTGCATTTAACTAATTCTATGTTTTTAAAGGAACAGATTTGAAAGGACATTTTTTGTTATTCTAAGTTTTCAATGTCTGTGAATTACTTCTAAATAAAATATATACATATATGCATATATATGTATATAGGTATGTGTATGTATGTATGTATGTATCTATAATCTCAAAACCAGAGACTTCCTGTTTTCCTATATTTTCTCTCCATGATTATTCACTATCCTTTTTCTCTAGACCAACTCAGTTCCTTAGGGTGAAATCCAAAGTGTATTGAGACCAGTTTTACACTTCATGAAACATTCGTATATCTTAGTTTTACTTTACATGGCTTGTAAATTTGTGTACAAATTTGCATACAACTGGCTAGGTAAAACAAAAAACACAAAATAGCAAACAACTCTACAATTTTAAAGTCTATAGTTTTTGAAATGATTCTTGTTGAATCTTCCTTCTATATAGGTTATTCTCCATAATAGCTTTCTGGAAAGGTTTACACTATTTCTCCTAGTGTAGTACAGAAGAATATTTCAATGTAAATTCAAACTGGTTTTATTTAGCACAAGTCCCCAAATCCTCAATGAAATCAGAGTTCCATGGTTCTCCACTGTTTTTCACAACCAAACCCAGTCATAGTCATTGGAAGATTTGGCAGACATCATTACCTCACTAACACATCATCCAGTTTTCCTTCCTGCTCATTACACAAGTTATATTAAACACTGCTTGTTCTGATACCAGGCCCTAGGGTATCTAATTAACTTCACTCTGAGCTACAGCTGTTTCATGCTAACTGGCTTCTCCATCCTCACTTGCATTTTAAAAAACTTATTTTTCCAAAAAATGTATGTCATTATGCTGCCCTTTGCCCTTTGGTCATTGCTTTGTCCTTAATAGTCTGTCAGGAGGAACCTTATCAAAAGGCTTTTTGAAAAATCCAGGCAGATTATATCCACTGGGCCACTTATCTCATATGCTGTTATCTTACTTAAAGAGGCACAAAAAAGAAACCTTTAACAGATTAGAGACACACTTTTCCCTCATAGAGTTGTTGCTTTGACTCTATTGGGAAAACTTGGCCAATTGGCTTACTGTTCTGCCCTTAATTAAATTCTCAATTGACTTCCTCAGGACTTGAAATTAGGTTTATTGGCTTGTGATTCCTAGATTCTCCTATGGGAGTATCTCTATTTTGATGATAAGCACTGTATTAATGGCAATTTTTAGGCAGAGGGACTGCACGCTTGAGTTCAAGCTTATATCACACATTCTCTGGGACCCAGGATCTAGGTCTCTTAATTACTGAATGCAGAGAAAGTGGAACTAAAGTATACTCTTTCTTCACCAGAATGATCCCCACTTCCATACCTTCAGGTAACAAAGCCTATCCTACCTACCTTTATTGTGGTGGTCAGGTAAGATGATTTGTATTAACAAATTTTGTAAACAGCAAATGTAAGGTTTGAGAGGAGAAGGGAGAACAAGGAGAGAAGAAAAGAAAATCATGCGCTAAAGGGCTGTAGTCAGAGTCAGCAGGACAGTTGTAGAGTTGTAAAGAATAGGAGGCATAGTAGTGTTGGGCTTAGAATAAAGAAGATTTGAGTTTAAATCCTGTTTCAAATAATTTTTGTGTGACCCTGGGCAAGTCACTTAACCTCTTGCAGTCTCAGTTTTCTCACCTCTTAAATGGGGAAGTTAATAATGGCAACAAATCTCACAGGGCTATAGTGAGGATCAAGTGAAATCTAGACTCTGGCCCTAGAAGATGTCTGGTAGCTCCATCCTCAGGGTTTCTAAAGCTAGCTGGAATCTAATCAGGGATACATTGCATCCCCTATGTCCCTCCCCCTGGAAAAAAGATATTCCCACTGATTCTTAGCATGCCACAAGTATGATACCTTGTTTTAAGTTGTATTTCAGTGTTCTTGTATACTGGTGAGATTTGAATTTACCATGAATTCAGATACTTTTATTCATTATCTCTTTGAAGGCAGAAAAGAAAACAATTGAAGAAGAATGACAATATGTTTCTGCATGAAAGGAAAGACGAGCCTGCATTAAGGGCTTTGATGCCCAGACATGCTGTTGCTACCTCCTTCTAGTGTTGATGTGAGTCATTTCTTCAAACTCAAGGGAGCTTCTGTACTCCAGGACCATATGTGGCTCAGATCGACTTTGTAGGTAGCTCTCAAGCACAAGCCCCATACCTGTAATCCAGGTAGTAACAAAGGAATTTCGCCAGCAATCAGTGGGGTTGTTAGGGTTGGTGAATGACCACTCAGGTGCTTTTTAACTCCAAGAATGTTGCCAGAGGCATTAGTAAATTGTTGCTTTAATTAAAAATAGATGTATCTTTTCATAATAGCATCTTAATCTCAGAGAGGACTTCACAGACTGAGGCCAGTCTTATTTTCTATAAAGAAATTATAATTTGTGAATTCGATGTTATGTTACTACCAACTAAGGGAGGGAGCATGGTATAGTGGATAAAGTTAGGGAGACCTGGGTTCAAATCCCTTTTTTAGTACCATAGTTGAGGAAGCATAGACGAAGTTTTAATTTCTCTCAGCTTTGGATTCTTCACTAGTAAAATGAGGGGTTTGGAAGACCAGCTGAGGTGGAAGAGTCAGAGGAAGATGTACAACCCACTTTCCCTCTCAATTACTCCACTTAAGATCTAAAAGATGCACCAGATAGAGTAGTAATTGGGAATTCTAAAGCAATCATATATCTAGCACAAGATCACACACACACAGCCAGAAAGAAACAATTTGAATATTGTGGAAACACAATCAGAATAACATGAGATCTGGCAGCTTCTACATTAAGGCGTGGAATAGGCTATTCTGGAGGTCAATGGAGTCAGAATTACAACGAAAAATCACCTACCCAACAAAACTGAGTATAATGCTCCAAGGCAAAATATCGATTTTCAATAAAATAGAGGGCTTTCTAGCTTTCTCAGTGAAAAGACCAGAGTTGAATAGCAAATTTGGCTTTCAAACACAAGAATCAAGAGAAGCATGAAAAGGGAAACAAGAAAGAGAAATCACAAGGGATTTACCGAAGTTGAACTGTTTTGTTTACATTCCTACATGGAAAGATGATGTATAGAATTCATGACATCTCAGTATTAGGGTAGCTGAAGGAAATATATATGTATATATATATATATATATACATATATATATATATATATATATATATATATGGAGAGAGAGAGAGAGAGAGAGAGAGAGAGAGAGAGAAAGACAGAGAGAGAGAGAGACCAGAGAGACAGAGAGAGAGAGACAGAGACAGAGACAGAGAGAGACAGAGAGACAGAGGGCACAGGGTGAATTGAATATGAAGGGATGATATCTAAAAAAGTAAAATCAAATTGAGGGAAGAGAGAGGAATATATTGAGAGAGGGAGAAAGGAGAGATAGAATGGGGTAAATTATCTCACATAACAGTGGCAAGAAAAAGCAGTTCTGTTGGGTGGGAAGAAGGGGCAGGCTAGGGGGAATGAGTGAATCTTGCTCTCATTGGATTTGACCTGAGGAGGGAATAACATACACACTCAGCTGGGTATCTTATTCCACAGGAAAAGAAGAAGGAGATAAAAAGGGGGGATGATAGAAAGGAGGGCAGATAGGGGGAGGAGGTAATCAAAAGCAAAAACATAAGAAAAGGGACAGGGTCAAGGGAGAAAATTGGATAAAGGGGGATAGGATAGGAAGGAGCAAAATATAGTCTTTCACAATATGAGTATTGTGGAAGGGTTTTGCATAATGATACACATGTGGCCTATGTTGAATTGCTTGCCTTCTTGGGGAGGGTGGGTGTGGAGGGAAGAAGGGAGAGAATTTGGAACTCAAAGCAGATGTTCAAAAAAAGTTTTTACTTGCAACTAGGAAATAAGATATACAGGCAATGGGGCATAGAAATCTACCTTGCTCTACCAGAAAGTAAGGGGAAAGGGGACAGGGGGAGTGGGGCAACAGAAGGGAGGACTGACTGGGGAATGGGCAATCAGAATATATGCCATCTTGGAGTGGGGGGAGGGTAGAAATGGGGAGAAAATTTGTAATTCAAACTCTTGTGGAAATCAATGCCAAAAACTAAAAATATTAAATAAATAAATAATGATTTAAAAATAAGAAAACTGACTTGACATATTAGAGCAAGAGAGAGAAATAATAAAAAGAAAGTTTGAATCTACTGATTGGATTCTGAATGAAATCCCAAAATGATAACTCCTGAATTGTCAAAGTCCAGATCCATAGTTTTGAAGTTAAAGAAGAAGCTATTACATGTAGTCAGAAAGAAAGGTATCAAGAAAAGTTTCAAGGAATCACAGTTAGCAACACACAAGATTTAGCATGCACCATTATAGTAGAATGAAGAGCAAGAAGTATGATAGTCCAAAGGCAAAATATATAGGCTTATAATAAAAACCATGCATCAAGCAAACCTAAGTATAATCCTACAGAGGAAAAAATAATGGATCTTTAATCAAATAGAGGACTTATAAGAATTCCTGATGAAAAGACTAGAGCTGAGTAAGAAGTCTGAAATGCAAATATGAATCAAGGTTAGTACCATAGACAGAATGCTGGACCTTGAGTCAGAAAGATATGAGTTCAAATCCAGCTTCAGAAACTCACTATATGACCTTGGACAAATCACTGCAGTTTGCTTTAGTTTCCTCATTCATGAAATTGGGATACTAATACTATTTACCTTCCAGGGTTGTTACAAGGATAAAATATAATAATTTTTGTAAAGAATTTTACAATCCTGAAAGGGCTCTATAAATGTGATCTTTTAATAATAATAATCATCATCATCATAATCATAATATCATCCAATCCAAGATGACTTCAAAGACGTAATTAAAAAACAACAGTAGAGATGGTAAAATAAATTCCTTTACTGTAGAGTTAAAAATGTAAGTTTGCATTAAGGTCATTAAAAAGAAACCAAAACTAAACATGTTGCTATAGGAGATGCTATTTGTGAATAGAATGCAACCTCCTTGAGAATAAAGTTGTTTCATTTTTGTCTTTGTGTCCCAAATACTTAGTATAATGCCTGGCAAATAGGAAGCTCCTTCTAAATGCTAGCTTACTGGATTAACTGAGTAGTATGAGGTAGTTAGAATCATAGAATGCTCAAGTTAAAAGAGAACTCAGAGGAAGCAGCATTAGTTAAGGGAATAGAACTCTGAAAATGGAATCAAAGGATATGAATTTTAACACTAAAGCAATATTATCGATTAAAAAATCATCATTAAACAAAGGTTTACTATATGCCAGGAATTGTATCAAACATGAGAGATGCAGAGAGAAAGGAGAAACAATCTCTTTCCTCAAGGAGCTTACAATCTATTGCAGAAAACAACATGCACTCCTCTCCTCAATAAACAACCTCTCCTCAATAACAAAAGGATATTCGACTAGATGATATCTAAGGTCTTTTTTGGGCCTAATATTCTGTATTAACTAATGATTTGGCATAATGAGATTAGTTTTTTGATGCCATCCTAAGCCCCAGTCCCTGAAACTCAGAATCTAATCCAAAAATTAAATGAAATCCCATTGGTGAAAAATGTCTGAAGCTTTAATTAAAATATATGTTAATTTTTTTTTCATGTTACTTGTTGTTCAGTGATGCCCTCATGACCTCTTTTAGGGCTTTCTTGCAAAGATACTGGAGTGGTTTATCATTTCCTTCTCCAGCTTATTTTACAATAAGGAAACTGAGGCAAACAGAGTTAAGTAGCTTGCCCAGGGTCACACAGCTAGTAAATATCATATCTGAAATCATGAAGATGAGTCTTCCTGACATCAGGCCCAGTACTCTATCCATTGTGCTACCTACCTGCCCTCCTTTCTTCATAGACTTTCCATTAGACCTTTTTCTTTAATTTAAAAGAATAATCTACCCTCTAGGTTAGGGATGTCCAAACCTTAGGTTATCTCAGGGCTGCATTAAAATAAAATAATTATTTGAGGGCCACACCCAGAATAAAAAATACAGTGCACTAATAGAAAGTGGGGGAATATGAGTCATCAATATGACAGGCAAAGGCGCGAACTGTGAAAGCAAACACAAAACAACAAAGCAACAGCACAACAGTATAAAGGTAGGTGCATACTGACTAGTCTGCATCTTACAGATACAACGCATCCCACGGATCAATTGAAAATTCCATGCAATATATCCTGTCCATAATGCTGCTTAAAAACACCAAAGAAAATTAACATCAAGATTATTTATTAGAGATGGAATTAAAAAATCTAATACACATTCCATGCAAAGTATTATTTTATTTCTTCGCTTGTGAAAATTAAAACCCATAGGCGGGCCACATAAAATTGCACTGCAGGCTGAATGGACCCACAAGCCATATTTTGGACAGCCCTGCTCTAGGTGAATGGTGTCAAATGAAAATAAAAACGTGTCATGAAATTGTGCATAAGGATTCCTGTACTCTATATTTTTACTTGGAAAACCACACCCAGATTGCTCCCCCTCCCCAAAATTTCTTTATTTTGTTAAATATTTCCAATTATATTTGAATCAGGTTTGGGCTGCACTTGAGTGTATCACTATAGATTTGTATCACTATAGGTGTATCACCTGGTTTGGGCCAGGTGTTTGAAACTTCTGCAGATGACTACTTTCTCAATGTGTTTTCATGAGATATTGAATCCTTATTAACCATTTTTTAACCTGGTGTTAAACTGCTATCCTAGAGTTCAGCACTCTACTACGTCTCTGAAAAGTTACCCTTTATAATTATGCATGTAATATGTGAATAGTAATAATAATACATTTAATTATGTACAAATAACAAGCTGCTCCATGGAGGCAGGGGTCTCTTATTCATATCTTTATCAGTAATTTTGCTGTGAAATCCTTTGTAGAAAGGAGAGGAAAATTCTTGTACATCAAATATATCCCAGCTATAAGCTATGCTAAATAATAAATAGGGCCTCTAAAAGGCAAAAAATGAATATGCAACCTTCAGAGAAACATATGAATTAAGATAAAACAGATTTTCTGTTTGTAATATTTAGGATCAAGGAGAAAATGAGTAGAGGTATAAGAGCAAAGAACAGCTTAAAGATAAACCAAGTTTAAATACAATCATTTCCCCTGATTTTTTTTCGTAATAGACATCAAAAGATTCTATTGTTTCTCTTCACCTCTTTACTCTTTTTTTTTCCTTTTAGGACTGCTTTTATTGTTTCTTTGTATAAGAAACTCATCATGAGGGTACTCCCCCTACCAATGCAGATTATTATTTGCTTTTGACTTATAGTCTTAGGGAGTTGCTGGGAAAACAGTCATCAAATGAAATTACTAGGTTTACAAAGATGGTATATGGTGGAGCTGGGCTTCATGAGTCAGAGGTTAACTCTGGAACCATTACACTTACCTGCCTTGGTTTGCCTATGTGACACAAAATAAACAAGGCATTCAGATAAGTAGCTCTTTGCTTTCTCATCTAGCACTTTCAGATTGCTTTGATCTACTCCCTTATTTGTATATTGCAGATTTATTTTACCTATGATGATGATGTACAAAGTATAGGAAATCAGTGTTTTGTACATTACCAGGTTCTCTTTCTCCACAGCTTACTTTGTAACAGGAGAGTTGGCTAGTGGCACACACACTATCAATACATAGTATACTCACTTGGGATTTATTGGAAACATTATCCCACTCTCTCAGCTTTACTCTAGAATGTGTATTTTAGCAATTCCTCATGCTTCAGCAGAAATGCCTATCAGGAGAAATTCCTTCATCTTGTCTGCTCTTGTGATAGATATGAGGTGTGACTGTGAAGTAATGGGACTGGTTTTCATGAGTGAATCATAAAACATATTTCATTAGTGTATGTGAGGTACAGTGGAATTTAGATTCAGAGCATCTATATATATTTAAAAAATCCCAGACCTGCTAACATTAATTTGTGGGACCTTTGGCAAGTCACTTAAACTCTATGGGCCTCCATTTCCTTAGCTTCAAGAGGAAACATGGGGTTGAATGACCTCTTAGGTCATGTCCAGCTCTCGTTGAATCTGTTAGTTCTTTTAGGAAAACTGTCATGCTATGTACAAATATTAATCATTTTCCTTCCTCTTTGCATATATTTTCCCCTCAATTTCTTTTTCTTGTCTTATTGTTATAACTATCTTTTCACAGTATGTTATACTTCTTATTTACAGAATTTCTATTTTTATGTTGAATTTTTAGATGTTGCTTTCCTAGTTTTTAAGTTGCATGGCCAATTCACTGATCTATTTTTTCTCTTTTGTTGATTAATATATTTAGGCATATATATTTTATCCCAAGGAATTCCTTGGCTACATTCTATAAGTTTTGGGATGTGGTCTAATCACCATTAAAAAAATAATGTCACAATGGACATCTTTCGCTTCATGCCTGGTCTTATATAAAGGCTTCTAGTGTTTCTGTATTACAGATGATGCTCCTTCCTGGTTTTCTATATGTAGCTCAGGGCTGTCCAAAATGCAGCCACCAGGCTGTGCAGTGCGGCCCCAGTGCCCTTTATGCTGCCCCCTACAAGCATGGAAATTTACATAAATGCTTTAGCAAAGGAAGCTGAGCTACCACAGAGCTCTCACTAAAATGGCAAATCAAAATATATTGTCTATTGCTTCAATAAAAACCTAAGGTTGGACAGCCCTGATGTAGCTATTAATCATTTTGAGAAAAGTCCACTTATTCCTTTGCTTTTCTGTGTGTATGTGTATTGCATTTTCAAAAGCTTTTTCTTCAACTCTTGCTAAAATCATATGCTTTTTATTACCATTAATCTTGATATGTCTATAATATTTGTGGTTTTCCTAATGTTGAACCATCTCTAAATTTCTTCATAAACTCACCCTGATCACATCAATAATATTTTTACATCATTATTCATAAGAAATAGTGGACTACTGTTTCTTTGTTTTGTCTTTCTCAAATCAAGTTCTAAAAGTATTTTTTTAAGTAAAATATATGTGACACAATACCCCTTTGTTTAATTTTCTAAAAAATTATTTTACAGAATTCACTTGTAAATTATCCTGTGGGTGATTTCTTTGTGATTTCACATATGGCTTGTTCAAGTTTTTGTTCTGAGACTGAGTTATTTAAATTCTCTATATCTTATTTGGTTAATCTTGGTTGGGGTGGGGTACGTGCAGCTTCAGGGCCACACATGGCCTTCTAGATCCTCTGGTGCAGCCTTTTGACTGAGTCCAAGTTTTACAGAACAAATTCTTTTATTAAGGGGATTTGTTTTGTGAAGTTTGGATTCAGTCAGAGGGCCACACTTGAGGACCTAGAGGTCCATATGTGGCCTTTAGACTACAGGTTCCCCACCCTTGATCTAGGAATTTATATTTTGTAGGTATGTAAATTTTGTATCCGCCTAGTTTTTTTTAGGTTATTGGTCTTATTTGCAAAAAAATTGGGAAAGATTATTTCCAATAATTTCTGTTAATGTGTTTTCATCTGTTGTGATTTTACCTTTATAATTTTTGATACTGGTGTTTTGATTTTCCTCTCTTTTTTGATTGAATTCACTAATTATTTGCATAGCTTATTTTTCAAAACTTGATTTAATTTTATTGATTAATTCAATGGCTTTTGCATTTAATTTTATTTCTTATTTACAGAATTTCTATTTTATGTTGAATTTTTAGATATTGCTTTTCTAGCTTTTATGTTGCATGGCCAATATTTCTTCTCTCTTTTGTTGATTAATGTATTTAGACATACATATTTTATCCCAAGGAATTCCTTGGCTATATTCTACATGTTTTGTGTTGTGGTCTAATTATCACCATTAAAAAATAAAATTGTGTATCTTTCCTATAATTTGTTCTTTGAATCATATATTCTTTAACATTTATTTAAATCTGAATCTTTTCTTCAAATTACTTTTTATGTTATAATTTTATTTTATTTTAATTGTTAGAGGGTATGTTTTATATCTGCTTCTGTATTTGTTTATGAGTTTTTATGCCCTACTAGATGGCAAATTTTTGTAAGATGTCATGTGAAACTGAGAAATATAAGCATCTTTTACTACTTCAATTCAATAGGCACCAGATGTTTATCATATCTAACATCTTTAAGCAGAATATTGTTTCCCTACTCATCTTTTTACCATTTTTACTGCTTTGTATGAGATCCTGATTTTTCATCCAAGCTTTAACACACACACACACACACACACACACACACACACACACACACACACACACCAGCAGCAGCAGCAGCAGCAGCAGCATAGTAATTTCTCTTCTAATGCCTAATCTTAACTTGTGAATATGTCTCAGGAATGTTTGTAGTAAGCAACATACTGTTTAATTCTGCATTATTCTACCCTTCTTCATTTTTTGGATGAGTTTGTCCCATTCACATTCGAAGCCATAATTGTTAGTTGTGTTTTTTCTTTCATCATATCCTATTGCATTTCCTTTCTTTACCCATCCTCCATATCCTTTTACTAGGAAAGAGGAATGTAGTGAAAGATAAGAATAAATATTAAAAATAGTTTCCTATAATCAAAGTGGTCTGATTTCATTCATTTGCCCCTCCCCTCATCACCTTGCCTGTACAAAAATTGATGTATCTCACTATTTCTTTTCTCATTTCACATCCCTCTCTACATACATAATCAACAGTATAGTCACTATTTCTATTGTAAAAAAATCAACTATTTTCAAATGGCTACACTCTAAAACATTAGTGCTAAGTTATATTACTTAAGATTACTCTCTTACATATTGTTGCTCATCTCTCTAAACCAATAAGATTGATAAAAACATAATTCCTTTACCATTTATGAAGAGAAGCAGTAGTTCAAATATTTAAGTCCAAAAAAGGATAGTTACATAATTCCAAAATGTTTATCTCTGTCTCTCTGTCTCTGTCTCTATCTCTATTTCTGTCTCTGTTTCTGTCTCTCTCCCTCCCCCTCTCCCTCCCTCTCTCCCTTCCTCCCTCTCTCCCTCTCTCTCTCTCTCTTTCTCCCCCTTTCCCCCCCTCCCTCACACCCACCCCTCTGTCTATATGTCTCTCTCTCCCCACAGCAGATACAGTGCTGGACATGGACTTGGGAAATCTGAATTCAAATCTAGCCTCAGACACTTATTAAACTCTGGACAGGTCATTTAACCTCTGTTGGCCTCAGTTTCCTTACTTATAAAATGGGGACAATAATAGCCCCTACTTCTCAGGGTTGTTGTGAGGATCAAATGAGATAATAACTGTAAAGTGCTTAGCACAGTGCCAGGCACATAGTAGGTGCTATATAAACATTAGCCATCCTTAGTTATTGTTATATACAAGGCATCAAATACTTAGAGAAATCTTACCAACTAAAATCTCTCTGAACACCAGTATATGAATATTCTTGTTGAAATTACTACCTTATTTCAAATTCTGGTTGTTCTTTCTCTCTTCTTCTAAGTCTTATTCTCTCTGTCTCTCTTTTCCGCCACCTCCTTTCTCCTTCCATCTCTCTCTTTCTTCCTTCTTCTTTCTCTCTTCTCTTCCTTCTCTCCCTCTATACTGAGATTTCTGCCAATGTGGATATAGGCTAAATCCTATTTTTCAATCCCAGGTTAGGGTATTGGTTAATAACTAGGCCACAGAGAAACATACACTTTTTGGATATACCAGAAATATAAAGTCTATCACAGTCTTATAGATATTTCTTGGTCAAGCACTGACCTGAGTTACCTAATAATTTTCAAGTTAAAACTTGTAACATGTGTTATCTCTTTTGAGAGGCATTATGTTGTATTAGATTGTGTGTCAGATATGGAGTCATGAAGGTCAGTAATCAAATCCTGTTTCTGATAGCAGTATGACCCCAGGAACATTACTTAGTACCTCTGAGCCTCTGTTTCCCAATTTGTCAAGCAGGAATAATTACGCTGGTAGTAACTTAGTTATAGCAGGTTCAAATACATACATATACATATATATGTACAGGTATATACACATATGTTGCTTTGCAAATTTTAAAAGGTTATAGAAATGTCAATTATTATTTTATTATTAAGATCATAGCCCAAGACATTTAGCAGTGATATAATCTGATTAGATTTGCTCTACATAAAGCAGAGTGCCCTGTGCTTTAATGTCCATGAATAGAGTCACATATTTTCATTAATTAGTGTCTTCATTTGGCCTTGTAAAATGTTGATATCCTGATTTAAACTGTCTTTCCATGCATTTTAAAGTAATTTATTCTGTTTTTTTTCACTTCTTTATTTTCTTTCCCTCTGGATGTTCATTGGAGAAGTAAATTTTCTTATAATATTTATCTCGCTTCCTAAAGTTATCTGTGCCATTCTTAGGAAACAAGAATTTGTCTCAGAATAGAAATGCAATTCTCTTCATGAATCTTTTTACCTAGAAGGGGTTTTAGAGCAAGGTGACTTTTGGCCTCCTTTTGGGAGCAAGGGATTTGGTAATAATTAACTTCTTTAATAACTCATAAGGAAGCAAGAAATCTGAAGGCCACAGAACCTGTTAGGCAATGTTGCCAGTTGTGTCATTCCTTATTTCAGAGAAAAAAATCATTAAAAAGAGTTCAATTCTCATTTATTTTTGAGGAGATGCCAGGCTTTTTGGCCTGGTTGGTGAGATTGGGTAAGGTAAAGCTGTAACTAGGGCTGGGGGTGACTTGCATCCAGATACACAGGCATTGCTCTGAGACAATTCCTTAAAATACAATTATGTGAACCTTCATGATGGGGATGATAGGAAGAAGGAGACACAACACACGTACACAGAGACAAACAGCCAGA
The DNA here is from genome assembly GCF_011100635.1 of Trichosurus vulpecula. Taxonomy (NCBI): domain Eukaryota; kingdom Metazoa; phylum Chordata; class Mammalia; order Diprotodontia; family Phalangeridae; genus Trichosurus; species Trichosurus vulpecula. The sequence continues at coordinate 350,023,178 of NC_050574.1, forward strand.
GACAGAATGACAGAGACAGAGGGACAGACAGAGAGACAAACACAGACACACATACACACGCACACAGACACACAGACACACAACACACAGAAGAGAGAGAGAGAGAGAGAGAGAGAGAGAGAGAGAGAGAGAGAGAGAGAAATAATAGGAAATCTTTGATCTGTAGATTATAGTTAACTTTGAAATGGATAATTTGCATCATTTTAACTCCTTAACAGCTTTTTACAACTATTTTCTGATTTACTCTGCATGTTTCCAGTGGCATAATTAGAATCAATTTATAATTTGATACATGTTGGACTTATATGCAAACCTCAAATTAGATCCTACAAGGAGAGGTATCACTGGGTTGGGCATGGGGGGAAAGGCCAATAAGGAAGGGAGAGCAGGTGCTGGTAGCAGAAACTATACTTTCATGTGTTTGGCACTCATGGGGCCATAAACTTTGACAACTCCCAGAAACTAAATTCTTGGAACAATGTACATGTCGTGTAACCAGGCATGTGGGTCTGCTCCCTGACTTTAGGTAGAAGAACAGGAGTGATGACAGCTACCACAAGCCTGTATGGGAGAGTGGAAGCCATATTCTCTAACTACATTTTCTGACAGTGGACATTGTTTCTTGAAGACAACAAAACAAAAGTGCCTTCTTTCCATTGAGTTGATAGAAAGTACCATAGTGACACCAATGGCTATTTAAATCTTCTCCAAGTAGAAACTCATTGAGTGTCTACTATGCCCACAGTATTGGGCTGGGATCTACAAATACAATGACCAAAATGATTTAGGCTTTACTTTTTGAAGTTTAGCTTTTATAAGTAAAAGAACTGATCCACAGACTTCCTCAATCAGTCAACAAGCATTTATTAATATGTGCCAGGCCCTATGCTAAATTCTAGGAATACAAAGAAAGCCTCCCCCCCACTCTCCACCCCCCACAATGATGAATAACAAAGTTTCTACATCCAAAGAGCTCACATTATAATGGGGCAAATAACATGCAAACAACTTTGTATAAGCAAATTATAAACAAAATAAATTGGGGGTAGTCTCAAAGAAAAGGCACAAGGATAAATGAGAACTTGGAAAGGCTTCTTGCAGAAAGTAAAATTTTAGCTGAGACTTGGTGGAAGTCAGGAGGCAGAGATTAGGAGAGGGAGAACTCCAGATATAAAGGAAAATAATTGAAATATATGGAGTGTCTTTTGCTAATAATAATAAGGAGGCCAGTGTTGCTGGATTAGTGTACATGGGAGAAAAATATATAAGAAGTCTGGAAAAGTAGTGAGAGCCAAGCTGTAAAGGGATGGAACCCTAAACAGAGTACTTTATATTTGGTCCTAGAGGTAACAGGGAGCAACCAGTATTCATTGAAGTGAGGGGGAAGATTGTGGAGCTGGGGTGGGAAAGAGGAGGATGATATGGTCAGAACTTTGCTTTAGAAAGATTAATTTGATAGCTCAGTGGAGAATGGATTAGAATAGGGAAAGACTTGAGGCAGTGAGACAAACCAGAATGGTATTTTAGTAGTTCAAGGTGTGAAGTGAGAAGGACCTGCACCAGAAAGGTGGCAGTGTCAGAACAGACAAGAGGGTGTTTATGAGAGATAGTATAATTGTAGAATAGACAAGACTTGGTGATGGATTGGATATTGAGGTGAGAGTGAGGAATCAAGGGTACCCGCCTACACTGTGACTCGAGTTTTGGGGAGGATGATACGCCCTAGAAAGTAATAGGAAAGTTAGTAGAAAGGAAAAGTCTAGTGGAAAGATGAATTAAGTTTTGGACTTATTATGTTTAGGTTGTATACGAGGGTTTCAGTTTGAAATGTAGAATAGCCAGTTGGAGATGTGAAATTAGAGGTTAGGAGAGAAATTGGGCCTGGATAGTTCAATCTGGGAATCATTAGGTCATAAAGGAATCTAAGGGAGCTGATGAAATAGTAAATAAGGGGAAGAGAAAAGAAGAGGGTTTTCTCATATTTCTTTCAGCTTGTCACTCACAGAGCCCTCACTCTCCCCTCTAAGAAGACAGTATCCCTAGAGTTCCTTTCCAATACTGACTGCATCTTGTCTCAAACTCTGAGGTATCATTGGAATATTCATTGTTTTACTTTACTATTCACAGACTTTTTCTTTGCTTCATCACTCAGCAACTTCTTTTCCACTCTGTTCAAGTTTATCACCCAGCTCAGATCCTGGTAGTTTTTATCTCTCAGATAATTTTCCACCTCTTCTCAAAGAGTTCAGGGCCAGGCTCCCAGCTTTCACCCCACTCTTATAGCACCTTTATAGTGCACTAGGTATTTGTACTATATACCTTAGAGTCCCATCTTATCAACCTCTTTAACTCCCAACAACAGTCCTTCAGCTACACAGCTATGGTCACACCCTTGGACTTGACATGACCCATAATTGTTCTTCTTCCATGATCGAAAACTGAAAAGCTTTATTTGATCATAACCCCCTTTTATTAAATCTGTCCTTCTGCCTTATTCCTCTTAAACCTATGTGCTGTTTTCACCATGACCTCTAATCTTTCTACTCCTCAGCACTTTTTGTGGCTATAATCTTTGTGCTGGTTTTACTTGCTATGCTCCCAGTCTTGATCCTCTAGCTAACTGGTTCAACTCATTAACTTCATCTACTCTTGAACCAGTCAATCAGCTAATATTTATTAAATGCCTACTATATACCATGCACTGGACAAGTACCGCATCCCTTGTCTGATTGCCACTCACACCATGTCAAACCCCAACACTGTATTAATCCCATTAAATATGCTATCCATTAGTGGACAGGGTGAAAGACAGGGACTGTGCTCCTGGCACCAATTTACATTATCATCTTTCTACTTGTCCTCGAGGTAGGAAGTCAATCCTTTTATTGATTCCAAATTATTGATTTTGCCCAATTCCCAAAGGTCTGATCTCTGCCTCAAGCTTCCTTTACTGCTTCCTCCCCCACATTCATACCCAAGGACCTTTCTTAAGGTACACGTACTTTCATAAGAAGACAGTGGCCATGTTCTGTGTTTCTCTTTCACCCCTTTGTTATACCTTTCACCTCTTTGACATTATTTCTCAGTCTCTCCTCCTTTACCCTAGCTCCTGATAGAGAGGTAACCCTTTTCCTTGTTATGGGGTTTGCATTGCCTGTGCTATTCTATTGCTCTTCAACCACACTCTTCAGTTATCTGCAGCTCCACAGGATTTGCCTTGCCCCACCAGGGCACCCTCCCTCCATCCCCTCCTGCTTTCCAACTAGATAGCTGACTGACATATTGAACAACTCCACCAGAGATCAAACCCCCGTGGACAATGATGACCTATCTGAACTCATTATTCAATGCTTAGGATACTTCCATCTTCCTGCATCATCCCAGTCATTCTAAAACCACTTGTTGCCATTGTTCAAATCCGGCTCTCTAAATTCCTATCTCCCTCAACTTAAGCTCCTCAATCTCCTGTTCTAATGCTACCTGACCCTTCCTCTATGCTCTCCTCCTTCTTGTTCCATAGGTAACAAACTAGATTTCATTTCAGACTTTTTCCTTTCTCCCTCCCTCCACCTTCTTTCACTCACTGAGAGCTAACATTTTTTCGATGGCACGGCTTCTCTGTCTACCATTTCCAGTACTAGTTGAACTTTCACACCTACTCCATGACTCACTGGTTGTGGTGGGGGTGTTGAATTATTTCCCCCTCCCTCCAGCCCATTGCCACTTTTAGAATTTTCTTCTATCATCATTGCTCAGTAACCTCCACTTTTTAAAGGTTCGTTCAACTCATATTTATCACCCAAAAAGATTCTGGATGGCTGTTGTCAACTAATCTCCAGGGTATCCTTCCCTCTTCAATGAGTACAGTGCCTGCATCAAAGTCTTTCTCTCTTTCCCAATGCCAGTCCTCAAACTAGGATACTTCAATATAAATATGCACACTCCTTCAAATACCCTAATATCTCAGTTCCTTGATTTGCTCATTTCCCATGACCTGTTCCTCCACTTCACCACAGTTATACAGAGATGGTCTTGCTCTTGATTTTGCCATTAGTCTGAAGTGTTGATAGTCAAACTATGTCATAAGTCCCTAAACTTTTTTCTAAGAACAATCTATTGTCATTCCACCTCCCCTTCTGCCTTACAACGCCAAATCTTGTTCTTTATTGTGGCATCTAATCCATATACTCCACCAATTCTTTCTCAGGCCATCACCCCATTTACTGGCTGCACTCTCTTCCCTTCCCATCTTAACCCTTTAGTGAACCAATTCAACTCTGCACTGTTCTCTCAAATTCCTTTCTCTTTATTCTATTCAAGATCATTCCCTGCCATACATCAGTCTTGGGTTGCTCCCACCGTCTACTGTGCTCTTTCTCATGTGTTGTGGAACAAAGAGAAAACGACAAAACTGTGCTGAGTGTTCACTACAAATTTACATTACATAATCTCAACTGGGCCCTCAGCACAGCAAGGCAATTCTTCTATACATCTTTAATCACTTCTGACTAACCATAGAAGCTTTTCCAAACCTTTTCATTCTTCTGTAAACCTCCCATAGTTCTCCCTCCCTCCCCAACATTCTGCTGAGAAAGTTGTCTTATGTTTCACTGAAAGAAATTGAGGCTATTCATCAAGGGCTCCTTCTTCTCTACTCTTTATCATCTCATATCACTCAGATGCTTTTTGCCAGTATCTCCTCCTTCACCCATTTTTTCTCATGAAGAGGTAGCCCTTCTTCTTGCAAAGGCACACTCCTCTACCTGAACAAATGATTCCATTACTTGACCATTCTATCATTCCTACTCACTCATTAATCTTGAATTGCTCCCTGTGTACTGGCTACTCCTTTCCTGCCTACTTATGCTTATGTGTTTCTTCATCCTCTAAAAACATCATCGTATCAACCTATCATCACTATCATCCTAAATCTCTCTTCCCATTTGTGACTAAACTCCTTGAGAAGGTCATCTAAAATTGACAACTCATCATCTTTTCCTCTCACTCTCTTCTTAACTCTGTGCAGTCTGACTTTTGACCTTATTGTTCAATTGAAGTTGCTCTATCCAAAGTCACAGAGGACCTCTTAATGCCAACTCTAATGATCTTCCTTCAATCCTTATCCTTCTTGGTCTCTCTTCAGCCTTTGACAATACTGATCACTCTTGTCTCTTTTATACTCTTTTCTAGGTTTTCATGGTATCACTTTCTTCTGGTGTGTCTACCTCTCTGACTTTTCCTTAATTTTCTTTGCTGTATCTTCATTAGATCATGCCTCCTCCCTCTTAGAGGGCCACAGGGCTCTCTGTCCCAGACTAGCCTTCTTCTTCCTCTGTAATACTTCACTTGGTGATCTCATTGGCTCCCATAAGTTCAATTATAATCTCTTTGCTGATGATTCTCAAATTTACTTCAACAGTTCTTAGCCTCCATGTCTACCTCTAGTCTTGCTCCTATTGGGTGTCTCAAACAGGAAGCAACAAAAACATTTCAAACCCAACATCAACAAAATTTAACTCACTATCTTATCCCCCAAACCTTCCCCCTCCCTATCTTCCCTGTTACTGTTGGGTATACTACCTTCTTCCCAGTCATCAAGATCTGCAGTCTCACTCTCCAAATCCAATAAATTACCAAGTCCTGTCATTTCTATATTCATAATATCTTTTTATATGCCCCATACTCTGTTCTGATATGCATCACCCCATACCTGGACTATTGCAATAGCCTTCTAATTATTCTCCCTCTCTTCCCATTCTAATCCATTTTTTACTCTGCTCTCAAAGCACAGGTCTATTTTGTCAGCCCTCTTTCCCAATTTGGCAAATCTCAATATCCCCCTATTGCTTCCAGGATTAAACATAAAAGCAAATCCCATTTGGTTTTAACGGTTCTTCATAACCTGGCCCCTTCCCACTTTTCTATTCTTTTCATATCTTTCTCCCCTTCACATACTCTATGATCCAGTGATGTTGGCTTTTTTGCTGTTCTTGACATAATCTATTCCATCTCAAGATTTGACATTATCACTGACTGTCCCCCGTGCCCTGGATATTCTCCATCTTAATCTCTGTCTCTTAGCTTGCCTAGTTTCCTTCAAGTCTCAGATAAAGTCTCACTTTCTACAGAGATCCTTTCCCAGTCTTCCTAAATAGAAGTGCTTTTCCTCTGAAACTACCCCTAATTGATCCTGTACATATCTTATTTGTACATAATAGCTTGCCTGATGAGGCAGAGCCAAGATGGCTGAGAGAAGCCAGAAAATTGCCTGAGCTCTCCCCAATTTCTCTTAGACACAATGTTAAATTAGGCCTCTAAACAGATTGTAGAGTGACAGAACCCACAAAAAAGATGGAGTTAAACAATTTTCCATTTTAAGATAACTGAGGACTTCAGGAAAGGTCTGTCTCACTTGGGTAAAAGGGGAGTGCAGCCCAGCCAAAACAGTGTCTGAAAAAGTCAGCAGGAGGTTCTTAACCACAGTACAGATTAGCAACTGAGGCCCATCAGGTTAGTGGCACAGCAGGTCAGCAGTGTGGTCTCCAGCCCCAGTGCAGAAGGCAAATCACCACTTCTGCAAAACCAGCACAACAGGTACTACTAGACCAGGCCAGCCCAGTGCAGTGGGCAAGCTGCAAGCACCTGAGGCCCTGTCATGAAAAACCAGTGACCAGACCCCTAGCCCCCAGCACAAGAATCTTGAGATAATCCCCCTGTGCCCCAGGAGCACAGATCAACTCTAAAAAATGAGCAAATAATAAAAAAGAGCCATGAACGTAGAAAGCTACTATGATAACAGGGAAGATCAAACACAACTCAGAAGAGGACAACAATGTCAGAATGCCTACATATGAAGCCTCAAAGGGGAATACTAATTGGCCCAAAGCATCCTCTTGGAAAAGCGCAAAATGGATTTTAAAAATCAAGAGAAATAGAAGAAAAATTGGGAAAACAAATGAGAAAAAGAAAGAGAAAAGAAAAAGAAAGCATAAAACTTGACTGAAGAAAACAACTCCTTAAAAATAGGATTGGTCAAATAGAAAAAAAAATCATTGAATAAAACAACTCCTTTAAAAGTAGAATTGGTCAAATGGAAAAGGAGGTACAAAAGAAGAAAATAATTCCTTAAAAATTATAATTGTGCAAGTTAATGACTCTATGAGACATCAAAAATCAGTCAAACAAGATAAAAAAATTGAAAAAAATGTAAAATACCTCACTGGAAAAGCAACTGACCTGGAAAAGAGATCCAGGAGAGAGAATTTAAGAACTATTGGACTACCTAAAAGCCACAATGAAAGCAAGACCCTGGACAGCATCCTCCAAGAAATTATTAAGAAAAACTGCCCTAATATCCTAGAACCGGAAGGTAAAATAGTCACTGAAAATATCCTCTGATAAACTCTGAAAGAGATCCCAAAATGAAAAATTCCAAGGAATATTGTAGCCAAATTCCAGAATTTTCAAGTCAAGGAGAAAATACTGGAAGCAGCAAGAAAGAAATAATTTAAGTATCAAATAGCCACAGTATGAATTACAGCTTCTGCATTAAAGATCAAAGGGCTTGGAATATGAAATTCAGGCAAGCAAAGGAACTTGGATTACAACCAAGAATCAACTACCCATCAAAACTGAGCATAATTTTTCAGGGAAAAATATGGATGTTCTATAAAATAGGGGATTTTCAAACTTCCCTTATGCAAAGACCAGAGCTGAACAGAAAATTTGATCTTCAGATACAAGACCCAAGGGATGCACAAAAAGTTAAACAAGAAAGAAAAAAACTGTTATTTGATAAGATTAAACTGTTTATGTCCCTACATGGGAAGATAATACTTGTAATTCTAGAGAAATGTGTCTTTATTAGGACAGTTAGAAGGGATATTCATAGAGAGAAGATGTGGGTTTAAATGGACCTTGATGTGATGATCTATCTATCTATCTATCTATGTAAGGGGTGAAAAAAGATTGTGCTGAGAGAAGAGGAAAGGGGGAGGCAGAATAGAGTAAATTACATCATGTAAAGAGGCGCAAAAGATCTATTACAATAGAGAGAAAGAATGGAGGGGATGAGCATGGTTTCAACCTTACTCTCATCATATTTGGCTCAAAGAGGGAATAGCATACACTCAGTAGTGTATAGAAATTTATCTTACTTTACAGGGAAGTAGGAGGAAAAAGGGAAAGAAAAGGGAGGGTAGATTGAGGGAGATGGTCATCTGAAGCAAAACACTGGTGAAGAGGGACAGGGTGAAAGAAGAAAGAAAAGTATGAATGGGTGGGGGGAATAGGAGGAAAGAAATACACAGTAATCATAACTGTGAATGTGAATGGAACAAACTCTCCCATAAAATGTAAGTGGAACAGAATGGATTTAAAACCAGAATCTTACAATATGTTGTTTATCAGAAACACAGCTGAAGCAGAGAGATACACACAGAGTAAATGTAAAAGTCTACAGCAAAATATATCATGCTTCCACTGAAAGTAAAAAAAAAAGCAGGGCTAGCAATCCTGATCTCAGAAAAAGCAAGAGCAAAAATAGATCTAATTAAAACAGATAAAGAAGGAAACTACATCTTGCTAAAAGGTATCATAGATAAGGAAGTAATATTAATACTAAACAAATATGTACCAAGTGGTATAGCATCTAAATTCTTAGAGGAGAGGAGTTAAAAAAAGAAATAGACAGCAAAACTATACTAGTGTGGAACCTCAACCTTCCCCTCTGAGAACTAGATAGCTCTAGCTACAAAATAATCAAGAAAGAGATTAAGAAGGTGAATAGAATTTTAGAAAAGTTAGATATGATGGACCTCTGGAGAAAATATAATGGGGATAGAAAGGAATATATCTTTTTCTCAGTGGTACATAGCACCTACACACACACACACACACACACACACACACACACACACACACATGACCACGTATTAGGGCATAAAAATCTTACAGTCTCATGCAGGAAGTCAGAAATAGTAAATGCATCCTTTTCAGAACATGATGCAATAAAAATAACATGTGATAAAAGTCCATGAAAAGATAGACTAAAAATTAATTTGAAACTAAATAATCTAATCCTAAAGAACTGAGTGAGTCAAACAACAAATCATAAAAACAATCAATAATTTCATCCAAGAGAGTTACAATAATGAGAAAACATACCAAAACTTATAGGCTGCAGCCAAAACAGTTCTTAGGGGAATTTTATATCTATGAATGCCGACACAAAAAAAAATAGAGAAAAAACAGATGAGTGAATTGGGCATGCAACTAAAAAATCTAGAAGAAGAACAAATTAAAAATCCCCAATCAAATGCCAAATTAGAAATTCTGAAAAGCAAAAGAGATTAATAAAATTGAAAGTAAGAAAAGTATTGAATTAATATATAAGATTAAGAGCTAGTTTTATGAAAAAAAACACACAATGAAATAGATAAATCTTTGGTTAGATTGACTGAAAAAAGACAAGGAAGAAAAGCAAATAACCAGCATCAAAAATGAAAAGGATGAATTCACCAGCAATGAAGAGGAAATTAAAGCAATAGTTAGTAGCTAATTTGCCCAATTGTATGCCAATAAATTTGACAATCTAAATGAAGTAGATGAATATTTACAAAAATATAAATTTCCTAGATTAACAAAAGAGGAAACAAAATAAACAACCCCATTTTAGAAAAGGAAATTGAACAAGCCATCAATGAACTCCCTAAGAAAAAATCTCCAGCACCAGATGGATTTACAAGTGCAAACATTTAAAGAACAATTAATTCCAGTGCTATATAAACTATTTGGAAAAACAGGTGAAGGAGGAGTCCTGGCAAATTCTTTTTATGACACAAATATAGTTCTGATACCTAAACCAGGAAGTGCCAAGACAGAGAAAGAAAATTATAGACCAATTTCCCTAACAAATATTGATGTGAAAATTTTAAATAAAATATTAGCAGAGAGATTGCAGCAACTTATCATGAGGATAATACACTATGACCAGATAGGATTTATAGCAGGAATGCAGGGCTGGTGCAATAATCGGAAAACTATCAGCAAAATGAACAATATCAATAACAAAACTAACAGAAATCATATGATTATCTCAATAGATACAGAAAAAAAAAACATTTGATGAAATACAGCACGCATTCCTATTAAAAACACTAGTGAGCATAGGAAGAAATGGACTTTTCCTTAAAATGATAAGTAGTATCAACCTAAAACCATTAGTGAGCATCATATGTAATGGGGATAAGCTAGAAGTTTTTCCACTAAGATCAAATGCGAAACAAGGACTCCCATTATTACCACTATTATTTAATACTATGCTAGATATTTTAGCTTTAGCAATAAGAAAAGAAAAAGAAATTAAAGGAATTAAAATAAGCAATGAGGAAACAAAACTTTTCCTCTCTACAGATGATATGATAGCATACCTACAGAATCCTAGAGAATCAACTAAAAAAACTATTTGAAATAATTAACAACTTTAGCAAAATTGAAGGATATAAAATGAACCCACAAAAATCATCAGAATTCTGTCTATTACTAACAAAGTCTGCCAGCAAGGAATGGAAAGAAAAATTACATTTACAATCCCTGTAGACAATATAAAATATTTTGGAGTCTACCTGCGAAGATAAACCCAGAAACTATATGGACACAATTATAAAACACTTTTCACACAAATAAAGTCAGATCTAAACAATTGGAAAAATACTCATTGGTCATGAGTAGGCCAAGCTAATATAATAAAAATGACAATTTTACCTAAATTAATTTACTTATTCACTGCCATAGCAATCAAACTACCAAAAATTATTTTATAGAGCTAGAAAAAATACTAACAAAATTAATCTGGAAGGAACAAAAGGTCAAGAATACCAAGGGAATTAAATGCAAAATGAAAAAATGAAAAATAAGATAGCCTAGCCATACCAAATCTAAAACTATATTATAAAGTAACAATCACCAAAACTAGTTGGTAAAAAATGGAGTGGCAGATCAATGGAATAGGTTAGGTACACAAGACACAGCAGTAAATGACTGTAGTGATCTACCGTTTCGTAAACCCCAAAACACCAGCTTCTGAGATAAGATCTCACTATTTGACAAAAAATGCTGGGAAAACTGGAAAATAGTATGACAGACACTAAGCATAGGCCAACATCTCATACCCTAAACAAAGATAAGATTGAAATGGGTACATGATTTAGAAATAAAGTATGATGCCATAATCAAATTAGGGGAGCAATTAATAATTTACCTGTCAAATCTATGAAGAAGGAAAGAATTTAGGACCAAAGAAGAGATACAGAACATTATGAAGTGCAAAATGGTTAATTTTGATTACATTAAAAAGAGTTTGCACAAACAACCAATGCAACCAAGATCAAAAGGAAAGCAGAAAAATGGGAAACAATTTTTATAGCCAATATTTCCGATAAAGGCCTCATTTCTCAAATATATATATATATATAGAGAGAGAACTGAGTCAAATTTCTAAAAATATGTCATTCCCCAATTGATAAGTGGTCAAAGAATATGAACACACAGTTTTCAGATGAAGAAATTAAAGCTATCTATAGTCATTTTAAAAATGCTCTATGTCACCTATTGATTATAGAAACTGCAAATTAAAACAGCTCTTGAGATACCACCTCACACCTATCAGATTGACTAATGTGACAGAAAACGAAATGATAAATTTTGGGAAATTTGGGAAAATTGGAACGCCAATGCATTATTGGTGGAGTTGTGAACTTATCCAACCATTATGGAGAGCAATTTGGAACTATGCTTAAAGGGCTATAAAACTGTGCATATCCTTTGATCCAGCAATACAAATATTAGGCCTGTATCCAAAAGGGATCATCAAAAAGGGAAAATGACTCATGTACAAAAATATTTATAACAGCTCTTCTTGTAGTGGCAAAAAATTGGAAATTGAGGGGATGCCCATCGATTGGGGAATAGCTAAAGAAGTTGTGGAAGATGAAGGTGATGGAATATTATTATCCTATAAGAAATGATGGCAGGTTTCAGAAAAACTTGGACTTACACCAACGCTGAGTGAAGTGAGCAGAACCAAGAGCACACTGCATATAGTAACAGCGACATTGTGTAATGATCAAGTATGATAGAGTTGGCTCTTTTCAGCAACACAATTCCAAAAGATTCACAATTAAAAATGTTATCCACAGCCAGAAAAAGAAATTTGAAGTCTGAATGTAGATGGAAGCATACTATTTTCACTTTTTTTTCCTTTCTCATGCCTTTTCCCTTTTGTTCTAAATTTTTTATGACATAACTAATGTGGAAATATGTTTAATATGACTATACATGTATAACATATATCAGACTGCTTGCTGTCTTGGGAAGGGGAGGGGAGGGAAGGATGGAGAACAAATTGGAACTCAAAATCTTACAAAAACGAATGCTAAAAACTATGTTTAAATGTAATTGGAATAAAATAAAATGCTATTAAATGAAAAAAAATAGTAGCTTCTTTGCTGATTCCCCATCCAACTCTGAACTTTTTGAAAATAGAGTCTGTTATTATTTTTTGCCTTTCTTTGTATACCCAGAATTTAATACATTGCCTGCATGTAGAAAGTGCTTAAAGAATCATAGTTCACTGACTGCCTTGCCAGGTTCCAATAAATTGCCCTTTGACCATCCTCTCTCTTTCACTCATCTTCAATCTATGTCTCTTGGCTTCTTCCTTTATTGTATATAAATACAATCAACATTTACTTATGTTATAAAACCTTCCTTAGAGTCTATAAGGCTCTCAGTCTATCATCTGAAATCTCTCTTCCTTTTTTCTGTCCAAACCATTTTTTCCTCCTTTCTTTCTTCACTACCGTCTTCTTAAGCTTCTGCACTCTGAATTCTGACCTCATTATTCAAATGAAATTTCTCTCCCCAAAGTTACCAGTTATGACCTAATTGGCAAATCTGATTGTATTTTCTTAGGCCTCATAAGTTTTGGCTTTTCCACTTTATCTGATACTCGTGACCATTCTTTCTTCCTGAATACTCTTTCTTCTCAGGGTTTTTATATCACTATCTCTTGGTTCTCGTCCTACATATATGACCATTCTTCCTCAGTCTCTTCTGTTGGATTACCATTCATATCAGGAACTTTAACTGTGGGTGGGTACCCAAAATTTTTGTCCTTGGCCTTCTTTTCTTCCCTCTTTGAACACAATCTTTACTCACACAGCTTATTGGACCCATTCTTCAATCCAAAGACAGCAGCATCTTGGTTGTTCTATGAACAAGATACTCCATCTCTCAGCTTCAGGTATTTTCTCTGCCTGTCCCCCATGACTGGAATGCTCTGTTTTCCCCTCTCTGACTACTGACCTCCTTTGTTTCCTTTAAGTCTCAGCTAAAATACCACCATCTATAGGAAGCTTTCTAACCTGTCTTAATTTCAGTACTTTCCCTCTTTAGTTATTTCCTATTTATCCTGTATATATCTTTATATACATATATATATATATACACACACACATATATATATATATATATATATATACATATATATATATATAAAATTTCATTGCATGTTGCCTCCCCCATTGGACTGTAAGTCCCTTGAGGGCAGGGACTGTCTCTTTGCCTCTTTTTATATTTCTAGCACTCAGCACAGTGCCTGACACATAATAGTAAGTGCTTAATGAAGACTGACTGATTGATCGATTTTCTCAAGAGTTTACATGAGTTCAATTATCATCTCTAAGTTGATGACTCCTGTATTTATATATCTAGTTCTAGGCTTTCCTCTGAGTTATAGAAACACACATTTCAAATTGAATAACCTAGAGGTATCCCAACATGTCCCCACCATAATTTCTTTCATCCCCCCAAATTCACCCTTCTTCCAAACTTCCTGATTTCTGTTGATGATGTCACCCTTCTCTCAGTCATCTGAATTTACAACCTTGGTGTCATCCTTAACTCTTCACTCTTACTCACTGTACATATCTAAACAGTTGTTAAATGTTGTCGTATCAACCTTCACAATGTGTCATGTATTTGCATTCCTCTCTATACTCACATTGTTACCACCCTAATTCAGGCCCTCATCATGCCTTGCCTTGATTATTGCAATAATTTCTAAATAGTCTCTCTGCCCAAAGAATCTTCCTACTCCAATTCATCCTTCACCCAGAACTGATCCAGCCATTCTGGAGAGCAATTTGGAACTATGCCCAAAGGGCTATAAAAATGTGCATACCCTTTGATATGGCAATACCACTTCTAGGGCTGTATCCCAAAGTGATCACACAAGTGGGAAAGGGACCCGTATGTACAAAAATATTTATAGCAGCTCTTTTTGTGGTAGCAAAGAATTGGAAATCAAGGGGATGCCCATCAATTGGAGAATGGCTAAACAAGTTGTGGTATATGAATGTAATGGAATACTATCGTGCTACAAGAAATGGGGAATATACGGACTTCATAATAACCTGGAAAGACCTACATGATATGATGTTGAGTGAGGGGAGCAGAACCAGTAGAACATTGTACACAACTATTGCTTCTGTGATGACTAACTTTGGCTCCTCTCAGCAATACAAGGTTCAAAGACAGCTCCAAAGGACTCATGATGGAAAGAGATATCTATATCCAGAGAAAGAACTATGGAGTCTGAATGCAGATTGAGACAAACTATTTGCTCTCTTTTTTCTCTTCTTTTTGATTTTGTTTCTTTTTTCTCATGATTCATTCCATTAGTCATAATTCTTCTTTACAACTTGACTATTGTGTAAATAAGTTTAATGAGAAGGTATATGTAGAACATATGTAGGATCCCATGCCATTGTGGGAGGGGAGGGGGGGGAAGAAAATTTGGAACTCAAAAACTTGTGGAACTGAGTGTTGTAAACTAAAAATAAAAAATCTAAAAACAATTTTCAAAGACGTTAACTTTCTATTGCACAAAATAAGTTGTGTTAAAGATAGTAAAATTGTATGTAAAATGGATAACATGATGAATTACAAAGAGTATAGAATTTAGAGTCATGGGACCTTAATTTGAAGTTGGCTCCACCAGTCAATTCCTGTGTGACCTTGTACAAGTCACTTATCTCCTTTGGGCCTCTGTTTCCTTATATATAAAATAAGAGAGTCAGAGTAGATGGTCTTTAAGCATACCTAGAAGTCTAGCTTTAAGATCATTATCCTTTTTTTAATAATTTGATGTTTATTTTGGCTTTATTATACAAAAGTCATTGGCATGCATGAACACAGGCAATTCTGGTTGATAATGCTCTAACTTCAGTAACTATTTTAAAAAGTTTGTTGAGAAGTAGTCTCCTTTTTGTGATATCATTCAACATTAATCATCTCCCATACCCAACACTTTTCTGAAGAAAATATTCATGATATAGATGCTTGTTGTAAAAAGCTTCTTTCTTTTCTCTTGAACTACATTTCCAACCTTTTTTCTTTCCTCCTCTGTTCCTAACTTTGCCTTGAAATTACTGAGTATTAATGTATTCTGATGCTGTACACATCCTGTCTTTATTTGGAAGATCTTTTCAAGGTCTTTCTACCATAGCATCTCTAGAAGCAAATATTGGTACAAAATGTGCAATTACCTTCTTGGAACTCTCTTTGTTTAGGCTTATCATGAGTTCTACAAGATGAGATGACAAAATGTAATCTTTAAGTTATTGGTCCTTCCTGCTTTTGGGTGCATAAAGAAACCAACTGCTGTCAGCAAGACCCATTTCTTTGCTTGCCTCTGGAAGGAAAATCTACAAATTCTTTTCTATTTCATTGGAATTTTCTTTTGTCTTCTGGTTTCATAGGTTTTGAGTTTCCTGAGAAATTCATTATTAATGTGGTTCAGTTCTTTCAGTCAATTCATCTTGATTTATTGGGCCTTTGGATGACAACAACAAAACTTCGACAAACATCTGTTAAGTTCCTATTACATTCCAGGTACTGTGCAAGTAACTGGGGTTATGAACACAAAAATTAAATCTGTTCCCTCAAGAACCTTAAATTATTTTGTTTGAGTTAAATTGAAATTTTTGTCTTTAATTGACTTATTATGCCATTGTTCCAGTGTATGTAACAATTGTTCAGCATAATAGCTACTGATCATCAATATTTGAGTTGCAATTAAAGTCTTTAGCTCATTTTTGTAGACATTAATTTTTAATTAGATGACTTAATGAGTATTCTATACTTAAAA
This sequence comes from Trichosurus vulpecula, assembly GCF_011100635.1. NCBI lineage: Eukaryota > Metazoa > Chordata > Mammalia > Diprotodontia > Phalangeridae > Trichosurus > Trichosurus vulpecula. The sequence goes on from NC_050574.1 coordinate 350,039,388, forward strand.
TAATTTACATTCTTTTTTCCTTCTTTTTTTCAACCAAAGATTGAAGTGCTCATTTTAAATGCTATTGATCCTATTCTAATGTTGATACTGTTCTAATTCATGGAAGTTACTTCAGATTGCTGGGTATTAATCAGTCCATAAGCATTTATTAAATATTTGTACTGTGCCAGGCATTGTGGGAAGACAAAGATGAAAATGGAAAAAAATCCATATTTTTGAAAAGACTACATTAAAGTAGGGAGAACATGTATTTTGATTATATAAATATATTAAAATAGATACAAAATAGATGCAAGGTCATTTTGGGGAGTGGGTAGGTATGAGTAGGTGGGAGAATCAGGATGGTCTTTTTGTAACAGGTAGCACTTGAGATGAGCTTTGTAAGAAGTTGAGAAGTACAAGAGCTGGAGGAAACAGGATATTGTATTTGAGCCATAGAGACCAGTCTGTGCAAAAGCATAGAAATGGAAGATGAAATTTCATGAACAAGAAATACACTAGACTGTGTAATGTTTGAAAGAGAACAATGTGTAGTAAGCCTGGAAGAGTGTTTGGCACCAAATTGTGAAGGACTTTAAATACCTAATTCAAGAATTTATACTTTATCCTAGAGTCAATAGAAAATCATTAGGATAAAATAAAATTTACTCCTCTTTGGCTTTAAGTATACAGAATTTTGTTGACATCTTTTGTTTCTGTATGACTTAGATGTTCTGTTGTATTCTTTCTACTTCATTTTCTCCAGATCTTTCTGTTCTCTCTCAGAGAGCCATCTTTTATGACAAATTACTTAAAGACAAAAAGAGGAAGAAGGAGGAAAAGTCAGCAAAACTGATCCACATATCATAAAAATTCTGGTATTATATTTAATGTTCCATATCTGTGAGCTCTTCCCTCCCCAATCTGTGAGAAAGACATAAAGGGAAATGATCTCATATCTCTTCTTGGGGCCAAGCTTGCTTTTTGTAGTTTTACAATGTTCATTTTCAATAGTTTTCTTGTGGTTGTTCTTTTCATTTACACTGGTGTAATCTTTGTGTATATTGTTTTCTTGGCTCTGTTTACTTTGCATCATTTCATATGTCTTTTCAAACTTCTCTGTATTCATAATTTCTCACAGCACAGTAACATTGGAACACATTCAAGTGCTATGGTTTCTTTAACTATTCCCCATTTGATGAGCACCTACTTGGTTGTCAGTCCTTTGCTATGAAAAACTGTGCAGAACTTTGACTCCAACATTGTGATGTCATGCTAGTATAAATATGTTGTATCTGGAACCTTTCTCATTGACCTCTCTGGTATAGTTGCTTAGCAAACTGATTTCAAGGTCCAGCAGTATAGATGTTTTAGCCATAGTCATAACTCACAGAATAGATGTCCCAATCCACAGCTCCATCAATAATACATTAATGTGCCTGATCCCTTTCAACACTGACTCTTCCCATTTTTACCATCTTTGCCAATTTGCTAAGTGTTCAGGTCAAGCTTCAGAGTTGTTTCGACATGCATTTCTCTTATTATTTGGAACAGTCATTTGTTTGTTAAAAAATTATAATTTCCGTTGAGAACTGACTGCTTGTTCATATATATATTGAACACTTATTTATTAGGGAATGGATTTGGTCTCATATATTTTTGTTAGTTTTCTACATATCTTGGATACCAAATCTTTATCTGGGAAATTAATACAAAGATTTCTTTTTGTCTTAGTTGATTACAATAACCTTACATCTTATAGGAGGAAATGTTAGGCAGAAGATGATATAAGTATATGCCATGTTGGCAGCATATTGGAGTGCTTACAGAATTGTTTTCTTTTTTCCCCAATGTATCTTTCTAACACTGAAAATCATAAAGAAAAAAAAATGAACTAGTCATATCTTAGCAGACAGAAAATAAATAGATGTCTTAGAGTATCAACAATTAAAAGTTTATATTTGTGTGTGTTCTAAAAACCATGATTCCTGGTATCTTCTTGCAGCCTTTTCCATCATTCCACCATCATTGCAGGAATAAAAGGAAACTAGTCATGACTAAGGACCATCTGGTATTTTTCTTTGTTCCCTGGATTTCTGTAGACAAAAACAATGCACTTATTCTTACTTGGCTGCATCGATCTTTTATCAGCAGACTCAGTTTATTGCCTGGACCATATTGGAAATTGGCATAACTAACATGGTAAAACTTGAAGGCATAATCTTTGAGAATCCAGGGCTACCTCCTCAGTACAATGAGTCATTCTATCAGGACTCTGTGGCAAGTTAGAGATAATGAAAGAAAAACAATGGAAGCAAAAAGAAAAGAGAGACAAAGGGGAAAGAGGTATCATAAATGCCATAATTTGGAAATGATCTTTCCCTTCTTGCAACTCTAATAATACCTTTTTTTGTGTGTCTCTCTTGGATACTTCAGTTTGGCTTTGTAACATAGTTATATCTGCCCAAATCTCCTTGTCTAGTGCAAATTCAGTGAAGATTGAGACTGTGTCTTATTTATATTTGTATCTCCCATAGTACTCAGTGCTATGGTGCTTTACAAATAATGGCATTTAATGAGTGATTATTGAAAGGAACTAAATTAATGTTATTGCTATATCTAATGTAACAACTGTGTGCTAAAATAGTACATGGGACAAATGGCTTGAGTTGCTGAAGGTGTTCTGTAAACTCAGGTGGGTGTGAAAATATTGTGACTTTTTCTGAGGGAGGAGCATATTTGTATTAAGAGGAAGTTCCTTTATAGTGGAATGAATACTGGTTTTGGAGTCTGAAGACATAAGCTTGCATTTCAGGTAACTAATTATGACTTGTGGACCTTGATTAAATCTTTTAATCTTTCCAGGCCTCAATTTTCTCATACAGAATTAGAAAGTTTAATTAGAAAATTTCCTATGATCCCATGCAGTTATAAACTTTTGTTCTAAAAACCACCACTTTCAAAACTTATTGACACACACCCAGGCTATGATGGAAGTAAGTGAAGAACAGAAAAGCTTGGGAGGCCTGTCCAGTATTAATCTTTTGAGGCCTGATCCTTGTTGGTCAAACCTCAAATACATTTAGCAAAGGCAAGAATAACATTATATTACTTGTTGACATTTAAGTAGCAATTGAGAGTTTGCAAAGCTCTGTTTGTATGCTATCTACTTTAATGAATAGATCAACATAGATCAGGACCCCAACATAAATTTAAAAACCCAATAACAGTATGCCACCTTGCAGGAATAAGGAATAAGCAAAGGAGAAAGAAGAAAATGGGAAATAGGGGAGAAGGAAAATGAAAGAAGTAGTAGAAGAATTGAGGAAGTAGAAAAAGCAGTATCTTTGGTTTACCCATGTTCCATATTGTCTACCTTGGACATAGGGGACATAGGCCACACTGTACTTCTTATCTTGGTAGGAAGAAGATTCCTTGTCCTCAGGGCTCCAAGTCTGACATACTGGCGGTAAATTCATTTGCAAAATTAAATTACGAATGAGAAGCAAGTACCCTCCAAAGGGCCTGGAGGTCAGAACAATCTGGATTTAAATTAATTGCTTAATGGGAAAAAAAATTCTGTGAACAATGTTGATAGTTTGCTAAAACCAGCAGGTGTTTGTAACTCTTTAAATGAACTAAATTGATAGTTACCAGTGTGAATTATGCTGAATGTAGAAATCATAGTAGAAAAACCCCAAAGCTTTTTTAATTTAAAAAAATCTTTATCAGCTCATAATTAGTGATGAAATACTCTCACCTAATGGAAATTTCAGCCCTGAGAGTTAGAAGTACTGTACCCTTGCCCTAGCTGGTACACTAACTCAACTAGGCAAACTGCTGATTCTTGTTTGGAGTAAAATGAGAAGGCCAAATTAAATGATTTCTGAAATATCCTTCTAGATCTAACATTCTATGATGCTAATGTTTGCTTCTGGTCTGTTTGTAACCCATTTAGTGCATGGTTTAACATTTGGATTGTCCTGTAATATTTTCTAATAGTTGTCTATGTTCATGTTATCCCCTCTTCCCAACTCCCTACCAGATGAACTCCATGTGACCAGCATCTGTGTTGCCATCATTTCTCTCTCCAACATTGTTCAGCACAGGCCTGAATAGGTGGAAGATATTTGTTTAATTTTAAATTACTGATTGATTGAGATGAATAGATGAGCTTTAATTAAGAACAAGAACAAGAATAAAAAGTTAAGTTATTAAACAGTTATTAACAGTTATATATTAGAAATTTCCATTAGGCAAGAGTATTTCATCACTAATTGTGAGCTGATAAAGATATTTTTAAAAAAAATTAAAGTTTTAAATAAATTAAATTAAAAAGGTTTTCTGCTATGATTTCTACATTTAGCATAACCCATATTGGTAAGTATCGACTTAGTTCATTTAAAGAGTTACAAACACCTGCTAGTTTTAGCAAACTATCAACATCGTTCACAGAAATTTTTTTTCCATTAATCAAGATATTACATAGCTAAGGTAGCATAGTAGATAGAGAATTAGACTTGCTTTCAAGAAGATATGTGTTCAGTCCTACCTTAAATACTTCCTAGCTATGTGATCCTGGCCACAGGGTCACTTCATCTGAAAAATATGGATAATAACAGCACCGACCTCACAGAGCTGTTTTAAGGAGCAAATAAGATAATAATAATATTAATAGTAATATTTTTATCATTTATAATAATAATAGATAGTATTTACTCAGCACCTACTACTTGCCAGGTACTGTGCTAAGTGCTTTAAAAATATTATTTTCTGGGGGCGGAGCCAAGATGGCAGCTGGAAAGCAGGGACTAGCATGAGCTCCCCACTGAGTCCCTCCAAAAACCTATAAAAAATGGCTCTGAACCAATTCTAGAACTGCAGAACCCACAAAATAGCAGAGGGAAGCAGGGCTCCAGCCCAGGACAGCCTGGATGGTCTCTGGGTGAGGTCTATCCCACACTGAGCTGGGAGCCGAGCAGAGCAGAGCCCAGTGTGGGCAGTGTGGACCAACCAGACCAGGAGCTGAGTGGAGCATGCCCTAGTGCCCTGAATCAGTGAGCTGCAGCAGTTACCAGACTTCTCAACCCACAAACACCAAAGACAATAGAGAAGGTTAGCGGGAAAAACTGAGGGAGTGGAAGGAGTTCGCAGTTCGGCTACTGCCCCGGGGGCAGCGGAGGTGGGGCAGCTACAGAAGTACAGGTGCAGTTGCTTCTGGCGCCAGGCCCACCTGGTGGGAGGAATTAAGTGGTGGATCACAGCAGGAGTGCAGAGCCTGCTGAAGATCTAACACACAAAGGGTACAGGGTGAGTTGAATATGAAGGGATGATATATAAAAAAATAAAATCAATTTAAGGGATAAGAGAGGAATATATTGAGAGAGGGAGAAAGGGAGAGATAGAATGGGGTAAATTATCTCGCATAAAAGTGGCAAGAAAAAGTGGTTTTGTAGGAAGGGAAGAGGGGACAGGTGAGGGGGAATGAGTAAATCTTGCTCTCATTGGATTTGACCTGAGGAGGGAATACCATACACACTCAATTGGGTATCTTACCCCACAGGAAAGAAGGAGGAAGAAGATAAAAAGGGGGATGATAGAAGGGAGGGCAGATGGGGGGAGAAGGTAATCAAAAACAAACACTTTCAAAAAGGGACAGGGTCAAGGGAGAAAATTCAATAAAGGAGGATAGGTTAGGAAGGAGTACAGTGTAGTTAATCTTTCACAACATGAGTATTGTGGAAGGGTTTTACATAATGATACCCATGTGGCCTATGTTGAATTGTTTGCCTTCTTATGGAGGGTGGGTGGGGAGGGAAGAGGGGAGAGAATTTGGAACTCAAAGTTTTAAAAACAGACATTCAAAAACAACAACCACTAAAAAGAGTTTTTGCATGCAACTAGGAAATAAGATACATAGACAATGGGGCATAGAAATTTATCTTGCCCTACAAGAGAAGAAGGGAAAGGGGGATGGGAGGGGCATGGGGTGACAGATGGGAGGGCTGACTGGGGAAAGGGGCAACCAGAATGTACGCCATCTTGGAGTGGGGGGAGGGTAGAAATGGGGAAAAAATTTGTAATTCAAACTTTTGTGAAAATCAATGCTGAAAACTAAATATATTAAATAAATTTTAAAAAATTTGTATATTTACTACATACTAACTAAATATTGTGTTAAGCAATGTGAAAACACAGAAAAATAAATTTAAAAAAATTGTACATAAGGAGGCTAACCTAATAATGGGATAGACAACATGTATAAATCACTGCAAAGGAGATCAATAAAGAATAGCTTGAAGGTAACCTTGGATGGTATGGCCCTAACAGGTTTGAGACTAAAAGGCCTCTTGGAGGAGGTGACACTTAGGCTGAGACTTAAAAGAATCCAAGTATTCAAAGAGTCTGAGATTGGGAGGAAGAACATTCTAGGAACCAAGGTGGGACATGGAGCATTGGGTTCATAGAACAGCAGGTAGGCTGTAATGGCTATATTGTGGATGACCTGTAAGGCAGCAAAAAACAAGAAGAATGGGAAGGGAAGAAGGGGACAGGTTGCGAAGATATAAGATACCAAACAAAGGACTTTACATTTGCTCCTATAAATAATGGGGAGTCACTGGAGTTTATTAAATGGAGTGTGTGTGTGTGTGTGTGTGTGTGTGTGTGTGTGTGACATAGCTGGACCTTTCCTTTAGAAAATCACTTTGGCAGCTGCCTTGAGGACAGACTAGAGGAGAGAGAGACACTTGAGGCAGGAAGACCAATTAGAAAACTATTATAGGGGCAGCTAGGTGGTGCAATGGATAGAGTGCTGGCCTTGGAGTCAGGAGGACCTGGGTTCAAATCTGGCCTCAGACACTTGACACTTACTAGCTGTGTGACACTGGGCAAGTCACTTAACCCCAACTGCCTTGCAAAACAAACAGACCAAACAAAAAAGAAAGAAGAAAGCTATTATAGTAGTGTAAGTGAGAGTTATTGATAACCTCTAAGATCCTTTCCAACTCTCAATCTATGTTCCCATGACTTTTCTCTAAAGTAAAATTAAGTTCTAAAGAATTAAACTCTTGAGGACAGGGCTTGTTTTGTTTCTGTCTTTGTATTGTCATCCCCTAGAACTGAGCCTGTCACAAAGCTGATATTTAAGAAATAGTTGTTGAATGAATGAATGAAAATGAAGGGAAAAAATTGGCACACTACCATGTTCTGCAGTGTGAGGTTGTGCCCATTGATAATCCAAAAAGACCTTGTATATCAGGCAAAAGAAAGTGTAGGCAGCCTGATGCTAACAATATGACTGCTTCCTTTTGTCTCTATTGATTTCACTACTACATTTTTAAAAAGCTAAGTCTCACTTAAAATAATTGTTATGCCTGAAAGTAGATTGAGATCATAGGTCTGCATCAGTCTAATCATTTTCTGCTACCTTGATGCGCTTAAAAGTGCTTTGCCCGTGACTTGTTTATGAAAGCACAACCCAAACAATACACCACTGCTATATTTCAACAAATTCCCCCTACCTCCAGAAAAAATATTCAATATCATGTTTACTATGCTGAAACTGCTCCTCATTTATAAGAATATTCATCTAGGTTTTTTGTGTGGGTTATAAATCTTTGAATAATTCTACAGTTTGTAAATGTCAAGTGCACAAATCTTGACTACATCTCTCCATGATCACTGTAAACAACAGCTCACATCTCATAAGTGCTCATTTGAATTTTAGGGTGGTATGTTGCACATAATAAAAATACTTGACATTTATAGTGCACATTACTGTTACAGAGAACTCTATATACATTACTCCATACGATCTGTATAATAATCCTAGAGGCTGGTGATACAAATATTTGTATTACTCCCTTTGACAGATGAAGAAACAAGCTCACAAAAAAAAATGGGGCTTGCTCAATATCACCCAGACAATGACTGGCAAAAGTAGGATTCATGTCCAAGTCCACTGACCACAAGGACTGTGATCTTTTTAAACCATCATTATAGCATTGTATAGAAAGAGAAATCATCTATCTTGCTTTCTTCACTTCATCTGCAAGCAAAATTCCCTGAATAGTGCAGCATTTAAAAAGTTCAAGAGATATAATTTCTGGGTAATTTAATCATTTTATTATTAAGGCTTCCATATTATTAATAAAAGAGGTCAGTGGCACTCTCAAATGCCAAAGACAAATCATGGTGGTGGGCTCACAATTTATACGCCCTTGAAAGAGTGGGTGTTCCTGAGGGTGGCAATCAACTCTGATTGGTTTATAATTAATGAGAGAATGAATATTATAATGAGAGGTTGGTTATATTCCAATGAGGGCCTTGAAGTTACTGTGACTCGAATCACCTTAGTCTTGGTCAAAGAGACTTATCAGTTTCCGTATCACCTGCCTGACAAAAGTGAGAATCCACATTTGCTCACCATTTGGATTGTCTGAGTAAACACAATGAGCAGAAATCTACTCCTTAGCCTAAACACAGAATTTCTCTTACTATCTTTGATTGGCTCTTTAGCCTGGGTAAGGCTGAGAAAGATTTCCCACCCTGGTTGATTTCTGGATAAGGAAATAGAAAAGGGGAAAAACTTTGGTCCTGATCCAACAATTAGCTATTAATGAAGAGAGAAATAATCATTTCTCTCAATAGAGAGCTGATGACTGAGCCAGGAAGAATTAGGTTCAAGCCCTGCCTCTGACACAAATTGGCTGCATGATCCTGGCAATGTCACTAATACTCCCAGTGCTGTAGGCAGCTCCCTAAGTCTGTATTCTCCCCACATCTATGAAATCACAAGCCCAGTCCTTGTATCATAGTGAAATGCCATTATTAATATTATTTATAGTTAGATTAAATCAATAAGAGATTACTGGGAGCCTGCAGTATATACATTATTACTAGGCACTCTCTTAACTGTAGAAAAAAATAGTTTGTGCTTCTAGTGAATATAGAATTTACTTGAGAAACAAAACATAAACCCATGAGGTAATGTGAAAGCAATTATAAATCAACATCTGAAACATGCGTGGACCATTGCTGGTCATAATAGGACGAGTCAGTCATCTCTTAAGTTACTTCTGTTTTCTGGGAAAGAAGAGTGATCTTTGGAAGGAGAATGATGGAACAGACAAACAAAGATTAACAGGGAATTAAAACTGAAAATGAGCAAGGAAATAAGAAGAGAATACACTGGTGTCCCAAGTGAGCTCATCAGCTAGCCAACTATTGGCCATAATACTGGAAGAACTGGAAAAAGTGATCAGTATATCACTGCTGATCTTGGAAAATCATAGAGAATAAGAGAAGTTCTATGGGGCTGCAGGACTAGAGAAGGAGTAGCAAATCTCCTAGCATTCAGAAAAGGGAAGAGTATGACAATTATAAAACCTCTCATGAAAGGAGTAATCTGGGAACATTTTGAAAAGAAGTAGTGATTACAAAGAGTCAGCAAGGCTTCCTTATAATAATAACTGTAACTTACATAACACTTCAAAAATTACAAAATGTTACATGTTATTCATCAAAAAAACCAGTTTGTTCCCCATATTAATCTCATTTCCTTTGTGACAGGGTTATTAAACTGGTATATCAAAGAAATGCTGCAGGCATGGTATACTTACATATTAGCTAAGATTTGATAATGTTTCTCATAAAATTCTGATGGACAAGATGAAGAGATAGAGGCTAGGTGATTGGAGACCATAAGAACTGACTGAATGCCCAAACTCATGAGTAACTACTATTAGTGAGTCAATGTCAGCTAGGGAGGTAGTCTTAGGTACTCTCCAGTGCTTTAATATTTATATTGTTTCCAATGATGAAATGCAAAATTTAAAAAAAATAAATGAGTTATTGTAAACTTAATATTCCATATCAATGCAAGTAATTAAACATGCTTTGTGATTAGTTACAGTTAAATAATTTCACATATATGTTAAATTGGAATCTCTATATTCAAAGTCCTGGTATCTTTCAGAGTTGTTTCCACTTACATTGCTCTCTTATAGTATAAATTGTTATTCTGGTCCTGTTCAACCGAATTTATATTACTTCAAACAAGTTTTTTTCATATTTTTTTTTTTACAAATTTGTCATTTTCCTCAAAATCTTTATTTATGAAAAAAATCCATTGTATTTATATGCCACAATCTGTCCAATTCAATGGACACATTTCATTTCCAGTTCTTTGCTATAACAAAAAGTGATGCTATAAATATTCTTGCATATATAAATCCTTCCTTTCTGTTCCTGACATCCTTCTGATACATTCCTAACAGTAATATTTCTGAGTCAAAGGGTGCATACAGCTTATAGAGCTTCTAAGTATAATTCCAAATTATCAAAATGGTTGAATTAATTTACCATTCCAGTGATAATGCATTTGTGTGCCTGTCCTTCTACAACCCTTCCAACAACTTCTATTTTATTCTTTTGTCATGCTTTTTGAGGTATCTATGTGGATGAACACTAGATCTGGAGTCAGGAAGATCTGAGTTCAATGTGGCCTTAGGCAATGTCTGTATGACTCTGGGCAAATCGCTTAACCTTTATCTCACCTGTAAAAAAAGGGGATAATAATAGCATCTGGGTTGTTGCGAGAAATAAATGAGCTAATATTTGTATAGAGCTTTGCAGATTCTAAAGGGTCATAGCTGTGAGGTTAACATATCAGTCATTTTGATTAGTATGTCTCTTATTATTAGTCACTTGGAGCATTTTTCATGTTTGTTGATGGCTTGCATTTCTTCATTTTAAAACTGTCTATATCCTTTGCTTATCTATTAAGTATAACTTATCTATTGGAGGAATGATTTATTATTATATATTTGTATTAACTCTTTGCATATATTTTATATAGGGGCCTTTTGGGGAGACACTTTGGGGAGTTTTCTTTCCCCAAAACAATTATTTCCCTTTTGGTTCTAACTGCATTTATTTTGCTTGTTCAGATACTTTTCAATTTTATCATATTGCTATACATAGCATTTCTAGCAGTGTATTAAATAATACCTGTGACAGTGGGTACTCTTGCTTTAAAACTGCTTAAAGGCCTCTTGCTTTAAACCTTTTTAAGGTCTAAACATAAAGCTAGTTCTCAATTTTGGGCAAATTTCTTACCATTTTGAAGAATAGTCAATTTGTTTCTCTGATATCTAGTGTTTTTTTTAAATACACAAATGCTATGTTTTATGAAAAGCTTTCTCATCATTTGGTGATATAATCATGTGATTTTATTGTTGTTATGTGTATGTTACTGTATTGTTATATATTATATTGTTAAGTTATTATATGTTGTTATTAATAGTTTTTCTAATGCTGAGCCATCCTTAAATTCCTGCTATAAATCTAACCTTATTATAACATACAATCTTTTGAAAATGTTGCTACTTTTTCTTCGGTAATATTTTATTCAATACATTCAAATCAACAGTCATTCAAGATATTGTGCTATGGTTTTCTTTCTCTTCTTTCTCCTGGGTCTTGGTAGCAGGACCATATGTGTTTGATAGAATGCTTTCTCTCCCTCCCTCTCTCTCTCTCTCTCTCTCTCTCTCTCTCTCTCTCTCTCTCTCTCCCTCTCTCCCTCTCTCCCTGTCAGATATTTCTGATGAATTTAACTTTAAATGTTCATTAGAATTTTTATGTCAACTCATCTAGTCCAGGAGATTTTTGCTTTTGTTTGGTTGTTTATTTGTTGATAGAGTTGGAATAGAGCTCTCTTTTATAGTTATTTAATTTCTTGTTATGAAATAGTGTTGCTTAATTTCTCTATTTCTTGTTCTGTTAATATGGACATATTATGTTTTTGCAAATATCCCTATATTTCTTTAATGTTATGTAACAACAATGTTACTAGCAGCTGCTGTGAAGGTGTAAGACAAATAATACCAGCACATAGAAGAGCTGCTAGTACAGTTTCTTTGATCTACTTTTCTAAGGAAAGCAACTTTAAGGGGTTAACAATCTTACTTTAATTAAATATGCATATATCATTCACTTAGTTCAGGGGGAAAAGCTAGCACCCTGAACTTCAGAGCAAATACAAACAGAAATCACAAACAGAAATTACATAAACACAACAAAATAACACAAATCAACAAACAGATTTCTAGCCATCTGACCAAGACATTACATACATAGTTACCAGAGAGAGAAGCACCAACATCTGCACTTTGCAAAGCCAGGGAGCTCCTTAATGGCTACCCAGAGACTCATCTGGTCAAATTGCAGAACACTCTTCCAATGAGTGAGCCCCCAGACAAAATGCTAACCTCAGAGTATGTAAACAGTTCTTCAGGCTCAGAGGACTTCACACCTCTTGTGGGCTTCACACTTCTCATGACTTAGTTAGCAAAAGAGTATGAGCTTTCCTACAAACAAAGACAAGACTCACTAAAAGGTACTTGATTGCCTTACTGTTGAGAATCACTACAAAACAAAAGACAACAAAAAGTCCTGCTTTGCTTGCCCTTATGTGTTACCAGGTTTTTGTTTTTTTTTTTTTAACAAAATTTATCTTTTATTTATCTTCATTTGTTATTATTTTTCTTTTATTACTACAGTTTGGGTTTTATATTTTTCAAATGCAATTTAACAATGACTTCTTTCTTTAATGATAATTAGCATGCATATCATAGTGGATAACAGCGCGCTTCAGAACCAGAACCAAGTTAGGTTCATGCTTGCCTCTATTAGTTGTATAACCATAAGCAATTTATATTACCAATTAGTGCTCTAGGCAACTCTCTAAGACTATGAATTGATGAATATGTTATTGCCTACCTTGTATCAATAGAAGCAGTTGGCCAACCCTAAATCAATTAAATCAGAAATTAGGTCCTTATTTTCATTTATGTTACTAATTTTTTCAAAGAGCCAACTCTTATTTTTATTTATTAATTCAATTAATTTTATTTGTATTCATTTTTATTTCTTCTATTTTTCAAAAAGTTCTATTTTTCCTGTTTATTTAGGAATTTTTGATATATTGTTATTCCAGTTTTATTTCTTTTAACTGCATGTTCAACTCATTAATCTCTTGCTTTTACTTTTACTTGTTAAACATGTTTAGTGATATTAATTTTCTCCTGAGCAATGCTTTGGCTATGTCTTACAAGTTTTGGTATGCTTTGCCCTAACTAGCAATTTTTGATGCAAAGTTTTATAGTATGAAATATAATTTCTATGGTTCTTTGATGCATACATTTTTAGGATTATATTCTCTAGTGTCCATTTAAAGCCTAAGTCTTTTCTTCAAATCATCTTTATTAATTATCATTTGTATTACATTGTGGCCAATAGAAATTTGTTTAATATCTCTACTTTTCTGCCTTTGCTTATGAAAATTTTATTACCATAGTACATGGAAAATTTTTATAGAAGTATAAAAACACAATTAATTTTTGCTGTCATTCATTAATCACCTAAGATTCATTATACCTGCCCTTTCTAAAATTCTATTCAAATATTAACTTATTTCTTGTTTCTCTTTTTATTAGATATGTCTAAGTCTGAATCAGACACATTAAGATCCCCAGCAATTACTATCCTGTTATCTCTCCTTGAAGTTCAATTAGTTTTTCCTTTATATATTTAGGCAGTTGATTTGCTGCATTTAATTTTGTTCTTGTTCAAGTCATGTCTTAATCTTCATGACCCAGTGGATCATAACATACCAATACTATCCATGGAGTTTTCTTGGCAAAGATACTAGAGTGGTTTGCCATTTCCTTCTCCAGTGGATTAAGGCAAACAGGTAAAGTAATTTGTCCAGGGTCACATAGCTAGTAAGCATCTGAGGCCACATTGAACTCAGCTCTTCTTGACTCCAGGCCCAGCACTCTATCCACTGAGCCACTTAGCTGCCTCCACATTCAATGCTATATCAATAATATTTATCTAATGGGCCTTTTAAGATAATGTAGTTTCCGTTCTTATGTCACTCCCTTTTTTGGAACCATCAAAGTAAATTCTACATTACTTCTTCATCTTTATTCTATATGAATCTTTATATTGAAACTGTAGTTCCTGTAATTGTGCATTCTGTTTTGTAATCCAACCTTCTAGTCTTCTCCTTTTATAGGTGAGTTCATTCCATTCACATTTATCTTTGTGATTGTTGCCCCCTAACACCCACATCCTATTTTGTTATAGTTTCCCCCCTTTCTTTGTTCCTCATCCTGATCTGTTTTTAAGGAAAAAAGATGGTGAAGAAACTAATTGGAATTAATAATACTTATCTATAATTTGAATTAGCTGAACCTCATAGTTTTCCAATGAGTCTAAAAATTCTTAAATGGGCAGCTAAGTGGTGCAGTGGATAGAGCGCTGGGCTTAGAATCAGTAAGACTCATCTTCATAAATTGAAATCTGGCCTCAGACATTTAATAGCTGTATGATTCTGAGCAAGTCATTTAACCTTGTTAGCCTTAGTTTTCCCAGCTATCAAATGAATTGGAGAAGGAAATGACAAATCATTCCACTACCTCTATCAAGAACACCCTAAATGCGATCATGAAGTCAGACATGATTAAAATGATTTAACAACAACAAAATGATTCTTAAATTATCTTTATAATTCAATTCATATAATTGTCTTGTTTTCCAAGTTGATTGCTTTGGATACAGTTATTATTGCTATTTTATCATCATCATCATCATCATCATCATCATCATTATTATTGTTATCATTATTATGTTGACATGAATATATGGAAGGATATGGAATAGAGTCACACAGGATAGGTAGGAAAGGAGAGATCATGATCCCCATTGTCAGTAGGAACTATCAAATGGATGAGAACAAAGAATCATTTGAGCATGTGAATATAGTTATCTGCATAATTAGCTTATCTCACTTTTAGAATTGAACATCCATGAGGCAGGAACTGAGTCATATCTAAGCTTTCTCCCTTCCCCAGTGCCCTGAACAACCTATTAGTTGAATTGAACTATATACTAAGTCTAACTTTAGCTGATATAGGCACTCACTTAAAAGCAATAGTAAAAGGGAATCAGTGCCCATAGGAGCTGATTTCCACAGGAAGAAATTAAATTTGTACAACTGTTTCTCTCCTTATATTTTTAATAGGTTTCCTATCATGGGTCTTTTTTCATCATCTGCTTTTCTTTTCTCTCTCTCCTAGTATCCCAACTTGACATAGAAAATAGCCTCTGTTAGTTACCAGCCTTCCTTCTTGGTGGATGGCCTCCTGTTTTCATTAGCCATCAGTTCAGCTCCTGTGAAACTCCTTGTCCTTCACTGGCTTTGTGATCATCTGTTTGAAATCTTTGAATGAAAGGATGATAAAGCTACAAGGATCTCACACTCTACTTTCTGATTTTCTTACCCTACAGCATCATTTTTCCCCCACTTCATCCCTGACTTGATTTTTATTTTGACATTCACTATTCATTGTCTTACATTGCATCCTTGCTACCCCTCCCCCTACCCCTCCCACACACACGATGTAGACTTCTTACTTATAACTGTCTACAATTGTGCTTTGACGTACCACATTCTGATCCCTGCCTAAGTTCAGCCTGCTCCTAATTTTATCATCTACTCTGGTCTCACATCTTTCTCCATCTCTCCTGGTCCTATTTTTTGGCCTTGTAATTTATAAGCTACTGCTGCTTGTTTCTCTGACCTCGAAACATAGTAGACTGAGAAAAACTTCTACTCAGTCAGTTAGTAGGTCAGCAAGCATTTATTAAGCACTTACTATGTTCCAGGCTTAGTGCTGAAAATACAAAGAAAAAGCAAAACCATGTTTTTTTCTCTCAAGGAGGTCACATTCTAATGAGGGAGATAGCATGCAAACAGCTACGTAGATATGAGATAAAATGAGAGTAGGTGGAAAGTTATCTGAGAAGGGAAGGTACTAGTAGGTGGGGAAACTGGAGAAGAGTCTACTGAATAAATGAGATGAGCTAAGTCTTAAAGCAATCCAAAGAAGTCAAGAATCATAGGCGACAGGGAGGATTACTCCAGGTGGAGGGATGATGGAGTGCTGCGTTAGGGGAAATGTAAGTAGGCCAGGGTAGTGGGGACGAGAAATGTGTAAGAAGACAGGAATGGTAGGAAGGAGCCAGGTTATAAAGAGATTCAAATATTAAACATAGTAGGGCAACTGGGTGGTGTGGTGGACAGAGTGCTGGTCGTGGAGTCAGGAAGATCTACATTCAAATTTGGCCTCAAACACTTAATAGCTGTTCAACCTAGGGTAAGTCATGTAACTTTAGCTCACTTCAATTTCCTCATCTGTAAAGATAGGGATTAATAATAGCAACTAACTTCCAGGGTTTTTGTGGGGATCAACAGAGTTAACATATGTAAAGTACTTAACACAGTACCTGCAACAGAATAAACACTACATAAAAGTTATTTTTATTGTCTTTATTTATGTTTAATATGGGATGCAACAGAGAGCCACTAGAACTTATTGAGTATAAAGAGAATAAATATCCCCCTTCTTGGCCTTGGAAGAAATCACGCTAAAAACTTTTTGATCTGTGTTGGATAGAGGAATATTGGTTCTTGGTCCTAGGCCTGGATAAAATGAAATCAGTAGATAGACCAGAGATTCTAACCCACATGTAGGGAGATGAGGAAAATAGAAGAGTAGAAGTGAGGATGATTCAGATCTAAAAGATATTGGATCCAAATCTGGCTCCAAAAGTCCTACCCAAATAATTGTTTTTAGACATGTTCTCAAAATATTTGTAGCTAGCTTAGTGACAGCAATGATAGAAATATCTCTAAGAATCCATGAAAGGATTCTGCTATCCTAGAACACTTCATTTATCCTTTTCTTTTCATTCCTAATGACCTTTTCATGAAACCTGAAGCTTTTGTATAATGGAGTGAATACCTGTGCAGGAATCAAAATAAATGAAGTAAAGTGAGGAACATCTGGATTATTCAGTTGTATTACAGTTTGAAAGGTGCAGTTAGATTATTAATATTTATAATTTGATAATATGCATTTGAATGATGGCTGGTATTATCAAATGTGGTTATATTTGACCACTGAATAAATATTTTGATCTGGGTTTTGAATGCCTGTGTATTTTTGTTTTAATGTCTTACTCTTTGAAATTGAAAAAAAAATAAAAACTAATTTATTATTTATAAAGTTTTCCCCGATGGAAGAGCAACTCTTCATTTACAGACTATGAATATATTTATGTAATGTTTGAATTTGTGATTATAGTAAAAATCTAGAGGTCAACCTTGCCTTGCACATAGTCATGTAACTCAGTGTGGAATTCAGTTCTTTAAGTGGAGTTAGGAGGGGAGTACTTATCAAGTACTTATCAAGTACCTACTATGTGCCAGGTTCTGTGCTAATCGCTTTTACAACTATCATCTCATTTGATCCTCCCAATAACTCTGGGAGGTGCTGTTATTATTTCTAGTTAATAGGTGAGGGAACTGAGACAAACAGAGGTTAAATGACTTGTTCAGGTTCACACAGCTACTAGTTATCTGAGGCTGAATTTGAACTCAGGCCTTCCTGACTCCAGGCCCAGGGCTACATCCATTGGGCCATCTATTACTTCTGCAAAGATTAAAAGAATAAAGATTAGACTTGGATTTAAGGACTCTTCCTGCTCTGCCCAGAACTGAAGAACCTTAGAGTTAGAAGGGTCCCTCAAACTCATCAGGTTCAATCTACCCATTTTATTGATAAGTAAACTAAAGGCCTGAGAGATGATCACTTGTTCAAGATTATTCAACTAATAACTGGCAAAGGTTTAAATTATCAGCTTCTTCTAAAACAAAGAGTAGGACATTTTATGTCTTTATACTCTGAAACAGTAAGGCAATAAATACAACATCAACGATAATCGTGAATATGCCTATGTAGTTCTGTATCGCAAGGTATGAGAGACTCTCCATAAAGAAGGTAAAAGAAGTGTAACATTTATTCAGACACCAGAAAATCATACCGTATAACCAAATGTTCAGCTCCCATAGCCAGTCAGCCTACTTTATCACAACAGCAAGGAACTTAAAACACCATATCACAGCCTGAAGCCTTGTCATCCCAAATCTTCTCCAACACCTTGCTGGTGTTGTGCCCTGTCCCCCAGTTTACCCTCCATCTTGCCCCAGCTTGCCCCACAGTTTGTGCTCCCATCTCCATGGAAATAAAGTCTAAAGCTAGGTATTAATCAATTGCTTTTCTCTGCTTCTGTAAGTTCCTGCTTTTGCAAGATCTGACCATGGCAGTTTGTGGTTTTTCCCTTTAAATACCCTGACCCTATCCCTGCTTGAGGCTGTTGGATTTGAGTCCTCACTCCAAACAGTTGTGCGCTTGAATAAATCCACATCAAAATTTATATCCAGGTCTCGCTCGCTTTTTTTGGCACAACACTGGGATCTTCCCCAAAACAAAATCACTGTACAGCTAAGTCAGCCTGTTCAGTTCCAACAATCACAAGGGCAGCCATTAGCAGCCATTAGATCTCTCTCTCTGTCTCTCTGTCTCTCTCTGTCTCTCTCTCTCTCTCTCTCTCTCTCTCTCTCTTTCTCTCTCTCTCTCAGATTTCCTGTGACATAACTTCCCTTTCCTGTCAGGAAGTTCCTCCCACTACATGTGTCTTAGGCTTCCTGTGACATAAACAGGTCACATGGCCTATTAATGAGTGGGAAAGATCTTCAAATCCAAATTGTGACTATATACCCCCACTGTCTGACACAGTGTCCTGTACATAGCAGGCATTTGTTTACTCGAGTGAACTAAAATTAGTGCCCAAAACATACAATAAACCTGAAATCAGAGTCTGAGATCAAAGGACTAGATCAGTGGGGGAAACCTGAGTCTTGGAGGTCTCCTGTGGCCCCCTAGGTCCTCAAGTCCTTCAAGTTTGGATTCTGTCAAAGGGCCACACTTGGGGACCTAGAAGGCCAGTCTTGAGACCTCAGGCTCCTCACTCCTGAACTAGACAAACCCTGAAGTCACTTCCTTGCTGTAAAGATCATCTGATCTTTTAGAATTGCGGGGCACTTTAGAAATCATTCAGTCCCAACCCACTCATTTTACAAATAAGGAAACTGTAGCCCAAAGTCATTAAATCACCTGTTTTAAGATCACAGGAGTAGCGAGTAGAAGAACAAGAATTTGAACCCTCTTCCTCTGAATCCAAATTCACTATTCTTCTAACTCATGGCCTGAAAGGCCCTTCCTGTTTTAAGTCTATGAACCCCAAAACCTATGATCTAAGACCAGAACAGTGCTTTGTTTTGCACATAGGATGTCTAGCAATGTTTGGAGAAATAGTATAAAGTGATGAAGTTTAGAGGGCTGCAAGAGTAGCCAGATGAAGTGTTTGGAGAGCATCAAAGATGGGGAGCGGCTCTGGGGACTTGACCAAAGACTGCCTTCTACCAAGTTTATTCATCTGGCCTTCTCCAGAAACCCTCTTCTGGAAGCCAAGGCTGTGGATCATGTTGGCTTCTTTCCAGGCAATCATTTCATTAACATTTTTGAATCTCTCCCTTATATTTGATTGCTGTCTACATGAAAATGTATTATAATACAATTCACAGTGAAATTGGAAATAACAGTTCCCTTAGTATAGGGATTGTAATGCCCATTTTTCATAGGTAAATAGGCTTTGCATACCTTTCCCCCCTTTGTACTTTGTATGAATTTTCTATTTGCTTATTTGTGTACGTGTTATTTCCTACCACTATCATCTAAGCCTCTTGAGGGCAGGAACTACATCGATTTTGTCCTTGTATCTCTACAGCATGCCCAGTACCTTACACACAAGAGGTACTAAATAAATGCTTGTTGGATTGAATTGATCACCCTATGCAAATCCAACCCATCCTTTAGAATTGGGTTCATTTACTTCCTCCCAAGAGAAGCCTTGATTCTCATCTGGTACTCAATCTTACGCTGTCTTATTTTGTATTAATATTTTTGGATATCCTTCCTCACTCAGCTTCAGCCACATAATTGGTATGGTCCCATGTTGCATCTTGCCATCTTACAGAACTATAGCACCTCCATGATTCTGAAATGAGAAATCCCACTATCCCCCAACTTTTAGAGATTCCACTCATGCTACACCTTATCTTTGCAGCATGGTATGGTGGAGAGTATGCAAGATTTGGAATCAGGAAGACATAAGTTCAAATATTGCTTTAGAAACTTTCTGTGTGACCTGGGAAAGTCATTTAACTTCGCTCAGTCTCAGTTTCCTCTTCTGTTTACTAAGGTTAATAGTGTAGGATTTTTGATAACTATGGATAAATTTCTCCTAGTTGCCACTATAACAAGCAATTATATCCAGCAATATAATCCATTTTCCAGTGCGGAGGCTTGATCAGAATCACAAACTATCCTTGCCACTTTTTACTTTCAAGAGATAGGGTAATTCTCCATACTTCAACTGCTTTGACCAAGTCTTCAGTCAATCAATAAACACTTATTAAGTGCCTACTATGTGCTAGGCTCTATGCTAAGATACAAAGAAGGAGATGGGCCTGACTCAAGCCTATCCCCTGATAATTTATGTTTAATGTTGTTAAACAATACACTAATAGCCATTTAACATTTAACAAAAAGGCATTTACATTGCCATAGAAGAAAGATATTCAACAAGGACGTGCATTAAGGATTCTCAGAGTCGATTCAACTGAGTGAAGAACCCTTCCCTGTAAGCTGGCCATCATGGTCTGCCAGCCAAAAACCTGAAAGACCCCTAAAGCTTCTCAAGACTGTTTTATATTCAAGCAACCAGGTCATTGATGTCAACAACCTAAGCTTTTAGTCCTATGAGTCAATTAAGTCTTGAGGCTGCTTACAAAACCTTTTTAAGGGA
Organism: Trichosurus vulpecula; assembly: GCF_011100635.1. NCBI lineage: Eukaryota > Metazoa > Chordata > Mammalia > Diprotodontia > Phalangeridae > Trichosurus > Trichosurus vulpecula. Next base: position 350,060,211 of record NC_050574.1, read on the forward strand.
AAAACAAACAAACAAAATTAGCCCAATTTGCATGGGAGGTAGGGAGTAAGATATTGTTCCTATAAAAAGGGGTTGGACCACATGGCTTTTGAGATCCTCTCGAGCTCTCAGTCTGTGATTCCATAACTATGAACTTATTTAGTTTATTTATGCTGGAAATACCTAAAGGAGAACCAGATGAATAAGAGTCTGTGATTCCATAACTATGAACTTATTTAGTTTATTTATGCTGGAAATACCTAAAGGAGAACCAGATGAATAAGTAACTGTGATTGCTTCACTAAGATGAGAGAAGAGGCTGACCTGTGAATAAAACCTAGGCCTTGTGGTTGTCATTCACTTGTATTCACCATTAAAAAATACTCCAACTTCAAATGCATGTGTGACATTCTCTCATCCCATCGGGCTTGTCACAAACTGAAAAGCACATTCAGATGTAGTAACCAGAAGGAATTACTGCCTTGGTAAAAGAAATGCTGGACATAGGCTTGGGGAAAGCAGGAATGTCAGAATACATGGTGCTTTCTGGGGTCCTCAAGTTTATATCATAATTAGGACCCAGAATGCAAACTAAAATGGCTTAAAGGCATTTTCCCACAGAAAGCTGTCTAAATGAAGAATTTACTTGAACCCCAATGGCCTGCAAAGGCCTCCATTCCTAGCAATTTTTTTTCACGGGGTCCGCAGCCCTCATTTGAGATGATCACATGGCATTATCAGCCTAGGCTTCTGAGTTTTCAAGGTTTGATTCTTACTTGAAAAGAGCACTCTGAGCTTTGGTTTCCCTGACAAGGCGAACACTGCAGGGATGAAAAGGAAAGAAAGCTTTAACTGAACAGAAATGTATGTCTCAATACTGCCTTTCATTTTGTTTAAGAAATATAATAGTTTGATTTCTGTCATTTTCATTCTGTACTGACTTCAACGAGAGAGAAGAAGAGTCAGGAACAATTAGAGTAAAGATCATAAGTTGTTCTGGATTTAGGTTGTATAGCAAGATGGGGAGCAGGGAATTTCTCATTCAGAAATGTTACAAGGAAAAGATGGGCTATTTCTGGACAGACTAATGCATCATCTAACACAATGTACCTGGGGAAGAAAAAAGCATAGAAAATGAAAGGAAGCTAAAGAAAAGATATATAAGCTCCTAAGGGGTACCCTTTAGGTACTTCTATGTGTTGACATATACTTCAATTAATACTGAAAAAAATCATTTGCTTAGATTTTTCATTAAAACTGCTATATAAGGAGTAATTTTTAAACTTCTACCAGTAACATAAAGCAATGAGTCTTAAGGTATGCCTGATTTTACCATTAGAACTTTGAAAATTGGCTTCCAGCAGTACCCATAATCTGGGCCCATGTCTCCAAGATATCCTAGGGAAAGGGATTTTAAAATCCATTACAATACATTACAGTGTTTGAACCAATGTCCTGGTCACTAATCCCAATCATGGAGGGATCCCACTTTTTGGCTCCTGCATGAGGCACTTTCACTGCATGAGGACATGTGAATAGCTGTTGTCCAAGCCAGTCTGAGGAGTGTTGCTCTTTCTGGAGGATGAACTGTATTCCAGGCACTGCAATAGTAAAGACTTTTAGTAAACAGTAAACATCTTATTCCTTTTCCATTACTATGTTTTACTCCTTTCCCCTTCCTCTTTTCTTTTCCTTTTTCTTCCCTTTCCTTCTACTCCTTCCATTTCTTCTTCCCTATTTCTCTCTTTCCTTCCTTCTTTCTTTCCTTCCTTCTTTCCTTTTTTGCTTCCCTTCCTCCCTCCCTTCTTCCTTCCTTTCTTCTTTTCTTTCACTGTGTCAGTTGCCATGATAATTGTGAGGGGAAGATAATACATAGAGAACGTATCTTAGAGAATGCAGGAGGTGAGAATAGATAATTATTTTAGGCCTGGATCTAGCCTGTACCTATCTTAAATCAGAAGAATTTACACTAGATTTATTACCTCTCATCTCTTTCTCCTCCTTCCCTCTCCCTCAACCCCAATCTCTGGTACAAGTGCTAAAAATGGCTAATTTGGACATCTTCTAAGTCTTCATTCTGTCATTAGAATCATGACATGCATTTGTACACATTTCAATTGGTTCTCCAGTAGGTGCTTAATCAGCTACAAACAGCTGACAACATCAAGACTTTGGGGCACATCTTTATTGCAGACTTTGAGGATGTCAATAATGATATATATTTGATTTAACCTTGATATCACCAGTTGCTAGATTCCAACGGTGTTTTCTTTTTTGTGCCATAGGCCATATTTTTCATCAAGATACTTTTGGCCATTAAAAAAAATTTAAAAAGAATAAAGAAAGCTCCCTGTCACCTCCCCCACCTTCAACTGTATACATAAACTTTACCTTAATCATTCATGTTAGAGAACATAAATAAAACAATTACTTTAGCCTTCTCCAGAATGTTTCTGAGCTTATAAAGCAGATTTAGCTAATTTTAATGGAAGTTACTAACATGAGCATCTTTGGGAGAACATACACTTAAATGTACTGTACTAATGAGGACATTCCAGAACTCAAGAGTTCCTGGCAAAAAATGCCCTCTCTCTGTCATTTGTAATCTCTGCTTATCAGAAATATTACTTCCATACTTTGGGGGACACTTTTTCCCTTCTAAGCTATGGTACATATTTTAATCTATTCTCATTACGAATGCTTTTCAGACACATTACAAGAGCAGGGACTGGAAAAGACATCATCCTTCATCAGTATGCAGTTCTCACACTCACAGAGAATGTGCGTGATGCTTAATGAGTCTTGAAACAGAGAGATCAGTCATTCATTCCATGTCTCAGGTCCTTTATTTTTTTTCTCTAAAAGGATTAATGTTTATAGAATTTCTGAAAACCGTGTGATTCTCAGGACCCTCGGTTCTCTTTTCTGCTACCCTGCTACTATTACCAAAGAAGCAAAAGGAGGCTTCAGAAGCCTGAGCACCGTGTTGTATTTTATTGTGTTTCATAGGTTGGCATGATCAACAAACTCATTGCTGAGTGGCCAGCCTTCTTGCAGATGGGACTTTCTGTACTTAGCTAAGCTGCTATTCAGACCTCAGACTTGGGCTCAAAACAAGTTCCATGATGGTGGAAACTGTCAGAGTTTGTTCTCCAGGGATGTAGCTTGGGCAACTCCCCCTTTAATGACATGCTGTGATGAGGCATCAGAGTAATACTTTAATGGCATAGTGGATAGAGTGCCAGCCCTGGAGTCAAGAGGATCTGAGTACAAATCCAAGCTCAGGTACTTATTAGCTGTGTGACAATGGGCAAATCAGTTAACCCTGTTTGCCTCAGTTTCCTCATCTGTAAGGTGATCTGGAGAAGGAAATGGCAAATCACTTCAGTGTCTTTGCCAGGAAAACCCCAAATAGGGTCACAAAGACTCAGACATGATTGAAAAGACTCAAGAACAACAAAAAACACCTAGAAGTATTATTTTTTTCTGCTCATATCTGAAATAACAAATCCTTATTGACATATTACTGGAGGAACTAAGTCACATCAATATTGATCCACTATAAACAAAGCTGTGAGACAAAAAGAAATAGCAGCTAATTGAGGATGGTAGTGGTGGTTCACAGGTCTTCTTTGAGGATACAAATAAAGAATCAATCAGAGTTGATTTTTATCATGAGTATAATGACAATAAGAAACATTATCATGGTAGAGTAGCTGGGTTGGAGGAAGTCAAGGAACCAAGGTGCAGCCATATCTGCTTTCTGCTGAGTACAAAAGTTAGATAGATAGAGCATATATTAAACACTTACTATATGCTAGGCACTATGTTAAGTGCTGAGATTATAAATACAAGTTAAAAATATAGCCTTACCCTCAAGGAAATTATATTTTAATAGAAGACAGTGCATAAAAGAGAGCTAGATGGGAGGGGTACTTGCGCAGAGGCAAGACTACTAGAGAGGAAGTAGGAAAACCTACAGTGAAGTTAAGAATAAAGTGACCATGGGTAAACTGGGCACTGCCCAAGATAGTGATCCCAATCAGGAATTCACCAACCTAAGGAGAGGGCTTCAGGGTTTATTGAATAATGGTATGGAAATTTCTAGGGAAATACTTATTAATCCAAAAAAAGGATACTAGTCACAAGCATCCTCTGCTTCACGGTCATCCCAGGTCTCCACTTTGTCCTACATCACTGAATTGAAGCTATACCTAAGCATAACTGACTTGCCTGTCCAAAGTACTCCTTGGCCACCAATTCCCCTATTTGTGTTGTTTTCCCCCATCAAAATGTAAGCCTCTTGAGGGCAGGGGCTGTCTTGTCCTTTTATCGTATTTGTATCTACTGTGCTTAGCACTGTGTAAAATATTTTACTTAATAAAATCTCTTTAATATATATTTGGCATTTAATAAAAATCATTTTTCATTCATTCATGAAAATTAAGAAGAGAAGCATAGCTGGATTAGACCAAACATGCACAGAAGTCTGTACTGGCAGTGATATAATTTTGACAACACTGAGAGTTTTCTCCTTAACATTTTAGAGACATAGATGCCAAACAATAGGGGGAAATATCACAGATATTTTTACTGCTGGACAAAGCAATTGACAGGACATCAATAATGTACATAATGTAATATAGACCCTGTACCTAGTTCCTTATCTCTGCAAAATCTTTATGAAATAGATACATATGTGAGTTAAGAATACATTTTATGACAATATGAGAAGAGTCAGGCTTTTGTACGACCACTCAAAGGATTTTGGTTTAATCCCTAAAGGAAAAACAAGTGAATAGAGAATGACTATTGCCCATAATATCAGATACAGTCAGTACCTTGAGTTTGTGTCTTTAGTTGACACTACTTATTGACAGGTGACCTGGGTGGATAATGGGAACCACTGGATTGCATTTTGGAAATCTGCAGTACTTTCAATGTCTCTGAGATGCTTCCTGAAAAAAGGCTCAATTTTACAACATACTCTTCCAGTGGTACTATATGGTGATGATTTATATTATATAAACATCTCTGAAAAAAACAAAATGTGGGTCACTGAAAGAGCAATTGAAAGAAGTATGGTGGCTACAAATAGACTGCATCATTTTGTTAAGTATCATTTGCACATAATAAGTACTGTAAAATACACCATCAAAGTAACATAGGCCTGGAAAAGGAAATAGGCCAGTCATTTAGTGAGAGCAAGGGATGAAGGGAGGATAGTCCATTGCTGCTCTAGTATCTACATAATATTAAGACATCTATATAACAAGGCCACTATATATTGGGTAGACCTTCTGAGGATTTATGGTAGGACATGAACAGATTGTGATTTGAACTATTGTGGGGAGTGCCTACAACATACATCCATTGAAATATTGAAATGCTTCTAACATGATGTGAATGTGCTTATTTCCCCCCAGTGTTTCAAGACAGTAATAAATATTTAAATGAATACTAAAGCAATATTTATACCTAGAGTCCTGAGAAAGTAATTTTGTTTGTTCCGTATTGGCAGCATGCAGTGCTGGGAACTAGTCTGCTTGGTGCTAAAGTCCTTACGTGTACACATATTCAAAGTGTAGGGGACATGGTAAATGTTTTTCCATTCTGTCATATACTCATGATTCTTCATCTTCGTATAAATATAGATATCCTGAGAGTTAAACATGGATTTAGTGTTGCATATCTGAACTGATAAACCTAATGCCTACTTTTCCTTGTGATTTAATTACTTCCTAGTATGAGAGGCTGGGAGGAAAGCAAACTTCTAAGATATCAACAGTGGTTAGCTTGATAAACTCAACCACGATGGCTTTTGTCAGCCTCTGGTAATATCCGTGCCAGGGGTTGAAAAAAGCCATTGCGGATGAATTTATCAAGCTAACCACTTTTGATCACTTTAAATCAATTAAAATCTGATTTTAGAAAGATTATAAAATGATTTGTGTAGAGATTTCTGTTTTTATTAATTTAAAATTTTGACATACTAAGGAGGCAAAGAGGGCCCGGAAATACATTCATGTTGTTCCCTCATTTTCTTTCCTCTTCTCTATCAAACTAAATCACATGAATTTTGTTTATGGTTCAACTATTAGCCCAGAGAGGAAGGCAGCACAACTGAGAGGAAGGTTGTCTTTTAATAGGCAGGCTCATATACCGTCGCAGAATCTGGGCCTAGGTAGCACCACCCAGGAAGAATATGTGATGTCCTCCTGACTTCAGGCTCTAGCAGAGAATGAGTCTCTGCAAGACCCTGGCTGAAATGGTTTTTGATGTTAGGATATGTCTAGTAGAGGAAAACATCATTTCATCAACTCAGATCTCTGACTTCATTTCAACCAGATTTTATTTCACTCTTCCAGTCCACAATAGACACTTTTTTTTAGGTGAATAGGAGAGGTGCCTTTTTATAACATTAATAGTCTTTACTACATACTTGATCATTCAGTTATATACTTACAGCATCTTCTGGTTATACTTTGATTTTCTAAGCAAACTATAGTTCTCTATGAGCAGAAGCCTTGCCTTATCATTCACTTGCATCCCTTAGCACCAAGTATTGTGCTGGGCACATAGTAGGTGCTAAATAAATATATATTGACTGATAGACTGATTTATATATGGTTAGGAGTTATTGAATTTAATGCCATGTCTACCATTTTCTATGTACTGTGATTTTAGAGAACTAGATTAATTATTTACTTTCAACTATGAAGTATGAATGCAGATTGAGGCACACTTCATGCTTGCCTTTTTCTCCCCCCTTTTTTTTCCTCTCTTTTGTGTTTGTTTTTGGGTTGTAGTTTTTTTTTTTTTTGGTTCTGTTTCTTTTTTCTCATGATTCATTCCATTGGTCATAATTCTTCTCCACAACTTGACTAGTGTGTAAATTAATTCAGTGAGAAGTTATACATGGAAGTTATATGGGATTCCACGCTGTCTTGGGGAGGGAGGGGGGAAGGGAGGGAAGAAAATCTGGAACTCAAAATTATGTAGAACTGTGCGTTGCAAACTAAAAATAAAAAGAAAAAATAAAAAAAATAAATTATTTACTTTCTTTGAAATTTTGTGATTCTAAGACAATGAGATAGATTTTCTTAGGTAACTCAGAAATAATTCCAATTTTACAGTTACAGCTCATCCAGTGATAGAGAACCAAGTCAATTAGCATTTTATACACACAGTCCATGCATATATAATATAAAGATGTATTTATACAGATGTATATGTATACATATGTATATGTATGTGTACATATGTGTTTATATATGCATATATATTATGATAGACAGAATTTGGGGCAAGGATTATAAATCAGAAATTCTAGATTCATTATATTTGCCTTGATGTTTCAACCCTGGGGTCAAATCTTCAGGAATTCCATAGAGAATTTTATTTATTTTTATTAATTTATTTTTATTTTTCAACATTTACTTCCACAAGATTTTGAGTTCCAAATTTTCTCCCCATCTCTCCCCTCCCCCACCCCAAGACAGAGTGCATTCTGATTACCCCTTCCCCAAATCTACCCTCCCTTCTATCACTCCCCTCCACCTTCTCTTATCCCCTTCCCTTCTACTTTCCTATAGGGCAAAATAGATTTCTATACACCATTGACCGTATGTCTTATTTTCCAAGTGCATGTAAAAACAACTTTTAACATTTGTTTTTAAAACTTGAGCTCTAAATTCTCTCCCTTCTTCCCTTCCCACCCATTCTCATTGAGAAGGCCAGCAATTCAATACAGGTTATACATGTATAGTCATGCAAAACACTTGCATAATAGTCATGTTGTGAGAGACTATATCTCCCTCCATCCTATTCCACCCCCCAATTACTCTATTCTCTCCTTTGTCACTGTTCTTCCTCAAAAAAGTCTCCTTCTGATTGCCCCCTCCCCCAATCTTCCCTCCCTTCTGTCATCACCACCTCTCTTATCCATTTCCCCCTTACTTTCCTGTAGGGTAACATTTCTATACTCAATTAAGTGTGTATGTTATTCCCTCCTTAAGCCTAATCTGATGAAAGTAAGATTCACTCATTCCCTCTCACCTCCCCCCATCTTCTTCTCCAATGTAAAAGCTTTTTCTTGCCTCTTTTATGTCAGATAATTTACCCCATTCTACCTCTTCCTTTCTCCTTCTCCTAGTACATTCCTCTCTCACACCTTAATTTTATTTTAGATATCATCTTTCCATGTAGGAAACTTTTAAAATTTTCTTACGATTTATCTTTCCTGCTTACCTTTTCATGCATCTCTTGAGTCTTGTATTTGAAAGTCAATTTTTCTATTCAGCTCTGGTCTTTTCATCAGGAATGCTTGAAAGTTCTCTATTTCATTGAATATCCATTTCTTCCCCTGAAGTATTATACTCAGTTTTGCTGGGTAGGTGATTGTTGGTTTTCTTTTATTATATTTCTGACCATGGCTGTTTATAGCTTTTTTCCATATCATCCAGGGCATTTTTTTGGGTCTCCTTTAGAAAACTGCTGACTTGTTTTTCATGATTTTCTTCCATCACCCTCATTTCTCTTCCCAATTTTTCCTCTACTTCCCTTACTTGATTTTCAAAATCCTTTTTGAGGATTTTGGCCTGTGACCAGTTGATGATTTTCTTGGAGGCTTTGGATGTAGGATCTTTGTCTTCGTTGCCTTCTTCTGGTTGTATGTTTTGATCTTTGTCACCAAAGTAGGATTCTATAGTTGGGGTTTTTTCCCCTCTGTTTGCTCATTTTCCAAGCCAATTACTTGACTTTTTAACTCTTTGTTAAGGTATGTCTCTGCTTCCAGTGTGGAAGGTGTACTGTCCCAAGGTCCAGGGGTTTTGTGCAGCTGTTTTCAGAGATACTTCTAGAGACCTGTAAATTTTCAGTTCTGTCAAGGTGATATGATCAAAGTAGAAATGTTTACTTCTCTCCTGGCCTGTGCTGTAGTCTGAGAGTGACCACAAGCACTCTTTTCTGCCTTGGAAATGTGAGGAGGATTCCCTCTCCACCACAGTCACAAGCTTTGCCATGGCAGTGCTCCCATTTGTCCCAGGACCACTACCCAGTACTATGATCCAGATTGAAGCACAGGCAAAGTAGGAGAATCCTACTTCAGCAGCAACAAAGAGATTCCTGCAGCCCCCCTCTGATAAGCTACTTGATCCCCCCAGGTCTGTGGGCCTGGAGCTCCAGAAGCAGCTGCCCCCACCCCGGAGCTAGGGCCTGACTACACTCCTCTCTCACCTAGTCCAACAGACCTTTCCTACTGACCTTCTAAGTTGTCTTTGGTATTTGTTAGTTGAGAAGTGTGGAAACTGCCACAGCTGCCAGATTGAGACCCCTGATGCCTGCTCCAGGTTTGCTGGGGCCCAGTGTATGGTGGTGTGTTTTACTCTGGACTGCATTCCTCTCTCAGACTGGTGTAACATATCTTTCCTGTCAACCTTCCAGGTTGTCTTAAGCTGGAAATTTGTTTCCCTCTGTCATTTTGTGGGTTCTACTGCTCTAGAATTTGTTTAGAGTCATTTTTACAGGTATTTGGAGCAGTTTGGAAAAGAGCTCAAGCAAATCCCTGCTTTTACTCCACTATCTTGGCTGTGCCAAGAATTATATTTAGAAAAGCCTTAAACAACCAGAACAATTAAGGGTCTCAGGCAGAACTAATTCAATAAAAATTTAATTTATATTGGTAGGAAGTAATTAGGGGAAATGAATTTAATTCAATTAAGCAGGTTGGCCTATAGTACATCTAACAACTCTTATCAAAGACCCTAAAATCAACTATCAAACTGCTGTCTATGTGGTGAAAGCATCCTTATAACAACTGAGGTGTTCACTAACACTTGTGAAGAACGCCAAAGCAATATAAACCCATATCAACTCCTTTCTGAAGAATTTGGCTAAATATTACCAGAAAAATTGCTATAATTTATTGATTACATTGTGCAGGGTCATTAAAAATAAGGGATGGGGATTAGATATGTTATTTTGTTAGTGAACTTTTTTTTGTTAGAGAACTCCATCCAATAATGCAGGCCAGCACTTACTCTGCAACTTAGAGGCTTCAAACGTTGCCTGAGACTTTGAGAGACTGAATGATTTGCTCAGTGTCCCATAGTCAGCATATATCACAAGGGATTATCCTCAATGGGAGGCCAGCTCTCTACTATGCTATTTGTTTTTTTCTTGTTTCCTATTTTCAAAATTAAAAAAAGTGACAGTCAAAAATCTAGAAAAAAACAAAATGTTAACTGCCAGAAATTTGTAACATTATTTCAGAATCTCTTTGGTTCCTGTATTCTATATCATCAGCCAAATCCATCAAAGGGAAAAGTAACTCCTTTCTGGAAATAAAACATGGGATATCATCACATGAGATATGATACTATAAAAAAGTCAGAGCTTATGTTTTCTATTAGCCTTCTGACTTATAAACTGAACTTGCAGGGTGACTTTGATCATCTAAGCAAAATGATTTAAAAATGTTTACCTTGTCAGTGCCCATGAACTTCAGAAGATTTATAAGCAACTATGTCAATAACACAGTGGTTTATGTGTTTATCATTCAGTTGTTCTCAGTCCTGTCTAACTCTCTGTGACCTCGTTTGGGGTTTTCTTGGCAAAATACTGGGTGATTTGCCTTTTCCTTCTCCAGGATGAGGGAACTGAGCCAAAAAGGGTTAAGTGACTTGCCCAGGGTCACACAGCTAGTAAGTGTCTGAGGCCAGATTTGAACTCATGAAAATGAGTCTTCCTGACCCCAGACCTGGTACTCTATCCACTGTACTGCCTAGCTGCCCCTGATTTATGTACCAGTGATCTATTAAATATTTGAATGGAAATGAATATGAACAAAGAAGATCATCTTAGGGAAGATCTCTTGAGAGAGTGCAGGCTTTTATAAAACACAGCTCATTGAAAGAGAGCTGTTCTTGAAGCAGAAAACACATCAAAACCATCTATGTCAGTGTCATAAATATCCCTGCCCTAATAAGCAAACTCACAGTTTGCATCTGGAGAATTTGGAATATGTCTTATAGAGATGTGGCAGAGCCCTTCACTGCAGAGTCTTCCAAGCATGCTCTCTTTTTAACAACTATAAATAACGTTATATGGAATCCTGAATGCTTTCTCTTTCCTGCATACATTTCTATAGTTGAGTGGTCCACTTGTTTCCAGGAGGCACAACTGACATAACAGAGTATAGACTTTTCAAGGAGTCTGACTCCTTAACCCTAACCATGAAAGCAAGATGAAAGAGAAGCTGAGGAAGCTCCAGGAAATCACTCCAGATGGTAGATTAGTTGGAGTTCAGCACCAGATCCCACTACTTATTAAAGATTCTCCTAACTTAACAAGGGATCATATCAGAATTTGATAGAAACTTCTTACACTCAATAAAAAAAAGATTAAATTTAAGTCCAAAATCTACTTCAATTAAATCCTCTAATTTTATAGGTGGTACCAGGGATGAAATTATCTGCCCCCCCTTTTTTTAACTGTAGCATGTGTTAGTCTTATTGTGTTACTTGGGGTGGGGTGATAAATACAGGAAATGATTGAAATATAAGTGAATTGAATTCAAGCAAGCAAGTTGGCATATGATACATCCAACAACTCTCATCAAGACCCCTAAAGTCAACTGTTGAATTCTTCTGTCTCTGTGGTGAAAGCAGCTCTTTAAGGGCAACTGAGATATTCACTGACATTTGTGAAAAAGAACGAAGTAATGTAAACCCAAATTAACTCATTTGTAAAGAATTTGCCTTAATATTGACAAAAATTTGCTATTATCTATTGATTACATTATGCTGAGCATAATTAAAAACAGGGGATAGGGATTGGATGTGTTATTTCATTAGGGTAAGCCACTCCCAGGTGAGAAAACTCTAGCCACCAATGCAGGTGAGCATCTGCTATGCAATTTATAGGCTTAGAAAGCTGCTTGAGACTCTGAGAGGTTAAATTACTTGCCCAGTGGCATATAGTCAGCATGTGTCAGAAGCCTGGATAGAAGGCCAGCTCTGCATTACGCTACGTCCCTCCCAAAAATTTTAAAAATAAAAAAAACAAAGAATGACAAAATCAAAAGGCTACAAAAATAAAACAACAACCAGGAATTCAGAACATTCTTTACTTTCAGAATCTCTCAGGGTGTGTGGACTTGGGATTTCATCAGCATAGGAGACTCCTAGTCTAGAAGGTCCCTCCCACTCCTGTGTCACTTTATAGTGTTACAAAGTCAACTGGGATACTAAGAGCTCTGTGACTTAGTGAAGGTCAGACAGTTAGTATGTGTCAGGATGAGGACTTATACTCAGGTCATCCTAATACCAAAGAGATCACTTTATCTACTAGCTGGATAGCTCAGTGGACAGAGAGTAGAACTTGGAGTTAGGAAGCCATGTATTCATATCCTGCTTCAATTATATACTAGCTGTGTGACTCTGGGTAAGTCATGTAACCTCTGTCTATCTCAGTTTCCTCATCTGTAAAATAATGATAATCATAATAGCTACCTCCCAGGTTAAGGATAAGATGAGATAATATTTGCAAAGTGCTTGTCAAATCTTAAAGCACCACAGATATGCTAGTAATCATTACTCCTCCTCCTCTTACTACTACTACTACTACTACTACTACTAGTACTACTAGTACTACTACTACTACTACTATTACTACTCCTACTACTCCTACTACTCCGACTCCTACTACTCCTACTACATGCACCTTTCATTATCCTCTTATTATAAAAAAATAATGTGGCAGCTTGGTCTAGTGGAGACAACTGACTGATTATTCCATAATTGGAAATGTTGTATGTACAGTAATAATAACACAATTTTTACAATCAGTAAAGGAAAGATAATTAAATCATAGGAACTCCTACAATTTTTAAGGGTTTAGTTGAAGTGGATTTTGTGCATAAATGTAAACATTTATGACAATCTAGAAGTCTTATAAACTGATCTTCCATCCCTCCCAATCTTCTGTATTATTTCTTACTACATTCAAATACATTCAAGTCTCTTACGTTTTTTAATGATAATAATAATAATAATGAACAAATAACAATAAAAAACTCACTAGATTTTATTATCCACACTGGGTATCATCCCATTGTTGCAACAATCTGCTAGTAGCTGCTGTAGGGGTGTAAGACCTGGCAACAACCAGCACACAGAAAGCTGCCAGCATGGGTTCTTTTGATCTGCTTTACTAAGGAAAGCAACGTTAAGGGGTTAACAATCTTATTTCAATTCAACATACAAATATCATTCACTTAGTTCAGGGGAAAAAGCCAGCACCCTGAACTTCAGAGCAAATACAAACAAATTACAAAGATACACTATAAACAGACAGAGTACAATTCATAGTTACCAAGAAGGCATCAACATCTGAGTTCACAAGGTAGAGGGCTCTTAACTATAGCTGCCCAGAGTCTCCACATCAACACTCCTCCAAGAGTGAGAGAGCCCCAGGGAGAACATCAACCTCTGGGTTTATATATCTTGTTCAGGGTCAAAGGTGAGTCACACATGCGACTCACTCATGTGATCTAAAAGCATCAAAAAATGCAACTTAAACCCACGTGGTCTAAAAGCCTCTGATGTCACAAACATGTCACTCAAACCCACGTAAACTAGGCTTTCCCTTGAGGCAAGGAAGTCATCAAGGACTTCTAATTTAATCAAGGAAACAAAGGCCAAACTCTTCAAGGGCACTTGGTTGAATAAGTGCTAAAAGCCCTCCTTAATTGCCAATATACCCATATATTTATTTCTTTTTGCTTTCTATACTCATCGTTCCTACTTTCTTTCCTCTCAATCTCTCACCTTCTTCTATATGTTTGTATATGTGTATATATGCATATACACATATATATTGTATATATATATACATATGTGTGTGTGTGTGTGTGTGTGTGTGTGTTTGTATACATGTAGATGCCAAAATGGTTTCTCTAAAAAACAGGTCTAGTCATAGCATTGCATATATAGGTATATGTGTATGTATATGTATATTTATATGTATATATGTATATGCATATGTATGTGTCTGTGTCTATATATCTATACACATAGCTATATGTACACATATAATACATACACGAACATACATATGTACAGATAAACACATATGCACCTTCGAGATGCTAGGAGCTCAGCTCTTCCTTCTCACTCATTACTTCTTGCCGATTTTCCTCCAAATTTGAACAGGTCTTCCCTCTTCTTCTATGCAGAATCCCAGGGGAGGAAGGGACATCAGAAGCCATCTAGTCCAACTTGATGTCCCTGAGCAGATATTCCCTCCATTACAATGCTGACATACATCCACCCAGGCTCCATTTGAACATCCCTCGGAATAGAATATTCACTACTTTTGAGGAACCCACTGCCTTTTCCTGCACAGCTTCTTCCTCGTCTTTATCTTCGCTTACAGCCTTTTCAACCACTCTATTTTCATTCTATTGTTGGTTGTGATTGCACTCTCACCCCAAAAATATTTTCAGCCTTTATGATGCAGTATTTTTGAAGGCACTACATCAGATTAAATCAACATTTCTCAATTTCTCAATCTACTACACATAAGGGGTCCTAGGCCCTGTGGGTGCCACAAAATATTGTCTAAGACATAGTGCCTCCACTCATGTCACTTAGAGTCGAGTTGAGGAAGCATCACCTGGAGGTCCCAGTGTTATCAGGGATTTTGGAGAGAATATTCTTATTCAGAGATAAATTGTTTTAGATGATCTCTGGCACTGCAAGAGTTATAAACATATGATAAATTAATTGCCATTTTTTCTTTTGCTATTTAACTTAAAAACAACAACAACAGAATTTTTCAGTGCCCTATACATCCAAGGATGAAAACAAATCTGAGATTGTGTGTGGATGGGCCTTTTTTGATTCACAAATATCATCATGACAGACTAGCAGTTTACTTTATAAGATGCTAGCTTAATAAAGATTCCTCCCTCCCCTCATTCACATCCAGTGCTACTTGCTCTGAACTTTACTTCCCCAATATTTGTTGGTTTGTTGTTATCATCAATATAATTTACAGTATTGTATTATTTTAGCTTTATTGCTACTACAGCTTCTTAATAATTCATTTCACCTTAGGGGTCATTTGCTGCACAGATAAATCACAGGAAACAGAAAATTGGTGGAAACCTTCACTTTGTCATGAAGGTCTTAAGGATCATCAGACCTTGATGCTAGGGTCTCTAGGATTCCTAATATTCCTCCTATTACAGTTTGGGGAAACATTTTTTTCTGTTAGAACATATTATCTTGGTAATTGGTATCAAGGATAACCATCCTTTTTACCTTTCCAGAAGCCACTAGATAGAAGCTAAAGTGGAATCATGATGCTGCCTCAGGAGGATAAGAGCAAGCCGCCTGCCCACCACCCCCAACTGGGACCTTCTGCTCCTCATGATTTCAGCTTGTGGCAATTTATAGTTGCTGCTTCATTATCAGGAAACCCAATCAATTTATATGAAGAAAAGGGAGCATGCTTGTGGGATCAATGAGGCATTTTCTTAGGTAGTGAGACTTCAAGGGTTATTGGGATTATCTTGTGCTTAGGAAAAAGCTTGGGGGCAGCTATTCCCCTGAATATGAACCTGATGACCATATTTTGTCCCTGCAGATGCATATCTATAAATCAGGCAGGTAAAAGAGAAGTAGAAATGATGGGAACCTGGTAAGTTGTAATTCTATTTTCTGTACTTGAACACCTCATTATTCAAGAGACCTCATTAAAGCTCTGAGAAGCAAGTGGGCACATTTAAAAAATTTATTAGTGTATTACTTGGTTTTCTTATGAGATATGAGAGCTAAGATCTAGTAAGACTGTCCCCGCCCCCCCCCCCCCAAGAAGACACTCATGGTACTAGCAGAGTCTCAATTGCTTATGTAGATTAACCATGGATAGTAATGCCTGAATGCTAATTCTTTAAACAATAATGTTGGCATCAATAAAGTCATGCTAATATAGAATGCGGTGACCGGGTACCCTGTGAGATCCCTAGCCTTTTTCTGGATTTGGAGGAGAAGCAGCTCTGAGAGCTAACCACTGATTTCTAATCTTCCCCCTAGAAATAACACTTGAATGAAATGCCTCAGGTAACCAGAAGTAATGTCCACTAAGTTCCCCTCTGAGGAAATTCTTCTCTGTGGTCTGCTAGCTAGACCAAGTCTGTCTTTATTGACAGGGCTGCAACTCTGAGTTACTGAATTTGGGCAGATTCAGTTGGAGAGCAGTCTGGGGCAGAGGGAGTGATAAAAAGCATTGTTTGCCCTTGATGTAGTTATACCAAGGGAGACCTCTATTCTTCAAAGTAAAACCTATATCTTGAAGGAGGGTGGTCCCTGTCTCTTCTCTCCCATATCCTCCAAGTGGGTACAGTCACTCTGGCAGAAGAGATAGCCTGCATCAGTTCAATTATTTCTGACCCTTCAGAACCCAGGAGGGGTGCAGAGAGGAGATGATGGAGAGGTAGGGTGGCTCAGGGAAAGAGTGCCATAGTAACAAGATCCTAGGGGTGGTGGTGCCATAAAGAACATGAAGGATTGGTTGGAAGCCTACCATTGGGAATAAACATACCCCTGTAGATTTCAGTGCTCTATGGCAAAGCTCTGATTGCCCTTCCCTAGTTGCAGCTCTGGTAATTTGAACTTCACAGTTGAAACTCTACTAATGATTTCTATTCTTCCACTAACCTTCTAATCTGGTGCCTTACTGTGGTGAAGAGGTAAACTAGGCTTCCCAAATATAATGCCACTAGAATGCAAGCTCTACTAAGTCCCTCAAAGTTGAAAAGGCTTCAAGGAAGGACCAGGTAATAGATGGTGTCTATATTTGGAGAGGCTCGCTAAAAAAAGATCAGATACCAAACAATACCATTTTCTGGTCTTCAAAGAGGCAAGTCATGAAACAATTTACTAAATAATGGAAAAGCTGAAATCTTCATCACTGTAGACATGCCAGGTCTTTTAAAACAATGAAATAAAGTATTTTAAAATTATTTTTATTTCATTAAATATTTCCTAATTACATATAAATTTTTAATACATTATTTAATTTTGTGATCAAAATTATTTCATTCCCCCCCCCACTCCTCCCCACTCCTGGAGATGGAAAACACTGATTTCAATTATACATGTGAGGTCATGCAAAACATATTGGCCATATTGTCAAAACAAACAAGCAAACAAACAAAGCAAAGAAAATAAAACTATAAAAATAAAGTACAAAAATAATTTCAGTCTGCCTCTAGCGTTCATCAGTTCTCTCTTTGGAGGTGGATAGCATTTTTCGTTATGGGTCCTTTGAAATTGTCTTAGGTCATCATCTTGATCAGAGTTTCTAAGTCTTTCACAGTTAATCATCCTTACATTATTTCCATTATTGTGCACAATCTTTTTCTGGTTTTCCTCACTTTACTTTGCATCAATTCATAAAAGTTTTCCCAGGTATTTCTGAAAACATTCACCTCGACATTTCTTAAAGCTTAGTATTATTCCATCATAACCACATACTACAACTTGTTTATCCATTGCCCAAATGATGACTTCCAATTCTTTGCCACCACAAAAATCCCATTAATATTTTTGTACATATATGTCCTTTTCCCTTTTCTTTGATTTCTTTGGGATACAGACCTAGTAGTGGTATTGCTGGGTATTCATAGTTTTATAAGCCCTTTAAGTGTAATTCCAAATTGTTCCCTAGAATGGTTGAAATAATTCACAACTCCACCAACAGTGTATTAGTGTCCCATTTTTTCCACATACCCTCCAGCATTTGTCATTTTCCTTTTCTGCCATGTTGACCAATCTGGTAACTGCAGGGTGGTATCTCAGAGTTGTTTTAATTTGCATTTCTCTAATTATTGTAATTTAGAGCATCTTTTCTTTTGAATTAGAACTGTTTTTATTTATTACTAAGTTTCAACACCACAAAGAGAAATTTCCATACATAGAAACATGCAAAAATAGAACTGTATATGAAACTATGAATTCTACCTCATACCATTTGCTTTAAATATAATTCTATACTTTCATTTCAAAACAGTTCTGCTTGTCATCTTAGTAGCTGAATTTCCCTTGTGTGAATTTACACAATGGCCCTTTAAGACTTCATTTTTACTATTATCACATTACTAACTCCCACCACCTTTCATTAACCTCCCTTTCTTCCTCCAAGTTAAAAACACAAAAAGGAACTGTTACATTGTTGGTGGAGCTGTGAACTGATCCAACCATTCTGGAGAGCAATCTGGAACTATGCCCAAAGGGCCAAACTGCTCTCCAGAGGGCATCTTTTTTTTAAAAAAATTGAATCTTAATAGCTTTGATTTCTTTTTCTGAAAGATGCCTGGTCATATCCTTTGATCATTTATCAAATGGGGAATGACTCTTATTCTTATAAATTTGGCTCGGCTTCCCATACATTTGAAAAATGAGGCCTTTATCAGAGACATTTGCACCAACTCACCCCCCAAATTTCCTGTTTCCTTTCTAATTTTGGCTATATTAGCTTTATTTGCACAAAAGATTTTATTTCACACATTCAAAATTATCTGTTTTACTTCCTGTAATCTCCTCTATCTCTTGTTTGGTTATAAACTCTTCCCTTAGCCATAGATCTAACAGGCACATTTCCCCATACTCCTTTAATTTACTATTATCACCCTTTATGTCTCAGTCATGTACCCATTTTGATCTGATCTTGGTATGTGGTCTTAAATGTTGAGCTATTCTTAGTTTTTGCCAAACTGCTTTCTAGTTTTCCCAGAAAATCTCTTGTCAAATGCAGAGTTCTTGCCTCTAAAGCTTGGATCTTTGGGTTTATCAAATAATAGATCACTATGGTCATTTGTTATTATGTATTTTGTACCTGATCTATTGTTCTGATCCACCACTCTGTGTCCTAGCCAATTGTTTTGATGATTAACACTTTGTAGTATAGTTTGAAATCTGATACTGCTAGGCCATTTTCCTTTACATTTTCTAAAAAAAAAATGATTCCCTTGGTATTCTTGACCTTTTGTTCTTCCAGGTGGATTTTTTTCCCCTAACTCTATAAGAAAAAAAAATCTTTAGTAGTGTGATTGATATGGCATTTAATAAGCAAATTAATTTTGATAGAGTTGTTGTTTTTATCATATTGACTCAGTCTTCTCATTAGCAATTAATATTTCTCTAATTGTAGAGATTTGTCTTAATTTTGTGAAAAGTTTTTTTGTAATTGTGATCACATAATGCCTGGATATTTCTGGGTGGGTAGAATCCCAAGTATGTTACATTATCTGCAGCTATTTTAAATGGAATTTCTCTGGGGCAGAGCCAAAATGGCCGCATGAAGGCAGCATCTTACCGGAGCTCTCTCACAAGGTCTGTCAGATTCCCATAAAAAAGTGAATTTGAGCAGATTTGAGAGAGTCAGAAACTGCGAGGAGTCTGCGTGGGGCAAATTTCCGAGCCGGGAGAGTCTGAAAGGCTGGAGGCATGAACCTGTAGGCTCAGAGAGTGCTCAGTGCGGAGCCGCTCCAGACCAAGGCGGAAGTGGCTGGCCGGGAAACCCACGTGGGAGACGGGCTGGGAGAAAGCTGGGCACCTGAAACCAGCGGAGATCCCCAGGCCTCCCAACACAGGACAGCACTCTGTGGAAGCGACGAGAGGCAGCGCAACGCAACCCGTGAAACACCGTCTCCAGAAGTTTGCAGCCCAAACGTATTAAACGCGGATTCTTGAACTTCTGGGATGCTTAATGGCCAGGTAAACAGCTCTAATCCCTCCCCTCCCCACCCAGAGAATCCCTCGGTGGGGAAAAAAAAGAATGCTGGAACTGAGCAGAAAGTAGTGGGATTTCAGTGATCAAATAGCAGAAGTTCATTAGTCCCATAGGGGCAGAGTCGGCAGGGGTCAACACCAGGAGCCCAGACATAACCTTGCTCCCCCAGGGGAAGTGCCAGACATCAGCTCAAACAACAAACAGCTGAGACCATTGCTGAAAAGAAAGTGCTGGAGAGCACCCACAGGGAGTGAGATGCCAGGGAGCCAGACCCCTCCCCCACACCTCAGGAAACTGAAGGTTATAATTCTAGACTCACAACCCCCAGAATAAGAAAGCTGGGACAGAAAGCCCTGAAGCCCAAAGGTAGAAATTCGTTGTAAAGCCAGCAAAAGGCAAACCAACATGAAGAAGAACACAAAAAAACCGAGGATAATAGATTCTTTTTATGGAGACAGGCAGGATCAAAATACAAATATGGAAGAGGTAAGTAACGATACTGTAGATACAACAGACACCTCAAAAGGTAATATGAACTGGTCTCCAGCCCAAAAAGCACTGCTGGAAGAGCTCAAGGAGGATTTTAAAAACCAAATTAGGGAGCTAAAAGAAAATATGGAAAAAAAGACTGGCAAAATGGCTATGGAGATTCAGAATCTAGAGAGAGAAAATCACACCCTAAGAGGCAAAATCAACCAATTGGAAAAGGAGACTCAAAAGCAAAATGTAAACACTAACTCATTAAAAATTAGACTTGAGCAAGTGGAAGCTAATGAATCTATGAGGCACCAAGAAGTAATAAAACAAAATGTAAAGAATGAAAAAATAGAAAAAAATGTGAAATATCTGATTGGCAAAACAACTGAACTGGAAGATAGATCCAGGAGAGACAATTTGAGAGTTATTGGTCTACCGGAAATCCACAATGAAAAAAAGAGCCTTGACAGTATCTTCGAAGAAATTATCAAAGACAACTGCCCAGAGGTCCTAGAACCAGAGGGCAAAATAGTCATTGAAAGAATTCACTGATCAGCCCCTGAAAGAGATCCCAAACTGAAAACACCAAGAAATATTATAGCCAAATTTCAGAGCTATAAACTCAAGGAGAAAATACTGCAAGCAGCCAAAAAGAGGCAATTCAAATATCGTGGAACTACAGTCAGGATCACGCAGGATCTCTCAGCTTACCACATTAAAAGACAGGAGAAATTGGAATAGGATATTCCGAAGGGCAAAGGAGCTGGGACTACAACCAAGGATCAACTACCCAGCAAAACTAAGAATAATTTTCCAGGCAAGGTGATGGACATTCAATGAAATAAGGGAATTCCAGACCTTCCTGATGAAAAGGCCAGAACTCAATGGAAAATTTGATCTCCAAATACAAAACTTAAGAGAGACATAAAAAGGTAACCAGGGGGAAAAACCCCACAAACCTTATTAACCAATAAGGGTAGGTTGTTTACATCTTTATGTGGGATTATATCATCTGATGTATGTTTGTTTATATATATATGTATATATACATATACATATATATACACATATATAAGTCATTCTTGTGAATGGTACAGGTATTATGACAATTGAAAGGGATATACATAGGTTGTGAATGCCTGTATAAATTAACTGATGTAAAGATATAAAATATAAATAAGAGATATAAAGGGAGGGCTATGAGGGAAGCGGTAAGGAGGTAGTAGAAAAGGGTAAATTACACCAAATGAAGTGGCACAAAAACACATTATAGTAGAGGGAAAGAAGGGAGGGAGAAGAGCAGTATTTGAGCTTTACTGCCATCTGTTCTAGCTCAAGAAGGGAATAACATACCCTGATAAGTTTAGAAATCTAACTTGTCCTACGGGAAGTGGGAGGGTAAGGGGGGAAAAAGGGAGGGTGGTGGTCAGAAGGGAGAGGAGAAGTAGCAAGTGGGTAATGGTAAGATAAGGGAGGGGAATAAAGAGGGAGGGGTAACTGAGGAAAGCGGCGGTCAAAAGCAAAACTTCGTTGAGGAGAAGGGGAAAGGGAGAAATAAAAGCATAAACAGGGGGAATTAGGATGGAGAAAAAGACACAGATAGAAATCATAACCCTGAACGTGCAGGGGATGAACATTCTCACAAAACAGAAGCAGATAGCAGAATGGATTAAAAACCATAATCCTACAATATGCTGTTTACAAGAAACGCATATGAAACAGGGGGATACACATAGGGTTAAGGTAAAAGGCTGGAGTAAAATATATTGTGCCTCAGCTAAAGTAAAAAAAGCAGGTGTAGCAATCCTAATCTCAGACAAAGCAAAAGTAAAGATAGATCTAATTAAAAGAGATAAGGAAGGACTTATAGTCCTGCTAAAAGGCACCATAAACAATGAAGCAATATCATTGCTTAACATATATGCACCAAGTGGTAAGGCATACATATTCTTAGAGGAGAGGTTAAGGGAGTTACAGGAAGAAATAAACAGCAAAACTATAATATTGGGAGACCTCAACCTCCCCCTTTCTGAACTTGATAAATCTAACCTCAAAATAAATAAGAAAAAAGTTAAGGAGGTAAACAGAATTTTAGAAAAGGCACATATGATAGACCTCTGGAGAAAACTAAATCGGGATAAAAAGGAATATACTTTCTTCTCAAAAGTACATGGCACATACTCAAAAATTGACCATGTACTAGGGCATAAAAACCTCACAATCCAGTGCAGAAAAGCAGAAGTAGTCAATGCATCCTTTTCAGATCATGATGCAATAAGAATCATTTTTAATAAAGTACCATAGAAAAATAAGCTAAAAACTAATTGGAAACTAAATAATTTAATTCTAAAGAATGAGTGGGCCAAAGAACAAATCAGAGAAACAATTAATAATTTCATTCAAGAGAATGACAATAATGAAACAACATACCAAAACTTATGGGATGCAGCAAAAGCAGTTCTTAGGGGAAGTTTTATATCCCTAAATGCCTACATGAATGAAATAGGGAAAGAGGAGATCAATGATCTGGGCATACAGCTGAAAAAGCTAGAAAGAGAGCAAATTGAAAACCCCCAATTAAATACCAAGTTAGAAATAATTAAAATCAAAGGAGAGATTAATAAAATTGAAACCAAGAAAAATATTGAATTAATAAATAAAACAAAGAGCTGGTTTTATGAAAAAACCAATAAAATTGATAAACCTTTGGCCAATTTGATTAAAAAAAAAGAAAGAAGAAAATCAAATTACCAGTATCAAAAATGAAAAGGGTGACGTCACCTCTAATGAAGAGGAAATCAACACAATAATTAGGAATTATTTTGCCCAACTGTATGCCCATAAATTTGACAACCTTAGAGATATGGATGAATATCTACAAAAACATAAACTGCCCAGGCTAACAGAGAAGGAAGTGAAATTTCTTAATAACCCCATATCAGAAAAAGAAATTGAGCAGGCCATCAATGAACTCCCTAGGAAAAAATCTCCAGGGCCAGATGGTTTTAAATGTGAATTCTATCAAACATTTAAAGAACAACTAATTCCAATACTTTGTAGACTATTTGGGATAACAGGTGAAGAAGGAGTCCTACCAAATTCTTTTTATGACACAAATATGGTACTAATACCCAAACCAGGTAGAGTCAAAACAGAGAAAGAAAATTATAGACCAATTTCTCTAGTGAATATTGATGCAAATATTTTAAATAAAATATTAGCAAAAAGATTGCAGCAACTCATTATGAGAATAACACACTATGACCAGGTAGGATTTATTCCAGGAATGCAAGGCTGGTTTAATATTAGGAAAACTATTATCATAATTGGCCATATCAGCAACAAAACTAGCAGAAACCATATGATCATCTCAATAGATGCAGAAAAAACCTTTGACAAAGTACAACACCCATTCCTATTAAAAAGACTAGAAAGCATAGGAATAAGTGGAACCTTCCTCAAAATTATAAATAGCATCTACCTAAAACCATTGACAAGCATTATTTGTAATGGGGATAAACTAGATGCATTCCCAATGAGATCAGGGGTGAAACAAGGATGTCCATTATCACCCCTATTATTCAATTTGGTACTAGAAACATTAACTGTAGCAATAAGAGAAGAAAAGGAAATTGAAGGAATTAGAATAGGAAAAGAAGAAACTAAATTATCACTTTTTGCAGATGATATGATCATTTATCTAGAGAATCCTAGAGAATCAAGTAAAAAACTACTTGAAATAATAAACAACTTTAGCAAATTTGAAGGATATAAAATAAACCCACATATATCTTCAGCATTTCTATACATTACTGACAAAGCCCAACAGCAAGAGATAGAAAGAGAAATTCCATTCAAAGTTACTGAAGGCACTATAAAATATTTGGGAGTCTATTTGCCAAGACAAACCCAGGGCCTATATGAACATAACTATGAAACACTTTTCACGCGAATAAAATCAGATCTAAATAAATGGAAAAATATCAGTTGCTCATGGTTAGGCTTAGCTAATATAATAAAAATGACAATTTTACCTAAATTAATCTATCTATTCAGTGCCATACCAATCGAACTACCAAAAAATTATTTTACTGAGATGGACAAAATAATAACCAAATTCATTTGGAAAAACAAGAGGTCTAGAGTATCTAGGGTATTAATGAAAAGACATGCTAGAGAAGGTGGCTTAGCCACACCAGATATTAAACTGTACTACACAGCAGCAGTCATCAAAACTGCCTGGTACTGGTTAAGAAACAGGGGTGTGGATCAGTGGAATAGGATAGGTACACAAGTAGGTGAAATCAACAAGTTTAGCAATCTACTCTTTGATAAACCCAAAGAGGCCAGTTTCTGGGCTAATAATTCACTATTTCACAAAAACTGTTGGGAAAATTGGAAAATGGTAGGGCAAAAACTGGGCATAGACCAATATCTTATACCATATACCAAAATAAAGTCAAAATGGGTTCATGATTTAGGAGTAAAAGCTGATACTATAAGTAATTTGGGAAAGCAAGGAATAGTTTACTTATCAGATTTATGGAAAAGTAAAGAATTCATGACCCAACAAGAGATAGAGAGCATTACAAAATGCAAAATGGATAATTTTGATTATGTCAAATTGAAATGTTTTTGTACAAAAAAAGCCAATGCAACAAGAATTAGGAGGGAAGCAGAAAATTGGGAGAAAATCTTTGCAACTAGTATCTCTGATAAAGGCCTCATTTCTAAAATATACAGGGAACTGAGCCAAATATATAGGAATACAAGCCATTCCCCAATTGAGAAATGGTCAAAGGACATGAACAGGCAATTTTCAGAGGAAGAAATTAAAGCTATCTATAGGCATATGAAAAAATGCTGGGGATCACTACTGATTACAGAAATGCAAATCAAAACAACTCTTAGATACCACATCTCTCCTGTCAGATTGGCTAAAATAACAAAACAGGAAAATGATAAATGCTGGAAAGGATGTGGGGAAATTGGAACATTGTTGCATTGCTGGTGGAGTTGTGAGCTGACCCAGCCATTTTGGAGAGCAGTTTGGAACTATGCCCAAAGGGCTATAGAAATGTTCATACCCTTTGACCCAGCAATACCACTTCTAGGGTTGTATCCCAAAGAAATCACGCAAGCGGGAAAAGGACCCATATATACAAGGATATTTATAGCAGCTCTTTTTGTGGTAGCCAAGAATTGGAAATCAAAGGGATGCCCATCAATTAGGGAATGGCTGAACAAGCTGTGGTATATGAAGGTGATGGAATACTACTGTGCCATAAGAAATGGGGATGATGCAGACTTCATAACAACCTGGAAAAACCTACACGACATAATGCTGAGTGAGCGGAGCAGAGCCAGGAGAACGTTGTGCACAGCCACAGATATATGGATTCTGTGAGGACCAACCCTGACATACTGCGCTCTTCTCAGCAACCTAAGGGGCAAGGACAACTCCAGGGGACTCACGATGGAGAATGCTATCTTCATCCAGAGAAAGAACTGTGAAGTTTGAATACAGAGCGAGGCGCACTACATGCTCGCCTTTTTTGCTTCTCTTTTGTTTTTGCTTTTGGGTTGTTTTTCTTTTTTTTTGGTTCTGTTTCTTCTTTCTCATGATTCATTCCATTGGTCAAAATTCTTCTCCACAACTTGACTAGTGCATAAATTAATTCAATGCGAAGTTATACATGACAGTTATATGAGATTCCATGCCGTCTTGGGGAGGGAGGGCGGAGGGAGGGGAGAAAATCTGGAATTCAAAACTATGTAGAACCGTGTGTGGTAAACTAAAAATAAATAAATTAATTAAAAAAATAAATAAATGGAATTTCTCCTTATTTACTAAATTTGTTTACTTATTTACTAAAGTTGTTAATTATTTCATCCAGTTTTTTAGTTGATTCTCTGATCGTTTTGCTATATTACTGTAATCTCTTTGCTAGTATTTTCTGTAAAGATTTTTTTCCATCAATATTCATTAAGGAAATTGATCTATAGTTTTTTTTCCCTCTGTTTTTGCTCTCCCTTCTTTTGATATCAAAACTAGAATTGTGTCATAAAGGGAATTTGATAGGGCCGCTTCTTTACCTACTTTAAAAATAGTTTATATAGTATTAGGAATAATTGTTCCTTAAATGTTTGGTAGAATTCACTTGTAATCCATCCGGTCTTGGGGATTTTTTCTCAGGGAGCTAATTGATGGTTGTTCAATTTCTATTTTCTAAGCTAGGGTAATTTAAATATTCTATTTCCTTTTCTTTTAATCTGGAAAGTTTATATTTTTGTAAATATTCATCCATTTTGCTTAGATTGTCAGTTTTATTGGCATTTAATTTGGCAAAATAGCTCCTAATATTTACTTTAATTTCATCTTCACTGGAGGTGTATTCACCCTTTTTACTTTCGATACAAGTAATTTGGTTTTATTTATTTTCTTTTTGTTAACAAATTAACCAATATTTATCTATTTTAGTGTTATTTTCCATAAAACCAGCTCCTGCTTTTATTTATCAGCTCAGTGTTTTTAATCTGTTTTTACTTTCAATTTTATTAGTTTCTTCTTTGATTTTCAGGATTTTCATTTTAGTGTCTAATTGGGATTTTTAAGCTGTTCTTTTTGTAGTTTTTTTTTAAATTTCCATGCCTGATTTATTGATCTATTTTTCTCTTTTATTGATATATGTATTTAAAGATATAAAAATTCCCCTAACTACTGCTTTGGCTGAATTCCATACATTTTGAAATGTAGTCTTATTGTTATCATACTCTGTAATAAAATATTGTTTCTATGATTTCTTCTTTAACTCATTCTTCTAAAGTTGGATTATGTATTTTCTCAGTAGCTTTTGATTTATTCTTTCATGACTCTTTATAAAATGTAATTTTTATTGCTTTATGGTTTGAAGAGGGTGCTTTTAATATTTCTACTTTTCTTCATTTGGTTATGAAGTTTTATGCCCTAAAATATGGTCAATCTTTATGAAGTTGCCATGTACAACTATACTCCTTTCTATTTTCATTCACTTTTCTCCAAAGGTCTATCATTTCTAATTTTTCTAAAATGCTATTCATTTCCTTAACTTATTTCTTTTTATTTTATGGTTAGATTTCTCTAGCTCTGACAGGGAAAAGTTGAGGTTCCCCACTGGTATGGTTTTACTGTGTATTTCCTTCTGTAACTCATTTAATATTTCCTTTAAGAATCTGTGCATGCTATGCCATTTGGTGCATATAAGTTTAATATCAATATTACTTCATTGTTTATGGTTGCTTTAAGCAAGATGTAGTTTCCCTGCTTGTCTCTTTTAATTAGGTTAGTTTTTCCTTTTCTTTTGTCTGACATCATGATTGTTACCCCTGCTTTTTTACTTCAGCTGGAGCATAGGAGATTCTATTCCAGCCCCTTATTTTAACTCTATATGTGTTTCTGTTTCAAGAGTGTTTCTTGTAAAGAGGATATTGTTGGATTCTGGCTTCTAATTCATTATGCTATCCAATTCTATTTTGAGGGTAAGTTCCTCCCATTCCCATTCACACTTATGATTACTAACTGTGCATTTCTTTCCATCCTTTTTCTAAAGTCTATTTTGCTTCTGACTGTTGCCTTCTTTTATCTGCCCTCCCTTTCATCACTCCCTCTTCTGTTTTTCCCTTCTCCTCCTACTTCCCTGTTGAATAAGAGATTTCTATTACCAACAAAGTATGTATATATAGTTTCCCTTTTTGAACCAATTTAGATGTGAGTAATGTTCTAGCCTTGCCCACCACACCTCCACCCTCTTTTTCCTCTCCATCGTAAAAGCTCTTCCTTGTGTGCCTTCTTTATATGAGATAATCTTCCCCATTCTTTCTCTCCCTTCTCTCAAGGCATAACTCTTTCTCATCTATTTTTTTTACATAATACCAATATAATTGCCTCATTCCTAACCTTCTTTTCATGTAGAATCCTTCTAACTGTCCTAACATATTTAGGAAATACATCTATCGTCTTCCCGTATAGAAACAGAGACAGTTTAACCTTATTATGTCCTTATGATTTCTCTTTCATGTTTATCATTGTTTGCTTCCCTTGAGTCTTGTATTTGAAAGTCAAATTTTCTATTCAGCTCTGGTCTTTTCATCAGGAATGATTGAAAGGCCTCTATTTCATTAAATATCAATTTTTTCTTTTGGAGGATTATACCCAGTTTTTTGGGGGAAGTTATTCTTGTTTGTAGTGCTACCTCTTTTGTCTTTCAGAATATCATATTCCAAATCATCTGCTCTTTAAATGTGATAGTTGCTAAATATTCTGGGATCCTGATAGGTTCCACAGTATTTGAATAATTTATTTCTTTTTCCTTGAAATATTTTTGTTTTGACCTTGGAGCTCCAGAAATTGTCAATGATATTCTTAGGAGGTTTTATTTTGAGATCTATTTCAGGTAGTGATTGGTGGATTCTTTCAGTTTCTGTTTTGTCTTCTGGTTCTAGGATATCAGGACAGTTTTCCTTGATCATTTCTTAAAATATGATGACTAGGATCCCTTTAAAACAAGCATGGCTTTCAGGTAATACAGCAATCCTTAAATTATCTCTTTTCAATCTATTTTCCAATCCAATTGTTTTTCTGATGAGATATTTCACATGTTCTTCTATTTTTTAATTATTTGACTTTGTTTTATTGTTTCTTGATCTCTCATGAAGTCATTAGCTACTGCCTGCCCAATTCTAATTTTTAAAGAAGTATTTTCTTCAGTGAGCTTTTGTATCTCTTTTTCCATTTGGCCAATTCTGCTTTTTAAGGAGTTCTTTTCAGCATTGAATTTTTGTTCCTCTTTTTCCATTTTGCTGCTTCTGTTGTTTTTTTTTTTTAAGTTTTTATTTTGTTCAGTAATTGTTCTGCCTTTTTTTATACCAAGCTGTTAAAAGTCTTTTCATAATTTTATTCCTTTGCTTTCATGTCTTTACCTAATTTTTCCTCTACCACTGATTTTGAAAATCATTTTTAACACTTCTGGGAATTCTTGTTTGCCTTCTGTCCAATTCACCTTTCCCCCCTTTTGAGACTTTTTATGCAGCTGTTTTGACATCATTGTCTTCTTGTGTTTGAATCTTGACCTTCCCTCTCACCATGGTAGCTTTTTATGGTTAGATTCTTTTTTTGTTATTTGCTCATTTTTCCACACTATTTCTTGATTTGGAACTTGATGCTAATGTTGGGGTTCTGTTCCAGGGGTGGGAGGAGTGCCTCTGTCTCAAGTTTCAGACTTTTTCATATTGTTATTTTCAGAGCTAATTCTGGAGTTTTGGAAGTTTTCAGTGCTTCCAAGGTGGTATGATCTGGGAAGAGCTGTGGCCACTACTCTTTTATTCTGTACTCTGGTCATTACCCAGGAAGAGCTCCAGATCTCTTGAGATTGAAATCAGTATTGCTTCTTGGCCCTCTCCTCCCTTCAGCCTGGAAATGATACTGTTCTTCAGGGTCTCTGATTCCTTGAGGCATGAAATGATACTACCCCTTAGGGTTTACCCTTTAATTATGATCCAGAGGTGGATATAGACAACAGAGTTGCCAAATAGCATCTGATCCTGCATCTAGTGCCAGCACAGGGTTGCCTGTAACCTCTTTCTGATCAGTTGTTAGGTCCCCTCACTGTCTCTTGCTTGAGAGTTTCTTGCTGCTGCTTTTGTTGCCACTACTACTGGTGTTTCATCCATGTGGGCTCTGGGCCAGCCTCTTCCTCTGTATCACAGATCTCTTTTTCTACCCTCCTATGTTATCTTGAGCTGTAAGAATTTCCTACTTTGACCTTTTGTTGGCTCTGATATTCTAGAATTCAATTTGAGGTGTTATTTTAAAGTTGTTTGGAGGGGAATGTTGGGAGAGCTCAAATGAACTTTCTTTACTCCACCATATTGGCTCCACCCTAGGAAGTCTTGAAATAAAGTATTTAAAGCCTCCTCTATAGTAGGAATATTTCCTTATCTGGAGGCAAACTTGAACAAAAATAATGGAAGTTTGTCATGAAATACAGAGTTGATCAGAGGTCGTGACAGGAATCATCTTGAAATCAATAGCTACTGTGAATTGGTTCAGTGGAGAAATTGAGGAATGGTTTGAACATCCCAAACCAGGGTGTTATCTCAGAAATCTATTTTGGTGCCATGCTAGCTCCTTGAAGGCAAAAACTGTTTCATTTTTCCCTTCACATGTCATTCACCTAGCAAAGTGTTTGGCACATAGTAATCGGTTAATAAATGCTGTTTAATTGATTCATTGAAGTCTTCTTCAGTCTCAAACTCTTCTCTTCAGTTTAAAAAAAGAAATGTTTTAAATACTATCTCTCTTCCTGGTTACCTGGAGCCCATTGGGACTGTAGGTGATTTATTTATAAGATTGAGGGTTTGCTTCACTTAACCACAACTGCTGATGGAACTCATCTAGAAAACTAATGAATTGGGCAGCTAGGTGGCACAGTGGATAGAGTGCCATTCCTGGACTCAGGAAGATCCAAATTCAAATCTGTCCTTAGACACTTATTAGCTATGTGACCCTAGGCAAGTCACTTAACCCTGTTTGCTTCAGTTTCCTCATATGTAAAGTAAGCTGGAGAAGGAAATGACAAACCACTCCAGTATCTGCCAAGAAAACCCCAAAATGGGGTCACAAAGAATCAAGCATAACTGAAACAACTGAGCAACAATATCTCAAAACCAAAGAGTAGGGGAACATTTACAAATGGTTACTTTGGCTTCTAATAAAGGTATTTAGGACCTTCTTTCATAGATTGAATGACAGAATGGGTTCATTTAGCTCCATACAGGGCCCTTGGCAATGAAACAAACTGTTTCCTTTCAAGACAATTGTTTCCTAATTAGACTAATGGTATTAACAGTCATTGTAAATATGATGCAGCTTCCTGGTGAGACATGATATGCTGGCAACTATACTCATGATAGGAATCGTCAAGAAGAGAGGAAATAAGAATCTCATTCCAAATAGTACATGAGGTATTCAGGCCATAACATTTACATTTGGCAGAGCCTTAAGACAACAGGCAGGTGAAGGAACTGGGAAGTCTTTGCTCTCCTAGAAGACACCCTCAAGAAGCCCACTCATTCAAGTTCTCCTTTTCAAACCAAGTTGGTTGAGAAGCCTCTGCTCTAAGGTTTGAAGTGGGGAGAGCCTGAGCAACAATGGTGTTCCAGATCTCTTTTGGAAAAAGCTTCATTTTATTCTTCTGATTCTAAACATTTGGAAATAATACCTGAATATCTTCTGAAAGTCCCTTCTGTCTCTTCATCTCTCTTTCCCTTGCCTTTCTTTCATTCCCTTTTGTATTTGTCCATCTTTCTTCTTTCATACAGCAATTCCAGTCCATTTTTCTCTGGCTATTTATCCTCATAAATGTACTATACCCAGATATAGTCAGGAAGCTAATTGTTTTTATTCTGTTTTTCAATACCCACCTTTGTAAATCCAGGCAAAAGCAAAGTGGCTTTGAACATCATAACATATAAGTTTATGGCACTGTATATTTACATTGAAAAGGAACTTTAGAGGCCATTTGATACAATTCCCTCAATTAGCAGATGAGGAAACAGATCCAGAGAGATCAAGGTATTCAACTAAGGTTACACTGGTAGTGTCTTCTGACTCAAAAGCAAGCACTTTTTTTTTCCAATGAGCTGTGCTATATTGTACATTTTCCCATTCATATAGCCAGTTAACTGGTAGTTGTTAACATGTCACAAAAAAGGAGACAATTCATAGAATTCAGTGGGGTTTCTTATTTTTTATTGAGTTCTTTCACCAAGGTAATAATGATAGCTTATATTTAGATGGCATTTTAATGTTTATAAAGCATTTTGCTCACAATAATTGGGAGGTTGATAGGGTATTATCAATCAATCAATCAATCAATCAACATGTACTTATTATTATACTATGTGCCAGGCCTAGGAGATGGGATAAAAATTAAAAAGCAAGACAGTCCCTGACCACAAGTAATTTACATTTCTATTGAGGTGACACAATATATTCTCAGAAAAGTAAGTGCAGAATACAGGATACATACATGCACAAACACACAAAGGGGATTTGGGGACTATGGTATTTTTAATGATAAGTAAAAATAGGATATCAAATACACAGACACAGAAAAGGGGAAATCTTGAAGGAGTTGCATTTGGGCTAGAAATGGGGGAAATTATATCCATTTTACAGATGAGGAAACTAAAACTCAAACAAATTAAGTGATTTAGGCATGGACACTTCTTGTTAAAAATATTTATTTATTTTAACATTCTTTTGTTCTTTTTTTTTTTGATTCTCAAATTCTCTCCCTCCCTCCATCCCTTTTCCCAGCCACTGAGAAGTCAAGCAATATGCTACCAACTATATATGTGAAATCATGCAAAACGTATTTCCATATTAGCCATGTCACAGAAAAAGGAAGAAAAATAAAGTGTTAAAATTATACTTCAATTTGTATTCAGAACTCATCAGTTCTCAGTTTGGAAATGGATAGCATTTTTCATCAAGGGTCCTTTGGGATTGTCTTGGATCATTGTCTTGATCATAGTAGATAAGTTTTTCAAAGTTAATCACCCCTTACAATATCGTTTTTACTGTGTGCAATGATCTCCTGGTTCTGCTCACTTCACTGTGCATCAGTTCATATAAGACTTCCCACATTTTTCTGAAAACATCCCTCTCCTCATTTCTTATAGCAGAATAGTATGCCATCACAATCATGTACCATGACTTGTTCAGCCATTCCCCAGTTGATGGGCCTCCTTTCAATTTCCCATTATTTGCTACCACAACAAAGAGCATATACATATATATATATATATATATATATATATATATATATATATATATACACACACACACATATAATATATTGTATATATGTACATATATATGTGTATATATATGTTTATGTGTATTTATGTGTGTGTGTATATATGTACATATAGGTTCTTTTCCTTTTTCTTTGATCTCTTTGAAATATAAACCTGGCAGTGGTACTGCTCGGTTAAAGGGTATGCATGGTTTTATAAATCTTTAGGCATAGTTTCAGATTGGTCTCCAGAATGGTTGGACCTGTTCACAATCCCACCAACAGTTCATTAGTGTCCTTGTTTTCCCACACCCCTTCTAATCACGTCTTCCTTTGGGGTCCATATTTCCACTTTGGACTGGACTATGTCACATCTGACCAATTCAAACTATACTGGAAGAGATTTAATACCACCCTGGGAAAGGGGAAAAAATCAGAGTTCCTGAAGTTGGTCTTTAATAAGTTATGTTCTATTCTTAAACCTAGAAAAAGTATTTATCCTTCATATACCATAGAGCAACTAATCGATTGATGTTCTGAAACTGGAATCAGCTGCCATTTGAGTGAGGAGTAACAGTCAGTAGCAGCTCTTGCAATGTAGAAGACCCTTTCCTTCCCAATGGCTGATCAGACATGAGGATTTTACTTCAGTTAGAAAGAACAGAGAGGTGTTTGTTCTTTAAAATGCCAGTGTACCCAAGCATCAGCAGAGGCAAGCCAGTTGGTGTCAATTTGTGAAGGCTTCACCACAACTACTACATTGACCCAACACCAGTTGAATTAAGATGGAGACAAAATAGTGATTCTGCAAAAAACAAAAGGATTTGGAGACCTAGCTGTTCTTATTGGTGGGTAGCTAGTGGATAGAGTACCAGAGCTGGAGTCAACAAGACTCATTTTCTTGAGTTCGAATCTGGCCTCAGATACTAGACCTTAGAAAAAATTACCTAACTTTTCTGGGCTTCATTTTCCTCACTTCCAAAGTGACAGGATTGGACTCTAAGAGTTTTAAAGACCCTTATGGTTTTAAATCCAAGAAATGCCTATATTCCCATTTTGAACTCAAGGCCATCTCAGGAAATTGGATAAAGAGCCAACGTCTAGTTCCTCACACATGGTCTCTGCATATGGTATGGGAAAGGCATCATTTCCTACCATATACAGTAGTGAGATTTGCAAACTCCAAAAGTCATTTTTCCAGGCCAAAATTTGAGTTATGCTGCCAAATTAAATGCTCAGACAAATTACACTTGCCTAAATAATAAATAAAGTTAAACTAATTTCAAGCTGAGTGTGAGGTGGGGAAGACATGATGGGTTGCAGATGCTTCCTTGTACATAGTCAAGTAATTTACAGCAGTGTAATTCTTAGGAAGCTTTAAGGAGATAAAGATGTATTATAGATTAGGGAAGAGAGTGTGAGGATCTGGGTATGGTTAGAGATTTCATTCACTTGTTGGAAAATGTCATTTCCTATTAAATGAAACCAGTGAAGGTAAAAATATGCAGGAATAGGAATTAACTCTCTTGGAGTTCCAAATGTAAGCAACAAAAATCAAGAATTCTTAAAGGTTGCTTATTGTGTTACTAGAAGTTAATGGCTTCTAGGTATACATTGTAATTTCATTTTATAGCATAGGATCTCCCAGGTAACTTTTTAAAGCATTCTCAACATAATTCAGACCAGATTTTATATTCTCATGTATTCATTTATGTATTCACTCATTTTACAAATTGTTTTATATGAAAGGCCCTGTGTCCCACAGTAGAGAAAATTCAGAATAACAATTTGATTGTTCATTTGTTTTCAGTTATTTCTGTCTCTCTGTGACCCCATCTGGGATTTTTTTGTCAGCAAAGATACTAGAGTGGCTTGCCATGTCCTTCTCCAGGTCATTTTTACAGATAAGGAAACTGAGGCAAATAGGGTTACGTGACTTTCCCAGGGTCACACAGCTAGTAAGTGTCTGAAGCCAGATTTGAACTCAGGAAGATGAGTCTTCCTGACTCCAGGCCACAAACTGTGCCACCTAGCTGCTTCCAGAATAAAAATAGCTAATGCTTAATTACATTTTGTTCTTGAGTTCAGTTGTTTCAGTTGTGTTCTATTCTATTTTCTTAACAAAGATACTGGAGTGGTTTGCCATTTCCTTCTCCAGCTCATTTTTACAGATGAGGAACAGAGGCAAGTAGGGTTAAGTGACTTGCCTAAGGTCACACAGTTGGCAAGTGTCTAAGGTCACATTAGAACTCAGCTCTCACTGACTCCAGGCCCAACACACTAGATCCACTGTGCCATCTAGCTGCCCCTGACTCATCATGACTCTGACTCATCATGACCCTGACTCATCATGACATTAAAGACACTGGAGTGGTTTGCCATTTCCTTCTCCAACTCATTTTACAGATGAGGAAACTAAGTCAAAAAAGGTTAAGGGACTTTCCCATGGTCACAGAGCTAGTAAGTGTCTGAGGCTGCATTTGAGCTCAGGAAGATGTATCTTCCTGACTTCAGGGCCCACATTCTCGCTACTACTGCATGGTTTATTTACACATACAGGACAGCTATCTTCTTATGAATTTTATAAATATGATTCTTACAAAGGGTTGATAGGCTTCACTCTCAAAGGAGTCCATGTCACATAAAATAGCAAAAAATCCCTTATTGATGATAAAAATGCAGACATCATCAAAATCCCTTTTAAAGGTTTAGTTATCCGTTTAAACTTCTGCCTTTGTAAAAGTAGAATAGCTTTTGACTGATTTAAGTATATTTTCATTCATCTTTGTTTAATAGAGCTTATTAGCTATATGTTTTGTTCTATGTTCCTGGACAAATTACTTAACCTCTCTCTATCAGTCATTCTGCCTTTTAAAACATTATTATTATTAAGCTTATTCATGACTTCCTTTAGAAAAGCGTTGGCAGGTTTTGTTAGGACCTGCCTCGAGATATTTCACAAAATACTAAGTAATGAACTTTAACTATCAGCCATTGTTTTGTTGTTGAATAGTGTATGCGTACATATGTATGTATGTATGTATATATATATATATGTGTGTGTGTGTGTGTGATATGAATACGTATGTATGTGTGTATATACACATACATAGTGCATGTATATAGGCATATACAAACACACATATATGTATGTATATTTATGTGTATATTTGGTGGAAAATCCATTCAGGCCACCTGATTCCAAATTTAGAAAGTGACAGGAGAACAAAGATTGCTGGATTTTTTATTTTTTTGGTCTCCCAACATTTTCTATTTCTCATCTCCCCTTTGGCAACTTTAGTCTCTCCTGTCTGCCAAGTACATCACCCCTCTGCATACACAATTCCCACAGACTTCAAAGAAAAATCAGTGCATGCAGCAGCAGAGGTGGAGGTGTGCAGAGAATTGAACTTTTTGAAAAGATTTCCTTCTGCTCCTTTTTCATACCTGTCCCTGGATGCTGCTCTCTTATCTCAACTTATCTCCTTTTCTTGCCTCTCATCTACTTGTTCTAAATATTCCACTTACATTTTTATTCCTTTATTCATGACTGTTTCCCTTTCTCCTATTTTCCTGTTGCATGCATTTTATTTCATCTTTTTTTTTCTTATGCCAAACTTTTGGCTGTGGTTGCTCACCTACTCCTCCTCCCCCCAATAGTTCAGTGCAGGGAATCAAAAGGAAAGGCGATGGTTTGGTTGAACTTTTAAAATTTAAATGTTCCTTATTCTCATTAGGCAATGAAAAGCAACGTGTCGTAGCAGATTGATCTGAGTTCTAACCAGGAACAATTGAATTCAAGTACTTTCTCTGACATGGTTGTTTATGCGACCTTGCACAAGTCAATTAACTTTTTAGTCCTCAAGCAGCTCTTTGAGCCAATCAATTGCAAAGAATATGCCTGTCTGCCTTGGTAGAGGGAGATTGCTCACCTGGGAATTCCCTATACCAGTAAAATCGTAGGTACAGTCCCTATCCCTCTCACCTTTGGAGGGAATGTCATACAAATAAAATACCATTGATTAAAACTTTTAGGAGGAAATGTTGTGCTCCCTATATGGGTATTGATACTATTTAGCATATAGTAGGCTCTTAATAAATATGTATTGATTGATTAATCAATACATTGGGAGCTAGAAGACCTGGGTTAATAAGTAACAGTTTACATTTAAGATAGTGAAATAATGTAAGATTCCTGCTCTCAATGAGTTTGCAATGTAATAGATATTTAAATATACATACATATATATATATATATATATATATATATATATATATATATATGTCCATGTATCTCTATAAATTACCAAGTGCTTCATATACATGCACTAGCTGACCTTCACTTCACTTCTCAACAATAAAATGGAAATCTGAGGTCCTCTTGAACACTAACATTCTATGATTCTTTGATATTGCACAGCATAAATCAGGCAAAACCAATGAGCCTTTTTTGTTTCAGCACAGCCAACTTTGAAACCAATAGGGAAACTCAACTTCATAATTGCTAGAGTAAGCCTTATAATAGTGTCCTATATTATGAAAGGCATAATTTGTCAATGTAGTATGTATGCTTCAATCAGTTATATCTTCTGTTCTCAAGGAAACAAGGTGTTATTTTAATCACTAGAGCAAGGATAATGTAAAGCTAAATTTAAAAATTCCACTAAGTAGCAAGGAATCCGCCCAATATAAAACAAATTCTGTTTTTAAACTTCAAAGAATGACAATGTTAATTACATAGTAAATTGGGCTATTTAAAAAAGGTAATAAAATTATATAATTAATGATTTTATTTTAAAGTAAACCTCTGAAAAAATAAGACCTATCAAAACATAATTTAAATTAATTTCAAAGATCAAGGGTCAGGATAATTAGTACCTCCATTGCTGTTTTATTTAAATTACTTAGAGTAGGTTTTATGAATATTATTTTTGATCAACATTCTTTTTGTTTACAGAATATAATTTCTAGATCATTCACATTTAGATCTATAGCTTCCCTCATTGAGGTGACTTAACATGGTGATTTCTTTTTTTTCCAATAGTTATTTCTTTTCTAGGATAAGAAGAAACTCAGGAAATAAGAAAGGAAGAACTAATTTGTCCATATCATAACCCATTTTATAGATACTAATGTCACTGAGAGAATAATCATGACTTGGTAAATATCATGTAATTAAAACTTTCTTGAAATAAGGAAATCTAGCAATCATACATAACCAGTTAGTACAGGGGTGGGGAACCTGTGGCCTCCAGGCCACATTTGGCCCACAAGTCCAACCCTTTGAATTAATCCAAACTTCACAGACCAAATCTCCTTAATAAAAGAATTTGTTCTGTAAGACTTGGATTTAGTCAAAAGGCTCCAGTTGAGGACCTAGAGGGCCACGTGTTGTTTCAAGGCCACAGGTTTCCCACACCTGGTTTAGTGTAGTAGAGTAAGTCAAGTGAGAACCTGTAGAAAAAGGCAGAGTAGTTTATGAATAGAAAGACCTGGATTCAAATGCTACTACTAACAATAGCTGTATGCCATGACCAGCTTCTCTGAGCCTCCATTTCCTTATCTAGAAAATGGTAATACAAATCCTTTAAAATTACATATCACAGTTAGTGACTCCCAAATACAATAATATATAGAAAAATGTTTTGTAAATTTTAAATAGCTATGTAAGCACAAATGATTATTTAGTAATATTCATCTTTGTAAGGGGGTATCTTAAAAAGATTGGGGGTTCTTTCTCTTTGGCTGGACAATGAGAAATACACCTTTTCCACAAAAGAAAAAATAGCTGATGAATTAAAAAAAGCATGGAATATAAATATTAAAGGACAACAGAAAAGAGACCCATAACCAATGTTAGAATGCAAGAGTGAGGCATTGATCTTTTTCATCACATAGAAATGTTGATATTACTAAGAATTCAGTATACATACTTTGTAAAAACTAAAATACTATAATGAAACACAATCCTCCTAGACAAGTTTAGGCTTGTCTTAACTTGTGTATGCCTGATTGTATCTCTGTTGAATTTAGCTTTCTTATCTATAAAATGGGGATTTTGGATTAGATGATGTCTTTCAGTACTAACATTGTCTCTCCCTCAAACTTCCTACAAATTTGACGTATCCTAATTTGGAATAAGGTACCCCTGTAGATAGCAGGTTTCCCCTAATTTGAGGTCTTCAAACCAAGGCTGAATGATCACTTGTCTGGTATGCTATAGAGATTAATGTTCAGGAGGAGGCTGTATAGATGGCCCAAGATGCCTTCCAAATCTGAGATTGTATGATTCTATTTAGAACTAGTCAGTGGTATGGCCCAAATGAATTGAATGGATTTAAATAATCCTCCATGCTTGGATCTGTTACAAATGGGTCAGTTTCTTTAATATGGACCACAGCATATCGATCTTGTTAAGTGAGACTTGTTAATGTTTAAACAATAAATCAAAATGTCATATGCGACTGCAAAATAGTGAAATTACTTTGTGTATCTTGTGGTTTCCATCTCAGAGGATCTCAGAGCTGGATGGGGCCTCAGAGGTCATATAGTCCAAAGGCACTAAAAATGTATCCTATCTAGAACACCTGATGAGGGCACAGTCTCTGGGAACCCCCTTGAATCTGGAATACAGTCTCTGGGAGCCCCCTTGAACTGTCCTTGAATCTTCCAACTGGATCTGGCCTTCCCCTAAGGCCACAAGCCTCACATTATCATTAGGCCCAAATCTCTACCTAGCCTCACCCTTTATTGTCCAGCTACTTCCCCACCCTTGATATATCAGTATCCATGCCTTCAGCTACTTCCCATCCTTCATTCCATTCTCTAGGTTCCTGGACTCTGACCCCACCTTATCCTCCTTAGACTTCCCCTCAAGACTCTCCCTAAAACCCTCCTCTAGTCACCCCAGACCACCCCTCAATCCCTCCTACAATCTTTGTGTATATAATCTCCATCTTGCCTCCAAGAAGGTGCTCAGATTCAATCTAATTCAGTAGGTTGAATCTGGCCCGCTTGTGGAAACAGGTGTCACAAGTGGGGGGGGGGGGGAATTTCTTAAGACAGCCCATTATGGTGAATCCCTAATAAACTTTGTCTTTTCCCTTGGCTGAGAAGGCTTGAGTCGAATTCTTTCAGCAGGACCCGGTGCATCAATATTTTGGGGTATCGAGCACCTCTCAACCTAAAACCTTTTCACACCCATTAAGTGTTCATCCTTGAAGACCTTTAGTGAAAGCATCTCCTCAGTCACCCCAAACTACTTCTGGATTACTGTAACTATCATTATTTTTTTTCATATCAAACCTAATTCTGCCTCTCTGCAACTTCCAATCATGCCTGTCACTCTGCCTTGTAGGACCAAGAAGAATAAGTCTAATCTTTCTTCTAATCTTCTTCAAAGGCTTGGTGTCAGTGATATTGTTTTCCCTTAAGTTTTCTCTCCTCTAGGCTAAAGTTTTCTTTTCCCCATTTTCTTCAACTGATTCCCACATTGCATGTATTTGAGATATTTCACCATCTTGGAGATTGCCCTCCCCTTTAAAAATGTCTTTACCAAAATTCGGAGATAAACACAATACTCCAGACAGAGTCTAACTAGAGTAGAGGAAAATAATTATCGTATTCCTGGTCTTGAAAATTTTCCCTCCTCCATAATTTTATAGTTAAGATCTCTCTCTCTCTCTCTCTCTCTCTCTCTCTCACACACACACACACACCACACACACACACACACACACACACACACACACACTAATTGCTAATTAATTTATGAAATGATGAAATGAGGGCAGACATGCCCAGTTCTTTGGATATTCACTGCAAAAGATGGCAGTGGGAAGTGAGGCTGCAATCCCACTTTGATAAAGCAGAGAAGGTGAAGGGGCTCAGAAAGCATGAAAAGCAGAGAAAGTATAGAGAAAAGTGGCAAAAAGAGGTACAGAGAAAGATCGAGTGGGGGCAAGGGATAGGGTAGTGAAGGAAAGCAGGCAGAAATGGGAAAGAGGATGGGGAGGGGGAGATGCAGAGAGAACACTCATGTAACCATAGATTAAAGTTGGGAGCTCTATGCAGCATGGACCAGATGGCGATGGAAAAGGGCTCAGGGGCTGGAGTCTGAGGTATCATTTTGATAGGATTTTTAGGGGAACAAATTAATTCTTATCTGTGCCACTAGAGGGTTAGTTCATTAATATATCCAGATTATCTCAAAATTTTCAGCATCATTTGGTGATCTACTGGTCTTATGGCAGATGTGGCATAATATGGCACATATGGCAGGATCAAAAAACTCTTACAGGAAAGCCTACATGGCTTCCCCTGATTAAGCACATATTACCAGGATATGATGTTTGGTTGATTTATGATAAAATTTGTGAACTCCTTTGATATTTGGGATGGTTTGTAGGTGACTTCTAGGCTCCCCTTTGCAATCTTACTTCCTGCTATTTTTAGTTTATACTGAAGACTTAAAAACTTACTATGATGATGGGGTTGGGGTGATAGGGTCAGGGTGACCAGAACAGGATACAATTTTAATACACACATACATATGTAACATGTACATACATACTTATATAAAAAATTACAGTTTTAAGTTCATTGCATATATGTGCATTTTGTTGTTGTTCAGTCATTTCAGTCATATGACCCCATTTGGCAAAGATACTGGAATGGTTTGTCAATTTTTTACAACTCATTTTATAGATCAGGAAATTGAGGCAAACAGGGTTAAGTGGCTTGCCAGGATCACACAGTGATAAGTATCTGAAGACAGATTTGAATTTAGGACAATGAGTCTTCCTGACTTCAGGCCCAGCACTCTATCTGCTATACCTTCTAACTTTCCTGAGCCACCTAGCTGGCACTATATATGCATGATACATAATATATGTATAAATAGGTATATGTTCATACATGTACTCCTTCCATGTACACATATTTCATACTATAAAATGAAAAGATTCTGTCTTACAACAAATTCCAATTTAAAATCATTACTTATACATATATGTAAATAAGTGTACATATGTTTGTACCTGTACATTTAGAGGGAAATTTTCCAGGACTAGGGAGACCATGGTATTACTGTATTTTGCTTTGGTTAGACTATATCTGGAACATTGTTTTCAGTTCTGAATGCTAGACGGTGAAATATCTCTGCATGCACAGATATATATTTGTACTTATACACACATACATAGTACATACATACATACATAAACATACACATACCCTATTGGAAGTTACAGAGAGGCAGAATTGGGTTTGATATGAAGAAAAATACAGAGAGTTACAGCAACCCAGAAGTAGTTTGGGATGACTAAGAAGATGCTTTTACTAAAGGTCTTCAAGGATGAACACTTGATGGGTGTTGCAGAGAGGATACATACCTACATGTATACATACATATATATATAGTGACCTTCTTAAAAGTAGAATTTGTTATAGGGTAAAATCCTTTTATTTTATAGCATAAAAGGAAAAATAAATAGTTGCTTGTCCCTCCTCTTCCCATGGCCCTCCTGGCTCAGTTGAGTACTTAGCTAGGTCTAGTTATTTTCCTGTGTGGAAGATCACTTAAAAGAATTTTTCTTGGAGGGTGAATCAGAACACAGGCCTAAAAGGTGTTGAGGTCTCTGGGCTCTCCTTACTAGAGGTAAGATTACCATTGTTCCAGTAAATGCAAATCCACTGGGAAAACACATGTGTTTGCCCTTTTCTTTGAGACTGATGGAAAATGAAAATTTGGATACTATTGAAAGCTATGTAATCCTACTTTTTTAGTATGCTTTGTATCTTTAAAGTCAATTTGTTAGTTTAGGAACAAAACAGTGTATCATGTATCTTGATTTCTCTAGTAGACAGCCCTCTACTAAAGACCCATTCTGAGGCTCTTTCTTTCTAGTTTCAAAAAACCTGCCAGAGCTCAGCTTTATTGGTACAATCTTTGGAAGCTTCCATATTACCGTCAACGAGTGAAGTAGGATTTTCATGGAGGATGAATTAAATGAGTTTTATAAATAACATATGGATTGATAGTTTGAATCAGGGAAGGGGTGGGGATTGAACTCTTTCTTTTCAATAAAGATGCATAATTTCTTTCAACTCTTTTGTGGATCTTAAGGTTCCAGACCTGGCTTCAAAGCCTTGCTTTTACTTAGACCCTTGTCTTGACCCTTTTGAGTAAATCAGGCACTAGATTCTGTTTCATATCTTTACAGAAGTAAGTAGAGGCTGCTGCCACTGTACACTTTACTCTCAGTCTTTAAAGTACAATTTAGAAAGACAGGGCCAAATCCACCACTTTTCTAGCAAGAATCTACAAAAGAAAACCAAGAAGCAGAAATGCTTCAGAATTGTCTTTCCACTTGAGAACACCACAGTTCTATAAGCAGAAATTCACATGAGTTTTGTTCACAGTATATGGAAATTATAAAATATGATATTGTACACAGTTTTATATTAAAATTGTATTAGAAAGATTTTTTAAATAAAAAAGTTTGCAAAAGAAATGTCTGAATAACCATTTATTTAATAATTTAATAAATATATACTATGTATAGATTAATTTACCAAGCATATGTTATATGTAAAGCAGGTCCTTGACACTGGAGAAGTCAAAAACATAATTAAGACATGACCTCTGCTCTCATGCTATTTAAAGGGAGATATAATATGTACATAAATTCCACATGATGCCACAGATATGTAGGGCTAGTTAAGAATAAAATAAAGCTTAAATGGAGTACAAAGTAATATAAGAAGATTATCTCCTAAATATTTTACTTGCCTTTATAAAAAGATGTTTACAGTGAAATATTTTTTCTATTTTCTTTATTTCATTTTAGGAGTGAGTAGGTATGACAGATGGAACAAAAATCCCTTGACAATGTGAGAAATTAATATTTTTCTCATATTTAATGACTAATTATTATATTGGGACCAAGGTTTTTCCCCTTTTCTACCTCCTCATCCAGGAATCAATCAGTGTGGGAAATCTCTCTTAGAGATTTACCCAGGCCAAGATCTAATCAGACAGTAAAAGACATTTTAAGTGTAGGCTAATGGTTATTTCTTGCTCATTGTGTTTGCTCAGATAGGTATGGGAAAAATATTGATTCTCCTTATTATCAAGACAAG
Source organism: Trichosurus vulpecula (assembly GCF_011100635.1). Lineage (NCBI taxonomy): Eukaryota > Metazoa > Chordata > Mammalia > Diprotodontia > Phalangeridae > Trichosurus > Trichosurus vulpecula. The sequence goes on from NC_050574.1 coordinate 350,104,448, forward strand.
TCATACGGAAATTGATGTCTCTTTGACCAAAATTTGAGTAACCTACATCAAGTACCCCAAGATAGCCCACCTCTCATTTATTTAACCAATCAGAGTCAAGTAGACATCCCTCAGGAAAACCTCCTCTTTGAAGGTCATATAAACTGTGACCCCATCACCGTTAGGGGTCTTTGGTTTATGAGAGAGAGCCAAAAGATCATCTTTTTTATTAGTAACTTGCTGGCCTTATTAATAAAAGGACTAAATTACCGAGAATATGTTTCTCAAACATTTTAAAATGTCACAACAATAATGGGGAAATATCTTTTTTTCCAGAATATTTCCTCAAAAATAATTTAATGTTTAGTCCTTCTGAGGATTTACATCTCTGGTTTATTCCAAGAGACTGACTTTGTCCTATGCCTACACATCCTCAATCAGTTCTGGGCCTCCCCCAATCTGTCAAAGATCAAGGCCATTGCATAGTTCTCCATCCAGGTTTTGTCAGGCCATTCATCTGTAGAACCTCTGAGAAGCAAATATTTTGGTTTAATCCTCAATTAGAGGCTGTTCCGGGAAAACCAAAACAGACTAAAGGTCTGGGAGGATTAGGGGTAAGGGTAAGGATGGGGGTGGGATCATAGATAATTGAGAAATGTGAGATAACTAAGGAGATATTATTAGGAACCTGCTTATAAATGCAGGCGTATAGTAACAGATAGGTCAAGGCACCTATAGACTTTTCCTGACAGATTTCAGGAATTTTGGCAAGAAAATTTTTTATTAGTACTATAAAATATGCCTAGAACCTAAAGTTAATCTGTTATATAGATATCTTCTGTTCAGTCTGAGTGTTTTGGCTAGGATTAGAACTCAATGCTGTAGAAGAATTCATAGGATTAATTTAAGATGATATGATGATGGGACAGCTAGGTGGTAACAATGGATAGAGAACTAGCCCTGGAGTAAGGAGGATGTGAGTTCAATTCTGGCCTCAAACACTTAATAGCTGTGTGAAGCTGGGCAAGTCACTTAACTCCAATTTCCTCTTCTCCCTGCCTGCCCCACCCCCCGAAAAGATGATATGACGATGTTTAGGAGGCAGAATGGTACAGTGGAAAAGGGATTGGGTCTGAAGTCAGAGGACTTGAATTCAAATCCTGCCTCTGTTGCTCCCTATGTGACACTTGGGCAAGTCCTTTCTACCCTTAAATCTATGATCCTCTGATTATCTGTTAGCATGTACCTGCATTCACAAAGCCGCTTCCCAATAACATCTTCTTAGATGCCTCACTTTCCCTATTTCTCTCCCCAGTAGTGATATTTGCACTTTGTGGTAGGGGCCAGTGAGTTGGATGCCCATTCCCCAGTCTGTCTGGAAGATTCAGAGGGATACCTTTTACAAGGGATTGACAAGTCAGTACATATCCAGAGAAGCATGACCAGGATAGTAAAGGCACTAGAACCAATGCTATATGAGGACTGCTGACTGGGGATATTTATTCTGGAGAAGAAAAGACTTAGCTGGGATGGGGGCAGCAGATAAACCATGGTCTTCATATATTTGAAAAGCTGTAATAAAGACATAGGGGGTGGACATATAGTGAAAGAAAAAAGTTATCAGGAAAAACAAAACATCTTTCTAATGATTGGAGTAATCCAAAAGCAGAATGGATTGTCTCAGGAGCTAGTGAATTCTTTATCATGGTAAGTCTCCAAGCTGAGATGATGATTTGGTGAGGATGTTTCAATAATAATAGGGATAAGAGGATCTGTGATTTCACTGGTATAGGGAACTCCCATGTGATAAAACTCCCTTTACCCATGTGGGTCAGTACCCCCTCAGCAGGTGCAGGTAGGTGGCACAGTGGAGAGAGTGCCAGGCCCAGAGTCAGGAAGATTCATCTTCCTAAGTCCAAAACTGTCCTCAGACATTTACTAGCTGTGTGACCCTAGGGAAGTCACTTAATCCTGTTTGCCTCAGTTTCCTCACCTGTAAAATGAGCTGGAGAAGGAAATGGCAAATCATTCCAGTATCTTTGCCAAGAAAACCCAAATGGGTTCACAAAGAGTCATATATAGTTAAACAACACCTCCACAGGAACTTCAGTCTTCACAAATTGCTTAGATCACTGAGAGCTCAAGTGTCTTGCTCAGGAGCATGTGATCAGTATACCTTAGAAGAAGGACTTGAACTGAGTTTTTCTGGGCTAGGATAACACCTAACTACCAAGTCACACTGCCTAATAATAGTAATGTCTGACACTTTTATAGCACTTTAAAATGTTGAAAAGCATGTACCATTCTTTGTCACTTGAAACTCATTAACAATTCGGTGAAGTAGGTACGTCAGGTGTTATTATCTACATTTGACAGATGAGGAAACTGAGGCTTAAGCAGGTTGAGTGACTTAAGAGGTTAATTAACTCCTCATGGTACAGTGGAAATCTTATTGCCTTGAAGTCTGTGATTGCATGGGTCTCTCTAGGGGCCCAACAAAGGCTACCACCTTTCCACATGGACTGAATAAAGGAATCTCAATGCACTACCAATGCGGCCAGCCCAAGATTAAGCAATGATAGCAAGGCATTCCAAAGGAACCCCAGCCCAGTCATACCTTCTATTCAGACATCTCAATGTGTGGAACCATACTGAGGTGTGGTGGGAAGAGTGTTGGGTCTAGGCAGGTTCCCTACTTCTGGTAGAGTCAGATAGGCAGAATCCCAGCTGTATGACCTGAGGCAAGTCAAGTCACTTAACTTCATCTCTCAGATACGGAGGTTGAACTATATAACCTTTAAGTTCCCTTCCAGATATATCTATGATCCTATGTTATTCAGGTATGCTTGTTTGGGTCCACAAATGCTATAAGGAATGAAGAATAAAGCATCCAACTTTGGAGATCAGAAAACCTGGGTCTGAATCTTAGTCCTGTCTCGATACTACCCACATGATCTTACAGCAATCACCTGCCCATTCTAGGCACCGCTTTTGGCTTATGTAAAAAGAAAGAGATTACATTGGATGCTCTCTACATTCCATGCTAGCTGTCACTTTTGATAATTTAATTTTCCTATGATTCCTTCCAGCAGTGAACAGTTTTGTTATCACCAGAAGAGGGTGGACATGCAAGTCCACCAAGAAATTTAGCTTTAGGTCAGTCTTCCACAGAGCTCAGCAGCAGCTGTTGCTACTAATACTCTGTTATTTGTTAAGATAATCAAGGAATTGTTTTCTGTAGTTGTAGGTCTGGGGCACCACCACTTCTCCCCAGGAGTGAGAAAAAAAGAACCTTGCTTGCAAACACTACCCCAAGTGCTGGCTCTGTGTGGAATCTATGGCACGACAAGGACTAGTTCATGGTAGCATCAGGTTTAGAGGAGCTGAAATTGGGTTCAGGAGAGATGATGTCAGACAAGGAGAATGAAGGGGTGAGATTAGCAGGGCCAGAATAACATCAGAGCTCCTGCTACATTCCACCTACCCATTTTCCAAGACCTTGCCCAAGTCTTGCCTTTCCATGGAGCTTTTTTTCCAACCACTCCACCTGTCACTACAATTGGGAAGGCAGGACAGTTGATCTGCAGGGCTGGAAGGCAGTAAGTGCTGTCAATAACTCTGATAAGGTGATCTGTCTTTCTCTATAGACAGCATATAAACTAGGGGAAGCCTGCTGGTATTAGATTAGTTTTTATGATTCACTGCTAGACAAGGAGAGTGTGCAAGAGATCCAGGTGAAATTTCTTTGTACTCAAGTACTCAAGCTCTGGGAAATGTATTTACATTCTGCTTTGAGCTGCTTGTATTCTTGGTGTTGTTCAGTCATTTCAGGCTTGTCTGACTCTTCATGACACTATTTTTGGGATTTTCTTGGCAAAGATACTAGAATGATTTTCCATTGTCTTCTCCAGCTCATTTTATAGATGAGGAACTGAAGCAAACAGGGTTAAGTGATGTCTAAGAGGTATAATTTCTAGGTAATTAATCAGTTTATTAAATATGGCTAGTGAATAATTAATATAAGAGGTCAGTGGCACTCTTGAGGAGCAAAGATGAATCATGGAGGCCACTTAATGTTTATATACCTTTGGAAGAGTGGGTATTCCCAACAGGTGGAAATCAGCTTTGGTTGGTTAACAATTAATGACAGAATGAATATTATAATCAGAGGTATATTTATTCTAATGAGGGGCTGGTGCGTGATTCTAATCATGTTACTCATACATAAAGAGGCTATCTCCCCTCCTGAGCAATCTAGACAAGAGGGATCTACCCAGTCCTACCTGAGTAGAACACAATAAGCCAGAATTCACCTGGATTAGATTCTCTTTGTAAAGCCTTCTAGTTGGGTGGGATAAAAAGCATGTACCCAGAGGATTTGGGTGAGCTTTTCTGTCAACAATGTCGTTCATAAGGACTGAGCTTTGAAGAAGGAAATAGAAAGGGGGAACAACCTGGATTACCCCCACTCCTACCCAGATATTAATTGGTTACTGATATGAGAGAAATAATCATTTCCCTCGATGACTTGCCCAGAGCCACACAGTTTATTATTGTTGAAGCCTGACTTGAAACTCATGAAAATGAGTCTTCCTGAGTCCAAGCCTAGCTCTCTACCCCCTGCACTACCTAGCTACCTTATTCTTAGTATCCCCAGCACATAATAAATGTTTGTCAACTAACTGACTTTGGTGGCTTTACTAATGTGTTTCCAAGTTGGTTAGGATAAAAGATGAGTGAATGGCTTGCTAGTCTGCTATTGGGAAGAAGCATGTTTTCATCTAGTGGTGAGAAGGTGTCCTCCACATAGAGCATGGAGGTGGTGTTGTGTGGCTCCAGGGGAGATAGAATAGACACTTCCAGCCTCTTCTCCAAAGGAGACTTTAATTCCTGTGAGGAGGGGAAGCAGGAAGTGGAGGTTGAAAGTTTGGTCACTCTTCTCCTCGGATAGAAGGGATGATGGTCTAGGATCATATGTATCTGCTCCCTTAAATATTATTAGTCTAGGGCATGAGGTTTTCAGGTTCAAGCTAGCTTCTGAGATAGATAAAGAAGGAGGACCCCAAGTTTTATATCCAAGGTTTGACTTCCTTCCCATCAGATACCAGTTCCACAATGCACGCACACATAGCAATTAGCCAAGAACCCATTTATCCACATCAGTAGCAAAACAGAAATCAGAGAAAGTATGTGTAAAAGAATGTATACCAGATAACACTGAGTGCAAGAGGTCTCCCACTGGGAATAACTCAGCTCAACCAAGAGAGAGTTCCCTGAAGCCTTCGCTGTAGCAACCTGGGGACAGGGATGCCATGTAAACTACCAGCTCCTTCCAACTTAGCTTCTTCCCAGAGTCTTTTCCTTCAGTAATCTGAAGTGGGGTTGGTTGGCATAGTCCATCTTTTCTTTAGGAGATGGAAGCAGGAAGAAGCACTTGAGGTCTGAAGAGACTCAGCAACTCAAAGACAACTGAGGATATCTCCTCTCTTCCACTCTACCAAACTCTGCACTGCCCCTTCACATGGGTAATGGATATCGAACTCCAACAATAAGGAGAGAGTCCCATAGCAACTGGCTTTGGGAATGGGGTAACATAGTGGAAAGCCCTGCACTGGGAGTCAAGAAATCAAACTCTGGTATTAATTTGTATAAGGCAATTTATTTCAACCAGGCTTGGCTTCTTTAATTGTATAAAGAACTCAATGATAATCTAAGGTCCCTTCCAGCCCTCTTACCCTCAAGTACTTAATTACTTGCTTTGTCTTCAAGAATGATGTCACAGGTCCTCTTTGAAGGAAGGGCAAACAACAATAACAATGACCAAAGACTTTCTTAACCAGTTTGAAAAGAGATTGTAGGTGTGAATGCCATGCATATCAAAGCATGTGAGGAGCGGATCCAGGGGCTAGAGTTGTAGGACTGAGGCTTGCCTACAAAGCCCAGTATAGATATAAATCACCAAATATATTTTATATATAATATATGTATATATAGGTATATGTGTGTATGCATGTATGTATACATACATATACACTTATATACATATATGCACATATAGACAAATACACACATATATTGTTTTATGCATATACATGTATATACATGTAAACATAAAACACACATATAGAATGCACATATACATACACACATATACATATGTATATACATACATACATATGTATATATGAAAAAATTCCAAAAGAGGAAAAGTTTTTTTTCCTATTTTTTCCAAGGCATCTCAAATCCAATTCATTTGTCCAAAAACTAATCTCATTATATATTCCCTCAAACCTCCTCATTCTAACTAGAACACCAATGTGCTTGTAGTCCTCCTTGTTAACAACTTTGGAATCATTCTCAAATCTTCCCCCACCCTGCTCTAGCCAATCAATTGCCAAGTCTTGTGATTTTACTTCACATTCATCCCCTCTTCTCCACTGACACACCTTAATTCAAGCCCTTATCATCTCTTGCCTATAATAGCCCACTAATTGGTTTCCTTACCTTCAGTTTATCTTCTCTCCCATCTATCCTTCATGCAATTGCCAAATTGCTATTCCTAGAGCACAGGTCTGACGCTCCAGAATTTGCCTTTTCTCTTGCTTTGCAGACAAATATTTTGTCTGACTTCTAAAGCCTTTCATAGTCTGGTTCCAGTGTGCTTTTCCAGGTTTCCTGCACATTCTTTTCTTTCATGAATTCTATGTTCTAGTCACACTGGCCTGCTTTCTATTTCCTGTCTCCATGTATCTGAACACACTATTCCCCAGGACTTCCTCATCTCTGCTTCATAGAATCTTTTTCTTCTTTCAAGAAAGGGCTTAAATACCACCTTCTACATGAAACTTTTGATCAGATTCTAGTATTGAAAGAGACCTGAACAGCCATCTGGTCTAATACTTTTGTTAGAAATGAGGAAACTGAGGGCCCTAGAGGTTAAATTTATTTGCCCAAGGTCATAGAAATAGTAATAAAGATAGTTAAAATTCTCTAATATTACTACATCAAACTGCAAGTCTCATTAGGGACATTAGACACATGGAAAGCTGTATCCCTTTGTGATATTACTGTGTATGGAGTACAGAGGACTGGGATTAGTCTCCTGGTCATGAATGTGGACAAATTGTCGGGGGCAGGGGGTCTTCCTCTATAGCTCAGTTATGTGTAGGCACCTCAGAGGAAATTCTGCTGATATTTCCATAGTTTTAGGTGCAAAGGAAGAGGAGAGAGAGCGAGAGAGCAAGAGAGTATGTGTGTGTGTGTGGAGTGGGGGAGACAGACAGGCAGAGACAGAGACACAGAGACACAGACACAGAGACACAGAGAGAGACAGAAAACAAAAATAGAGACAGAGACTGATAGATAGAAACACATAGAAGGAGAAATAGAGAGATAGAGATGGAGACAGAAACAAAGAGATAAACAGATAAAAAGAGACAGAGAGACGGAGATTCAGAGAGAGATAGAGGCAGAGAGGTGGGGAGGGAGAGGGAAAGAGAGAGAGAGAGCTGCTTCTGGTGACAAATGGGAGCTAAGAGGTGCAATAGTCAATTCCCATTGATTTTATTTCCATCTGTTCATAGCCACTTAACTACCCTGAGTTTATTTAGAGACAATTATCCATGGCAACAAACCATGTCAGTCCCTTAGAAGAGTGTAATTTTTCATAAAATACTTGATGAAAATTCAAAACCAAGAGATGCCACAGTGGAATTCTAGAACTAGTCATTGTTAATTACAAACAAAATTAAAACTGCCAAAGGGGAGGCACTGGAATGGGCTTTCTTCTTTTACAAAGCATGTAGGATGAGAGGAAAAAATATGATTTCCATCAGAGACAAAAAAGCATATAGAAGGTGTGTTGGCAATCAGAATGGGCTCTTAGCCCTTAGTTCAACCAAGTGCCCTTGAAGAGTTTGGCCTTTGTTTCCTTGATTAAATTAGGAGTCCTTGATGACCTCCTTGCCTCAAGGGAAAGCCTAGTTTACATGGGTTTGAGTGACATGTTTGTGACATTAGAGGCTTTTAGACCACGTGGACTTAAATGGCATCTTTGTGACAATTTTAGGTCACTTGGATGAGTCGCCTGTGCGACTCACCCCTGACCTTGAAAAAGATATAAAACCAGGGGTTGGCTTTCTCTTTTCCAGAGCTCTGACCCACAGCTGTGGTGGCACGCATGACTCTGGGTCAGCCATTGTTTTGAGCTCCCAGGCTGAACTTAGATGTTGGTAACTATGAATTGTATTTGGTCTGTCTGTTGATATTTGCGATTTGTCTATATTTGCTCCGAAGTTCAGGGTGCTGGCTTTTTCCCCTGAACTAAGTGAATGGTATTTGTATGTTGGATTAAAGTAAGCTTGTTAACCTCTTAACGTTGCTTTCCTTAGTAAAGCAGATCAAAAGAACCTGGGCTTTTGCAGCATTCTGTGAGCTGGATTGTTGAAACAGAAGGCCTTGGACTAATGACTCCAATTTCTACAGTGCTTTAGGGTTTACCACCCCATTTCTCACATTAGTCCTATGAAATAGCTAGTTCAGTGAAAAGAGAATTAACGAGTAAGAGGACTTGTATTCAAATACCAACTTTTGAGCCCATGTGACCTTGGGCAAGTCATTTAACTGCCTTGGGCCTCAGTTTCTTCATTTGTAAAATGATTTCTAAGATGACCTTTACAATCTTTTCCAGCTTTCTATATATGATCCTATATATCAGCATCTCCATATTACAGATGTGGGTGTAAGGGCAAGCAAAGTGGGAATTTTTACTGCTATTTCTTTTGTAGTGCTTCTCAGCACTAAGGTAATCAAGTGCCTTTGATTGAGCCTTGCCTTTGTTTGTAGGAAGGCCCACACCCTGTTGCCAATTAGGTCAGGAGATGTGTGAAACTCTCTTACCCTGAAGAAGTGTGTATATAGATATATAGATATCACACACACACACACACACACACACACATACACACATACACACATACACACACACACACACACACACACACACACACACACACACACACATATATATATATATATATATATATATATATTCTGAGGTTAGCATTTTGTTTGGGGGTTCACGGCTCAGTCATTGGAAGAGCATTCCTGGGATTTCACCAGATGAAACTGGGTAGCAGTTTAAGGAAATCTCCCCCCTCCACTGCTTTGAAAATCCAGATGTTGGTGCTTCTTTCTCTGGTAACTGTGTATGTATTGCTATGGTCAGACAGATAGAAGCTTGTCTGCTGATTTGTGTTATTTTGTTCTGTTTATACAATTTCTGCTTGTAATTTCTTTTTGTGTTTTCTCTGAAGTTCAGGGTGCTGACTTTTTCCCCTGAACTAAGTGAATGATATATGTATGTTTAATTAATGTGAGATTGTTAACCCCTTAAAGTTGCTTTCCTTAGAAAAGTAGATCAAAGAACCTGTGCTAGCAGCCCTCCTGTGTGCTGGTGTTATTGGCCTTACACAGCCACAGTAGCTTCAAGTAGCATTGTTGTTACAGTGGGTACTGAAGCTCACAGGCAAAACCCAACATCTTTTGCATTTGGCTGATAGTGTTAAGAAGGACTGACTCAGTGTGGGAAGCGGAAGAAGGGAAAGAAGAGAAGAGAAATATCTAACACAATATAAATATATAAATCTATAAAAGATAGCTATTATAAATTGGGTGTGCAGATATAAATGTGTATATGAAAATGTGTCTATATAAATATATATATATATTTATATATCCTATTTATTCTGTTATGTCATATTATTTATATATGTTATATATTATATTATGTCATATCATATTATTTACATATATTTATATAGGCATACATATTTTCATATATTTATATCTGATATATTTAAAAATATATATGTGTATACATATAAATATAAGTATATAAACACATATTTATCTATACACACATATTTTCATATATATTTATATCTACATACAATTTACATATATATATACTTATATATAAAATTAATATATATGCATACCTAATTATACACACACACACACACACACACACACACAATATTGTAACTGGGTCTCCCCATCTCTATCCCAAGCTGGCAGTTTAGTAGCCATTCATAGGCCTATCCTTCTGCTGATAGTTCTGGAAGGTTTAACTTACTCCATTTTCAAGCAGGGCTGGTTCACTTCTCTTTAGTTAGTCTGGGGGACCTTGTCTTCCCCAGTTTTACCATGCTAGTGCTTCACTTAGTATATACATTTGGCCCCATTGTAGCTCAGAACTGCTAAGCCCAAAAGATCTACCAGCCTCAGCCTCGCTGGAGGCAAGGATTCCAGACATGTGCCACCAGTGTCTGCTGAGAACATAATTCTTAACAATACCTCTAAAGATACAGACACATACAAGGAACTTATAGGTTATTTTTGTTGATGTTGGGTTGTTTTTCAGTCATGTCTGACCCTCACTGCATTTGAGGTTTTCTTGGCAAAGATACTGAAGTGCTCTGCCATTTCCTACTCCAGCTGATTTTACAGATGAGGAAACAGAGACTAACGGGGTTAAGTGACTTGCCCAGGGTCATACCGATAAGTATCTGAGGTCAGATTTGAATTCAGGTATCCCTGACTCCAGGCCTGGCACTCTAGCTACCACACCACCATACCCTTTGCAATCTGTAGGAGATTGTATTGTAGAATAGAGAGAACACTGGCTCTGTAGTCAGAGGACCTGGACTCAAATCCTGACTCTGATGACTATCCCTTACTTGAGCCTTTGTTTCCCCATTTATAAAATGAAGGGTTTGAGTTAGTCAGTCTGTAAGGTTCATTCTATATCAATGATCTTATGATTATGATGCTCAGTTAAAAAAAAAAAACACCATACTAGGAGCCAATACTCAGCTAAATTTACCTGTTTGTAGAATAAATAGAATTTTAGGGACCAACCCTTCCGGATGTGGGGCAGCTAGGTGGCACAGTGTATAGAGCTCTGCGCCTGGAGTCAAGAAGACCTGAGTTCAAATCTGGCCTCGGACACTTACTAGCTGTGTGACCCTGGGCAAGTCACTTAACCCCATTTGCCTCAGTTTCCTCCTCTGTAAAATGAACCGGAGAAGGAAATGGCAAAACACTCCAGAATCTGCCAAGAAAACCCCAAATTGGAACATGACTGAAACGACTGATTGACAACAACAAATTTCCACATCTTATAGACGAGGGCACTGAAAGAAACCCAGGCAGGTTCAGAATCCTCTCCCTCTCCCTCCCTCTCTCCTCCGCAGCTCCCACTTCCCAGGTCACAGAGATCGTTAGCTGCAGAACCGAGTATAGAAAGGTCTTTTCACTCCCACTGCAGCGCTCCTTCCATTCCAACAGGTATATCTTTCTCCTTCCAGTCTCCATCCCTGTGTCCAAAATGCTTTCCCCTAAACCTAGAACATGCCTTTTCTGTTTCTTCTCACCTGTGCTTATCCTATCTTTCATGATGCCCTTAAAGGCCCATCTTCTCCTTCTCGCAGTCTTCCACATCCATCCTAATCCATGGATATCCCTTAATCATGTTGTGCCTCAGGAGACAATATATGCAAAGCATGCTATAGACCGAAAAGAACCATACAAAATCATAACAATAATGGGCATTATTATTTTCCTTGTATGGATTGATTTCTCATGTATTTATCACTTATCTATTTAACAAGATTCTAAAACTGAAGGAGAACATTTCCTGTCTTCATACTTCATATCTCCAGCCTGGGGCCTTGGATACAGTAAGCCCCAACTGATATTTGTCGGTTGACTGTAAGCAAACATTGAATCCAATTTTAGAATTTTATTGTTAGGTGGAGTTGCTGAGCAATGTTGCCAATTTTTTGCTGTTGTTCTGGTGAGAAAATTACTTATTTATGAACAATACACGAGAAACACAGAGCATAAGCTAGTGTGGTTCTATATAATAATCAAATAAAATTCATTAATTAGTCTTTGAGAGCTGCCTAACTGATCGAGAAGCTGAATGACTTGTTCAGGGTCATGCAGCCAAAATATGTCAATACCTCACTAGTTCTCAGTTCTTCTCTCTATTCCCTTTTGTCTTGGTGTTGCTTCTCTTTTTTAGCAAAAAGCCAAGTATGTGTCTAAGAACTAAAACTACAAACACTGACAGTGAAACTTGTTAAAAGAAAAACATCCTGAATTTGATTCCCTGAAATGTAGGACACTGTGTCATTTTACTGTTATTGGCAGAGGCCTGAGTTTCCTTGTGCCCCACTCGTCTGATGCTGTTATACCTCCCCAAACACTTTTCAGAGGCTCAGCCCTCTTGAGGCATTCTTGAGAAGTAGCAGATCCAGCTACTTCCCATTCCTGACCTTGGTGTCTTATGTCCTGGGTCAAGAAATGCTGAGGTAGCAGAAACTTAGCCCTGAGCACGGGGGCCTATTACCATCACAAACAGCAGATTCCTAGGATGGGGGAAGAGACTTAGGCCAGGCATGTCGGTATAGGGTAAGGGGATAATGCAATGAGAAAGTCCTTAGTTATGGACCTATGGGAGTTTGATGGCAGAACAAAGGGAGGAGTGGGGATAAATTTAGAGTGATGGGGTGAATTCAGCTTATGCTGAAACAGAATGGGAAGGGAGGAGCATAGAAGGGAGTCTAGAGGAGGGGAACAAGTTAGGGTAAGGAAAGTATGATTAATAGGATCGACCCAAAGCCAGATATATCTTATAGGAGATATAGTGATATTAGTGAGGTTTTGTGTTTTTCCCATTATGAGCGCTTATGGGAACTGGCCTCTAACAAACCTAGCCTATGAGAGATTCTTAATCCAGGTCCAGAAACTTATTTTATGTGTGTGTATGTATGTATGTATGCATATACACATATGTATACATGTGTGTACACATGTGTATATGTATATATACACACATATGCACACATACATACACACATACTTATCACCCATATATATGTGTATATATGTATATATATATATATATATATATATATATACACATATATAGATGAATTGTGTAATATGTACATGTAGGTAGATATTGATATAAACGCTTTCCTTTATAATATTGTGTATTCTATTTTATGCATTAAAAAAATTTCAAAAAGGGGTCCTTAGGCTTCATCAGAGCGGTCAGATGTGCCAGAGTGTTCCATGATACAAAGAGGCTAAGTACCCTTGCCTGAGATAGAAACATAAGAGGGCATATGGCATAGAAAGACCTTAGCTGTCCTTACTTACTCTGACCCACCAGGAGCTCTAAAATAATAAAAACAGGTTAAATGTGATATGATTTGAGGGGCAGTATGAAGGCCCGGCTGCAACAATTATCTCATTCACTTGCTCAGTGATGCCTGAAATTCCTTTCCTGGATGGCAAACTTTTCATGATGAAAGATAAAAGCCTTAAAATATAGCAGTGCCCAGACAAAGTAACACATCAACATGAATGAGTTTCAGTCATTCTAAAGGATGACATCAGATCTTTTCCTATCTTTGGTAAGAAGGTTCCAGGTGAGATACGAGTACTTTCAGTGATAAGAGTGCAGGGCAACTAGGTGAAAAGGTCAAAGATAGAGGGGTATTGCTCCTGTGGTCCTTATCAGTCCTCTGTGGAGTCTTCTGCTCCAGCTGAAACATGACACCAACCATATTGGGGACACAGGTCACAGAAGAAATATTTCGGATGATGTTTAGGATTAATTATAGTTACAAGGCAGGCAGGGGGTTCCACCCTGATACACACACCTCAATTAATACAACATAATTGGTGTAAGGACTTGATGAAGTTTTAAGTCTCTGAATAGGTCAATTTAGGGATGGGGAACCTGAAGCCTCAAGGCCACATGTGGCCCTCTTGGTCCTCAAGTGCAGCTCTTTGACTGAATCTAAAGGGCCATACTTGAGGACCTAGAGGATGACATGTGACCTCGAGGCTGCAGGTTCCCCACCCCTAAGATAGTTTAATACCTTTTGGTTCCTTATGAAAGATGAATCTCTTTGTTTGGACAAAAAAAGGGTCTAGTAGTGTGGTTGGCTAATAGACAAGCTAACCACACCTCTGTGGGCTTTAAACAACAGCAATGCAGCAGTTTTCGATCCAATAGTAAAACAATTAAGCTTTTAGAGCTGACTAGAGTAAAATGTACTTTGAGGAGGCAAATCCTTATGTCTATACCAGTGATCAGCATTGGGGGGGTGGAAAAAGTAAGCCCAGAGGGAGTATTAAACCATTTGGATCTCTCCACTCCCTATTGACCATGACATTGGAGAGTCCGGACCAGTAGAAGACTATGTGAGTAGAAACAGGAGGACAAACACAGACACAGATGCAGAAAGATAGCCATCTAAAAAAAGGAAGCAACTTCAAAGCATGTAAACCCTTGAGCCACAAGGAATCTTGGACATAGACTTAAGAAAGCACTTCCAATAAACAGGAGTTATCAGCTTACCCTTTGACTGGACATACACTATACATGTATGCCTCCCTACTATCATACCCTGAGTTGAAGGACATCTTCCCTTGGACTTGTTTTTATTTGTGGCAGAGTTTGTCTCAAGTCACAGAAAGAAAATGTTTTGTACTCACTGTTTTTTATACTACCTTGGTGTAAATTCCATTTCTAAAAGTTAATTGAGCCTACTAGCTGGATAATTTATGGGAAACATACTAGTAGGGGCTCACAGACAACAGGACTGGCAAGACCAATGACTTCAGGATTACTTCCTAGAACCTTGAAAAAGTAATAGTAATCGTCTTCCAGAGAGTCAGCCCACCTATTCAAGTGGTTGTTCAGGAAGAACGCTATTAATAATAGCTAGCATTTGTACAAGATGTCCCCAAATGTCTTAGTACAGTGATAAGTCTCAGTAGACTTTTGGCATACCCTGTAAAGGCATATTAAGATTTGCAGTGCACTTTACGTAAGTTATATATCATTTGATCCTCACAATAAATCTGTAAGGTAAGTGCTACTATTCTCCCTTCATAGTTGAGGACACTGAGGCAGATGGAGTTTAAGTGTCTTAAGTAAGACACTAGTAAAAATGTAAGGAAGGATATGATATTGGGTCTTCTTGACTCCCAGGTCAGCTCTGTCTCCACTGTATCCCCTAGCTCTCTCAAGTATCACCTGAGGGAATACTGCCTCAGTATGACTGGAATGAATAGGAGTGGATGGATTACAAGCTGTACCACTGGAGGAAACTTCCAGATCCAACAGCTCAAAGATTCTTATCAATATTTGATCATAAGCATTGTAAATTATGGGCAAGTAGGTGGCACAGTGGCAGGAAGATATCTTCCTGAGTTCAAATCTGGCCTTAGACACTTACTAGCTGTGTGACCCTGGGCTAGTCACTTAATCCAGTTTTCCTCAGTTTCCTCATCTGTAAATTGAGCTGGAGAAGGAAATGGCAAACCACTCCCAAGTGCAATCAGGGAGAGGCAGACACAACTGAAACGACTGAGCAACAACAACATGGTGAATTATGAATATGCTAATTGGTGCTGTATGCCTGTGGTGTATATTTTAGGTGCAAATCCATTGTTTATCCATACCCCTATAGGCAGAATGGGTCTATCAAAGTTGGTCCTCCCTGAACAAGTGTAGGAGTGTTCTGTGGGGATCTTTCCTTCTCCTTCCCAGCCCCAACTGTTAGCCCCTAGCTTCATACCCCATCAAAGCTGATGCAGTACCAATCCAACATGGGGCTCCCAGGCTTTCCCCATTGGGATATGAAACTCTCTCTGCATCTTCCCAACCCCAAAAGGCTCTGGGCCTGGGATCTGGAGCCTCACCCCTCAAGACAGCCTGTCACAGAAGAAAGAGGCCTGTATTTAAAGTTAGATGGACTGAGTTAGAATCCTGGATCTGACACTTACAACCTGTGGGACTTTGGACAAATCACTTAACCCATTCTGGGCTTCGGTTTCCTCAATGTGGGCCATAAGGGGGTTGCAGAAAATGATCTCTAAAGCTCTAAATCTTCTGTTCCTAAAATTGGTAGTAGCTTGTGGGTGACCTGAGAGATTTAGTGAGTCATCATGGTATAATAGAAACATCATGGGATCGTGGAACATAGATTTAGAGCTGGAGGGATTTTAGAATGCATCTCTTCCAATTCCTTCATTTTACAAATGAAGAAACTGAGGCTGAGATATTGTTAATTGCTCAAGGTCACATGGTTGATGAGTATCTTGGTCATGATTTGACTGCAGGTTTTCCTGATGTCAAGTATAGAGCTATTTATTCTCCTAGGTTATAGAGTACTGGCTCAGGAGTCAGAGGATCTGGGTTCAAATCCAGCCTTTGAAACTTACTACCAGTATGAACTTGGGCAAGTAATTTAATCTCCCTCAGCCTCTGTCTCCTTATCTGTTAAAATAAAAACATAAAGAACAAAACGTGATCTCATACACCCACAGAAAAATGAGGGGATTAGACCACATGGCTTCTAGCCCAAGATCTATGAGGCCATGATACTCTATCATAGGTCACATTCTTATGTAGTCTTTGCTAAGGTCTCAGGTAACTGGAACTGGTGTTATCTGGGCAACAAGCTCTACTTTCAAAAAGCCTCCTGAGTCGAATGGAGCAGATTTTCAGGGTACAGTC
Organism: Trichosurus vulpecula; assembly: GCF_011100635.1. Classification (NCBI taxonomy): domain Eukaryota; kingdom Metazoa; phylum Chordata; class Mammalia; order Diprotodontia; family Phalangeridae; genus Trichosurus; species Trichosurus vulpecula. Next base: position 350,121,033 of record NC_050574.1, read on the forward strand.
AGCTCTCAGGCACATTTGAATTGAATGATGAAAATTTTCCTACTTCTATTTCCCTCGAAAATCTTATTCACGGTGAGATTGTGAGGTGGTGACCTGCATAACCTTAATGGAATCTTTGTTCCGCAGCTGCATGCTGCTAAGCCACAAACAGCTTTAATCTTGTTGGTGATTCCGAGATGCAAATATCATTGTTTTTTCCAAGTTCATTTTTCATTACAAGCCTAACAGGTACATTCTAGCACATAAGAAGGAGCAGCCGTGTGAGCAAAGGGGAGGCAGATGAGAGAGCCTTCATCGCCAGCAAGGAATTTCTAACGCATGGAAATGAACCAAAGTGAAGTAGAGAATATGACTTTAAAATGGTTCTGTTAGAAATGGGAGATGATCCATGATGAGCCAATGTGCAGGAGGTGGAAAATAGAAGGCTACGTTTGGGTTTCCAGAGCTCAGCTTCAAGGCCGAGGGTATCTCAAAGTCCTTCACAACTCAGTTCGTGATAATGAGAAAGATGGAAAAGCAAAATACACCTGATATATACCGATAATCATCTGTAGTTGTTCAGTGGAGCTAGCTATGAGCCTGATATTTGTGAATACATGGTGTCCCACAAGCCATAGTGATTTAGCTTAAAATGCTACTTAGAATTTTGTGATACACTGTCTAAGTTGGGTGGAAGGAAATACCCAGAGGCTAGAAGCAGGGACAATCCTCCAAGCTCATAAATATCATAACTTCTATGTGCCTTGTGAAGACAAACCTTGATTTAGTTATTGTCCTGCATTCCTGATTTCTACTTCCAATTATCAGATTTATGTACATGAGTCCAAATCTTCCCCATGACTCTCGTAACTATATTATAAATAGAATGGAACTCATCTTTGTAATGTAACACCACAATTTCTCCCAGTGCTATACAGAGGGAGCTTTTTCTGGCAGAGGGTATTCCTCTGTTGTTCATGGAAAATACAAATATCCCTTCCATATAGTGACTTTCCCCACTGTGGTCTCAATATATCACAGGTTGGCATAAGAAATTAAATGGGAAGTTTTTTTGGACTTTTGCAGAAACTGTAGATTACAGGAAAAGTTTGAAGAAATGCATAAAATATATGTATAGTATTGTATAATATCAACATGGTTTTATCTCTTAATATCATAATAATTCAGACTTCTTCTCTGGTAGGAAGGGAAGCAAAACTTTTAAGCAGATTTTTCAGATCACAGGGGCACTGTGATTCTATAACATTAAGGCAGAATTCATGATTTCAAAGAAAATCACGAATATGCCTGAATGGTCCAGAATCACAGGATATAAGGAATTCTCTAAGTAGAAGGCAGAGGAGTTAAAGCATTTATTCAAGCTCCAAAATAGCAGACCCATGGACCAGCATCCCCAATTCGATATCCTGGCAAGAACCTTCCAAAACCAATATGCCCATCTCACAATTATGACCAGGAGGTTACAGAAAAATATTATGGCAGCAAGCCAAGCCATACTGGTGCTTCCCCGCAATGCTAAGGCCCTCCAGTAAGAGTATTACCCACTGGCCTCAAGCCCTTGCTCAGCACTCTCCATTCTGCACAAGGGTCAGTCCTGCTTTTAGTAGCTCCTGCTGCTTCTGCTGCTGCCACCACCACACCGCAGCTTTTCCTTCTCCTCCCTCCACTATGTCTCAATCTCCAAGCTATGTTCTCTCCTTTTATATAGTGGCCAGATGTCATCCCAAAGACTAGAATGTCATCTGAGCTACCAGAACTCAGCAGCCTACCATTGGCTCCGGTCTTATCCACTCCCCCTAGGACCCTGAGAGCCCCCCTTGAAGCCTATTCAAATGGGTGGGAAAGATCTTCTCATTTACTGATTGCCTTCACTTTCGGCCCCAAGATTTTTCATGTCCATTACATAGGCAACTTGTGTCTAAATAGGTACAAACTCTTTTTCTTCCCCCTTTTTTTTTTTCGCATTAAACTGTTTTAATGGTCTCAAAATTCTGTGACAGATTTTTGGTCAAGTTGTTTCCATTTAAAAATTACTGATTTTAAAAACTAATAACTTAAAACTGCCACGAAACAAATGGTCCACAAAAAACATTCCTTTCCTCCTGAAGCTTTTACAATGCATTGTAATCATTAACCAGTCTTTTACTATTAAACTTAAATGGCCAATTGAGACAAACAGTTCTGAGACCGTTCTTCCACCACTGATTAAGACTGGGGTGGCAGGTGTTGCACAGATTATTCATTTAGCTTTCTGGGCCTTCTGGGCAGATTTTGTGACTTTGCCAGCTCCAGCAGCCTTCTTGTCAACTGCCTTGATGACACCAACTGCAACAGTCTGCCTCATATCACGAACAGCAAAACGACCCAGAGGAGGATAATCAGAGAAGCTCTCCACACACATGGGCTTGCCTGGAACCATGTCAACGATGGCAGCATCACCAGATTTCAGGAATTTAGGGCCATCTTCCAGCTTCTTACCAGAACGACGATCAATCTTCTCCTTCAGTTCAGCAAACTTGCAAGCAATGTGAGCACTGTGACAATCCAGAACAGGTGCATAGCCAGCACTGATTTGGACTGGATGGTTCAGGATAATAACCTGTGCAGTGAAACCAGCTGCTTCCATAAGTGGGTCATTCTTGCTGTCACCAGCCACATTACCACAGCGGACATCTTTGACAGACACATTCTTGACATTGAAACCAACATTATCCCCTGGCAGAGCCTCACTCAAAGCTTCATGGTGCATTTCGACAGACTTTACTTCAGTTGTAACATTGACTGGGGCAAAGGTGACCACCATGCCTGGTTTTAGAACACCAGTTTCCACTCGGCCAACAGGAACAGTACCAATACCACCACTCTTGTAGACATCTTGGAGGGGCAGACGAAGGGGCTTGTCAGTTGGACGAGTTGGTGGCAGGATGCAATCTAAAGCTTCAAGCAGTGTAGTTCCATTAGCACTGCCATCCTTTCTAGTGACTTTCCATCCCTTGAACCAAGGCATATTAGAGCTTGGCTCCAGCATGTTATCACCATTCCAACCTGAAATTGGCATGAAAGCTACTGTGTCAGGGTTGTAGCCAATTTTCTTAATGTAGGTAATGACTTCCTTGACAATTTCCTCATCTCTCTTCTGGCTGTAGGGGGGCTCGGTGGAATCCATTTTGTTTACACCAACAATCAGTTGTTTTATACCTAGTGTGTAGACCAGAAGGTCATGCTCATGGGTCTGCCCATTCTTTGAGATAGCAGCTTCAAATTCACCAACACCAGCAGCAACAATCAGGACCGCACAGTCAGCCTGAGATGTGCCTGTGATAATATTCTTGATAAGGTCTCTGTGTCCAGGAGCATCAATAATGGTCACATAGTACTTGCTGGTCTCGAATTTCCACAGGGAGATATCAATAGTGATACCACACTCATGTTCAGCCTTCAGTTTATCCAAGACCCAGGCGTATTTGAAGGAGCCTTTTCCCATCTCAGCAGCTTCCTTCTCAAACTTCTCAATGGTTCTCTTGTCAATTCCACCACATTTGTAGATGAGGTGGCCAGTAGTGGTGGACTTGCCAGAGTCTACGTGTCCAATGACCACAATGTTAATGTGAGTCTTTTCCTTGCCCATTTTTTTGGAAGTTTAGTGATGGTTTTCACAACACCTGTGTTCTGGCAGCAAACCCGTTGCGAAAAAGCTTCTTCCCCTTTTTTTGTACAATAGAATCTCCTCCAAAATGAACACATCACTTTTGCAAAATACTTAACATAATATCTCATCATCAGAGTGGCCACATGGCTCACTTGTCAGCCCCTAGATCTTTGTATCCATTATGTAGGTCAATGGGAAATGGGTGTCGATAATACCATAACAACAAAACAATATAGCAAGGATAATACAAAATAAGTACACAGAACAATATCATCATTCCCCTCCCCCCGAACAAATGGGGCTCAAAGTCTTGAGGTAAGGGGCTAAGGTCTCATTCTCCGTAGCTTCTTCTTGCTGAAAGAGGGCGTAGGTCTGTCCCTGCCCCAAGAGGTCAAGAGTCCCATTGGAGAGGTCAGTTCTTTAGCAAGCTGGCAGGAATTCCAGGAAGGCTAGGTGCTTAGGCAGTTAGTCATCTGAAAGTGTAGGGTACTTAGGGTACTTAAGCCTAAGGGAGACAGAACTAGCAGCAAAGTTAACCAAAACAAAGAACAAAAAGGGTAGGTAAGTATGGGTTACTATCTTTCAAATAAAATCATCTCAGTTTTCACTGAGACTCCAATTATGCAAAGATTCGATCTCATAGCCTAACTCAGATATACAAACTTTCATCTGTTAATTATACAAGATCACTTTCCCTCTGAGTGGCTTGTGGCATTTATCAGCAACAGCCATACTTCTGGAGTCCATGAATCTATTATTACAGCCCTATTCATGGTAAAATATATGGTTCAGGGATACAATTTGGTAATTATCTTCCCCTGAATAGACAACTGTTACAGTATTGTCCTTCCCATGAGCTATGACTTCTGCAGCCTTTGGAACATCATCCGGCTTCTGTTTTACCCATACTTTACCTCGCAATTTTATTCCATCAGTAGAACCAAAATCTTCCTTTCCTCTGAGAGTTATTTTGGAAGGAGGGTCAGTTTTCACAAAGGGTATTTTTTCATAGGGGATAATAATCACTTGGACTATCCTGTCATTTCTACAAAATTGTACAGGTTTTTTACCCAAATTCTGGAGTGTCACAACAATTTCCCTTTGATAATTAGAATCTATTACTCCAGCTAATACATGTATTCTTTGAGCTGCTAATCCTGGTTTAGGTAATATCCATTCAAAATGATTTCTGGGGATTCTCATATATACCCCAGTAGAGGTTTTTCTCATCTCTTTCCTATTCTACCTAAAATTCTTTGTACAATGTAAATCATATCCTGCCAAACCAGGTGTTCCTGGACACGGTGGTGGGACATCTTCCCTCACAGTCCAAAATTCAATATTTTAGATCTCACATGTTTGATGTTTTCTAATCTGCAGATTTGGGGTCATCATTCTGCCTAGAGGTGTACTCCCTCCTAAGGGCCTATTATTCAAATTACGTAAGGCAATAGACAAATTATCCTTCAAATGTCGATACAAATTATTAGAGCTTAATTTTCTTAGCTGTTCTTTCAAGAATCCATTCAATCTTTCGATTAGCCCAGATGCTTGTGGGTAATATGGAATATGATATATCCACTCTATATTATTCAATACACAATATCTTTTCATTTCATTATCCTTGAAATGTGACCTATTGTTACTTTGAATCTGCATCGGGGTTCCATAGTATAAACTTATAATATCTAGGGTTTTACAGGTGTTTTTCTGAGTTACATCCTTATAAGGACAAGCCACTAGTATACCTGAATTGATGTCGACACATGTACATATATATTTACATCCCTTATCTTGGGGTAGTGGTCCAATATAATCTATCTGCCAAATCTGGGCTGGAACTTTTCCCCTTGCTTTTTCTCCAGTTACTGTCCCAGGAACAGTTCGTTCTTTTGTCTAATTGACATATACAACACTCCTCTGTTATTTGTTTTAACAACGCATGAGAGATACTAAAACCTCAATCCTGTGCCCATTGATGGGTGGACCCCTAAATGTCTAGCTGTCTGGTGGACCCATTTTGCTAAGGTTGGGTTGTCAGTTGGGGTCAGAGGAGTGACAATATGTTTAGTAGCAATCTTTGCTAGCTGATCTGCGTATGCATTGTACTCACATTCTGGTGTGGTCAGGGTCATGTGACCACCAATGTGAAAAACTGACAAATTCGTAACCAGAGACATATCCCATATATCTTCCCATAACTCTTTACCCCAAACTTGTTTGCCATGAACCTCCCAATTCTGATTCTTCCATATAGGCATCTACGTAGCTAAACCATTAGCCACCACCCATGAGTCAGTAAATATATGACACTGTCCTCCTTTCTCTGTCTTGATGGCTTGATGTACTGCCATCAGTTCAGCATATTGGCTCCTTCCACCTATCCCAGAACTTTCGCCTAGTACGGGGGTTATGGGCTACTGCTTTCCAATGTCTCTTGTGTCCCAAATATTTTGCTGTCCCATCAGTAAACCAAGTATGTTTCTTCCGTTCCTCGGTTAGTCCATCATATCCATTATTCCATTTCACTAAGGATGGTACCAACTGTTGCTTAGGTTCAGGGGGTTTTTCAATCCCCTCAGTGTCATTGTTCACCACAGATTTATGTAGAGCAGAAACTCCACTTTTGCCTGCTCTAGACCTATTCTGAATATACCCCTTCCATTTGATTATGCTTGCCTCTTGCACATATCCAATTACGTGGGAAGCTGGGCTACTCATTACCCAAGTCATAATAAGAATTCCAGGCCTCAATACCACTTCATGACCCAGAGTCAGTTGGTCAGTTTCTACCAAAACCCAACATGCAGCTAACAGCTGCTTCTCAAAATGTGTATATTATATTCCAGATGAAGGTAGTTTCCTTGACCAAAATCCTAAAGGTACACTTCGGCTTTGTTGTTTTTGCCACAGACTCCAATTTGCATATTCTTGCACAGTCACTTGTAATTCCACTGGCCCATTTTGCATAGGCCATAAATCCAGGGCTAATTGTGTACCAGCCTTTGCTTCCTCGAAAGCTCTACTTTGTTCAAGTGCCCAATCAAATTCATATTTCTTCCTGGTGACTTTGCACAAGGATTTCAAAATCTGTCCCAAGTGTGGGATGTGGTGTCTCCAATAACCAAATAGCCCTATGAACTTTTGGGCCTCTTTCTTATTAGTAGGGGTGAGAAAATCCTGGAGTTTTTGTTGAGCTTGTGGAAGAATTTCTTGCAGTCCTTTGTTCCACTGTATCCCCCAAAATTTTACAGTTTGAGCTGGCCCTTGAACCTTTGCAGGGTTAATTTCCCATCCTTTGCTTTTCATATGGTCAATTAATAGTGTCACACTCTTCTCCACTTCTTTTATATTTTCTCCCCGTATCATGATGTCATCTAAGTAGTGGGTAAGTTGTACACCAGGTAATTTTAATTCATCTAAATGCTCAGCCACAATCCTGTGGCAAATAGTTGGGCTATGAAGATGTCCTTGTGGCAGGTGTGTAAATGTATACTGTGAGCCTTGCCAAGTAAAAGCAAACTGGTTCCATTGCTTGGGGTCTATTGGGATCATAAAGAAGGCTTTGGCCAAATCAATAACTGCATATCAAATCCCTTCATGTTTCTGTATCCTCTCTATTAAAGCAACAGTGTCTGGAACAGCAGCATATGGGGGAGGAGTCACTTTGTTCCACTGTCTATAATCTACCATCATCCTTCACTTTCCATCTTACTTTTAAGCTGGCCAGATAGGGTTGTTCCATTGAGCGGTTGTAGGAACTAACACTCCCACTTCAACATATTCTTTTATAGTACTGGCAATTTCATCTTGCCCACCTGGCACACGATATTGCCTCAAAGTAATTACTTCAGAAGGTTTGGGCAAACTGATTGGATCTATCTTTATTTTCCTCACCAAAACTTCATTAACACCTATTTTCCTTACAGCAAATTGGTATTTCCCTTCAGGTAAATCCAAGGTGATACTCTTCAATATGTCTTTTCCAACGATGTATTCAGGAATCAGCATAATAACCACAGAATATTCTCTCTTGGGCAATTGTCCAATTTTCATCATCAATTTAACTTGTCTGGCTGATATTTCAGCCCCTCCTAATCCTGTGATGGTAATAGGAGTTCCATGCCTGAACTTGTCTGGATTTCCATAGATAAGGGTGGCCTTTTCCCCAGTATCTATTAATGCCCTAGTTACCATACTTGACCCATTTATCCAATATACGGTGAAGTTAATGTGGGGTCTGTATTTCCGTAATTTGGACTGGGGTTTGGCCTGTTTCCTAGTATTCCCTGACATGTGACTCACTTGGCTGTGAGTGTTCAGGGTCTGTAGTGTCTACAGGAGCAGTTGTTATTTCCCTATTTCTTCTGTTATCAAGTCCTTTATCTCAGTACATTCTGTACAGTTCGTTAGTTGGAAGGCTATCTATCGTTTCAACATCTACCCCTGCTCTCAATAGAGCAGTGAACATTTCTTTTCTGGTCACTCTATTTTGGTACCAAATTTGCTGGCTATTCACTCTCCTCTCTCAGGGAGATCTATCCTTTCCCCAGTCTCCTAAGTCTCTTAACTGTGATATCTTATCTATCACCACCGAAAGACGGCTCCCTATTTCCCCAAGTGACAGGGTCAAAATTAGCTGTTTATAAGGCTATAAGGAATTCTCTAAGTAGAAGGCAGAGGAGTTAAAGCATTTATTCAAGCTCCAAAATAGCAGACCCACAGACCAGTGTCCCCAGTTTGATATCCTGGCAAGAACCTTCCAAAACCAATATGCCCATCTCACAATAGTGACCAGGAGGTTACAGAAAAATATTATGGCAGCAAGCCAAGACATACTTGTGCTTTCCCCCAATGCTAGGGCCCTCCAGTAAGAATATTACCCACTGGCCTCAAGCCCTTGCTCGGCACTCAGTCTGCATGAGGGTCAGTCCTGATTTTAGTAGCGCCTACTGCTGCTACCGCTTCCGCTGCTGCCACCACCACCGCTGCTTCTCCTCCCTCCACTATGTCTCAATCTCCAAGCTATGTTCTCTCCTTTCATATAGTGGTCAGATGTCATCCCATTGACTAGCACATCATCTGAGCTACCAGAACTCAGTAGCCTACCATTGGCTCTGGTCTTAACCACTCCCCCTAGGACCCTGAGAGCCCCACTTGAAGCCTATTCAAATGGGTGGGAAAGATCTTCTCATTTACTGATTGCCTTTACAGCTTCTAACCCCTGTGATACGGAAGGGACAATTGTACTACTAGACTCCAATGATCTGTAATGTTGTAGATTTGGCCGTTCTCCCCAAAGATGCTGATTGCCAGCCCTGCATGCCCACCCAACTTGTGAGACTCTCAGCTATGTCCTCCCATAAGAGGGTTCACCTAGAATGATGACACCTCCCTTGTGTTCTTTTGCATCCTGATGATACCAATAGAACAAGCAGATAGCATGACAGAAGAAGAGACATAACTTGAATTAAAGTGCAACACTGATTGAGAGAACGTCTCCCTCCTGAATTATGTTTTTCCTACCTCTTGTTGAGCAGCAGGTGCCAATCTGCTTAATAGAGCTGGTGTTCTCCTTGGGAATTCTTTATGCTAATGAAAAGAAAGCTCAGGTGAAAAAACAATGACCTTTGAAAATAAGTACAATAAAACCTCACCAATGCATGGAAATGTGGTGTGTTGGGGGTTTAAAGAGGGGAGGCAGAGTGCTATTAAAGCTATTGAGGAAAATACCCCAAAGATTATTCCATGAGATGTCTGTGCTGAAGAATACTATAACTATTTACAATTAAAATGAAGTTAATGAAAAATAATATCTAATCTGTATTTTTTTTGCTCAAATCTATAATTTTAGTACTTTAGAAAACTTCTGGCAAATAATCTCCTTCAACCAATAGAGATAAGTTTGCAGCTTGTATTCTTACAGATCTACTTGGGGCACTGAAGGGTTCAGTGACTTACCTAGGGAAACAGAGTTCATACATATCAGAAGGAAGACTGGAAACTAGGTTTTTCTGACTGCAAGGACAGTTCTATGCTTTCTATGCCACTCTACCTCCTACTTCTTATTACTATTCGAAGATCTTCAATGATCCTTTGTTTTAACGTCCTCTATCGGTATAAACTACAATTCCTCCATAGACAGTCTTCATGAGTTTTGTGGCCAAAGGCATTGTCCTCTGCATAGTCACCTTGCTGGTGATCTATGTTGTTGTTGTCTAGTCGATTTCAGTCATGTCCAACTCTTTGTGATGCCATTTGGGGTTTTCTTGGCAAAGATACTGAAGTGGTTTGCTATTTCCTTCTCTAACTCATTTTACAGATGAGAAACTGAGACAAACAGGGTTAAGTGACTTGCCCAGGGTCACACAGCTAGTAAATATCTGAGGCCGGATTTGAACTCATAAAGATGAGTCTTCCTGACTCCACACCTGGCGCTCTATCTGCTGTACCACCTAGATGCTCATAGAGTTGGTTAAAAATATTGTAAGGGTAAATGATGTGTCCATGGTCACATACCTACTTCCATGGCTCAGAGGAAGGACTTGAAACCAAGTTTTGTGACTTCCAGGTTCTATCTGCTATAACCCACTCCTTTTGATAATAAGGCTTTACTTTACCAAATACATAGCAGTCCAGATTCTACTTGGAAACATATTGGTAATAAAATGAGAAGAACCTCTCCTCACCCTCACCTCCTAACCCCAACACAGTGTGGTTTAGTGGAAAGAATGCAGGGTTTGGAAACAGGTCAAATCCCAGCTCTGCCACCTAGTATTTGACCATGGTCTGTGGGATTTTATTTCCTCAGATGTAAAATGACAGACTTTGACTGGAAAATCTCTCCAAGCTCCATTCAAAGTTCAGTTACTTCCACCTCTGACATGAAGTCTTTCTTGATTCCCCTATTTTCCAACACTTGTGATCAAATTACTTTAGGGGTACTGCTAGAAGGGGAGGAAGAGAAACCAACCCTTTTGCCAACACCAGTAGGAAGGCAAACAATGCAACCTCAATTGGCAGCTAAACCCAAATCTTTTTCAACTATGGAAATCTTGACTCAGCCAGGAAGGAGGAAAAGGGCAAGGTATTCTAAATATATAATGTCCTCTCTTTTTCATCACTAGTGTCTGAGTGCCAATAGAACCAGGCAAGAAACTTTATTGTAGCATATTTTCTGTTGTAATTTACATTCCCAGGAGAATTTTCTTTTAATTTATGGAGGCCATCACAAGCTAGATGTTTGTGAAAAATCAGTGTTGTAGATATGTTGGATCTTTAAATTGTCCCATTACATATATTTCACAATCAATTCCTACTTTTATATAACCCTTTGCTCATTTTTAAACATTGATTATTTTTCATTCATTTGGGGAATATATGGGGAAGGAAGAAGCTTCTTGTTCAATAGCAACTGAAGAAGCGAGTTTACTTTTTTTTTGATTTATATGGGAAGGGTTGTATAAGGGTTAGGGTAAGGTCTTAGTTGGAATTTTTGTTTTGGAATGAAAAGTCTGAGGGTGAAAATCAGATCATCATAGGTGTCTTTTCGAAACTCGAATAAAAATGAATTGTTTTTCTTCCGTCCAGGGCCTCTCTCTTTGATTAAACTGTAATACCAGTATTTACTTGTCTATACCAGATGTCTGTTCGTGTGTTGGAAACATTTTTGTTAATTTTTTTTCTTCAATAAAATATAAAACCTTAAAAAAATACTTTGGAATAACTTTGAAAGTAGTTTGTTTTTACTTGCCTGTGCGTGAGATTTCCCATATGAAGCTCTTTGAGGAGTGGGACTGTTTTCATATTTTTTAAGCATCTTCACAGTCATATTGCTCAATACGTAGCAGGTGCTTATTTAATTGAAATTAATTGCCCTTTGGTTTCTTTATTTGCAAAATGGGGATGATATTTGAATGTCTACTTTGCAGGATCAAATGAAGCTATTTTGTGTAGCAGGGGCAAGACTTTTGCCATAACGACATGATCCTGCCTTTGGTCTCCAATCCACATTTCAAAGGCTCCTGCTAGGAGAACAGAAAACTCTACCCTTCCCTCATTTTTTTTGAGTGCCCTCTCAAGATTGATGGCTCCCAGGGTCATCTGAATGAATGGGCTCACCATGCCCAAAGGAAAGTAGGAAGGAAAGGAAAAGGGGAATTCAAGTAGTATTCTGAATCCCTAGAAGACCTATCTGGAAGTATGGTCAGAAGCTGGGAGAAATGGGGTGCAGAGTACCAATTCCCCTTAATTTGACTGTAAGTAGTGTTGGGGGACTTTTGTTGAGAGAAGCTCATCTCCACTGGCTCAAACACTCAGAGAGAGTGGTAATCAAATCTATTAAGATGAAATTTAGTACAGAGCAATATAAAACCCCACACTGGGATTTAAAAAGAAGTCACTTTATATAAGTACAAAATGGGAGAGACGTGACTTAGAAATACTTTTTTAGGGGGTGAGTCTGATGTTTATGGAAGATTGTACAATTAATACGAGTCCAAACTGAGACATGGAACTAAAGAGGTGATTTGATCCTAATGATAATATCTATTGTTTCCATGGTACCTACTATCTCTTCCACTAAGTGTTTTACACATACTGAAAATGATACTACATATGATTTGGTCCTCACAGCAACCCTGGAAGGTAGGTGCTAGTATAATCTCCATTTTACAGTTTAGGAAATGGCACGAACAGAAGCTATGTAATTTGCCCAAGGTCATATAGCTAAGTAAGTGTGTGAGGTGGGATTTGAACTCAGGTCTTCCTGACAATAGGACTCAGGCTCTATCCATTTTACCATTTAACTACCTCCTGGATTTGAGAAACATAGTGTTCAAAGAGAGGGAGATGATGCTATCTGCTTAGAATTCATCTAGAGTATTATGTTCAGGTCTGAGCACTACATTTTAGGAGGGATGGTGAAGCTTCAGCATTTTTTTGGAGGGGGGAAGGCAGGGCAATTGGGGTTAAGTGACTTGCTCAAGGTCACACAGCTAGTAAGTGTGCCAAGTGCCTGAGGCTAGATTTGAACTCAGGTCCTCCTGACTCCAGGGCCGATGCTCTACTCGCTGCCCCAGCTTAAGCATTTTCAAAGGAGAATGAACAGAATAGCCAAGTGAGTGAAGAATCCGTGCCTAGAGAAAGTAAGGTCGGGGTGGTGGGGGGGAGAGGTTTAAATATTTGAAAAGATATTATGTGGAAGGTGGGTAATACAGTGAACAGAGTACTTAAACTGGGGTTAGGAAGAGCTGAGTTCAAATCCTGCCTCAGACATCCTAGGCAAATCATGAATCTCTGTCTACCTCAGTTTCCTCATCTGGAAAATGGGGATAATAATAAAACCAACATCCCAGGTTTGGTGTGAGGATCAAACAAGATAAGTTTTGTGAAGTGCTTTGCAAACCTTAGAGCACTATATGAATATGACTTCTTCTCCTTCTTCTTGTTCTTGTTCTTGTTCTTGCTCTTCTTCTCCCTCTCCTTCTTATCCTTCTTGTTCTCCTTATTGTTCTTCTTCTCCTTCCTCTTCTTGTTCTTCTTCTTGTTCTTATCCTTCTCCTTCTCCTTCTTCTTGTTCTTCTTCTCCTTCTTCTTGTTCTTCTTCTCCTTCTTCTTGCTCTTCTCCTTCTTCTTGTTCTTCTTCTTGTTCTTCTTCTTCTTGTTCTTGTTCTTCTCCTTCTTCTTGTTCTTGTTCTTCTCCTTCTTCTTGTTCTTCTTCTTCTTGTTCTTCTTCTTCTTCTCCTTCTTCTTGTTCTTCTTCTCCTTCTTCTTGTTCTTCTTCTCCTTCTTCTTGCTCTTCTCCTTCTTCTTGTTCTTGTTCTTCTTCTTATTATTATTATGGAGAGATATATTTCTTCTCCCAGGCCACAGAGGATAGAACCAGAACCAACAGGTAGAAATTAAAGAAATACATTTTGGCTTGATGTTAAGGCAAAACAAACAAAACAAAAACTTAGCAACCCAAGTTGTTCCCAAGTGGGATGGGCTACCTTGGGCCGTAGCCCACGATAAGCTTCTGAACACTGAAGTTCTTCAGAGGAGCCATCGATCCTGTAGAGCTGATGGGAGGATCTGGACAAGGAAATCCCTCCTGACCCTGAGGTTCTTCTCATTTGGTACCAGACATCTTGCCATTTGGTTTCATTTGGGTATTTGACAGTTGGCCCATTTGGAAGAGTTAAGTTAGTATAATGATAATCGCAGAGTCCCAGAGCAGGAAGGGACCTCAAAAGTCTTATAGTTGAACTCTTACCTGCACAGGGGCGTTTTAAGCATCTTACCTTTGTTTAAAGGCCTCTAGTGAGAAGGGACTGACCATCTCACAGAGCAACCCATTTCGTTTTTAGACAAGCCTAATTGTTAGTAAGTTGAGTTCTGCTTTCTGCTGTTTCCCAATGGTTCCAGTTCTCACCTATGGGACCAAATAGAATGACCTTAATCAGAAGTGGAACTAGCAATATTTGACCATAGGGCAATACAAATTACCATAAACTTCAATCAACTATTGGGGAAGGGATCAGCGAGAGGGTCAGGACTGTACTTATATCAGCGTAAATAACCCAGCTGGGGTGTCCTAGCCCTTCAAGACTGAAGATAGATGGCCTGGTAATGCCATCATGCCTTGCCCACCCCAACACCTTGAGGACAGCACCAGAGGCTCACGTCACTTCCTTGTCCCTTGCATCTCTTTGTTTCTGAGGAGCAGTGGGCACTGGACCATCAGGACATGACACTCACAATGGAAGAGGGACACTTGTTAAATTTCATTGTTCCTACATTGGTAAAAGACCACAAGTGCTTTCTGTGTCCTCTAAATTTGTCATCTTAGAGATAGTTTAGTGCCCGTCCCTACTTGAAGCTCTGACAAACACGCCTAGGTCCTTCAATTGTTTTTTTTTCCTTTAAATTCAATCTTATTTTAATTTCAGTTCCAAAATCTTTCCCTCCCTCTATTCTTCCACCACCTATTGAGAAGGCAAGAGATACAACCCCCATTACATATATGAAGTCATGAATTAACCATGTTCTACAAAAATAGAGAGAGAGAAATATGCTTCATTCTGCACTCTGAATCCATCTTCAATTGTTTCTCTTACAAATGTAAGCTATCAGCCACATAATTGTGAACCTTTGGAACTTAGCTAACCTCTCAACCTCAGTTTCTTCATCTGCAAAATAGGAACAGTAATTGCACTTACCTTACAGAGTTGTTGCAGGATCAAATGAAATAATGTAAGTAAAGATATTTTCAAACCTTAAAGACATATATATATATATATATGTATATATGCATATATTGGAATATTATATTTGTATATACATATGCATGTGTTTGTGTATATATATATAACAAATATATATGTGTGTGTATGTATGTATATATATATATATAAGATATATATATATAGTTGTTTTTATTCAGTTCTTTTGTAGTTCTGTCTGATTCTTCATGACCCCATTTGGGGTTTTCTTTACTGAAACAGTGGTTTGCTATTTTCTTCTCCAGCTGATTTTACAGATGAGGAAACTGAGACAAACAGGGTTAAGTGACTTACCCACAGTCACACAGCTAGTAAGTGTCTGAGGCCAGGTTTGAACTCACGCAGATGAGTCTTCCTGACTCTACCATTTTTGTTATCAACATCAAGAAGGAGATAAGGGAATAATAGGTATGGTTAACACATCTTCACTGCTGGTCAAAACACCATAGAGAGCAGTAGAAACAGCTTGGAACTTTGAGACCTGGATTCAAATCCTTGATCTGCCATTAGTATCTGTGTGACTTTGGGAAAGTGACAAAGCATCTCTGGGCTTCACTTTCCTTATCTGTAAAACAAGGTGTCCAATCTAGATCACCTACAAGATCCCTTCCAATTCTCGGTCTTTGATCATAATTCTCACTGTTCTTCACCCCACTAGTAAAGCTAGTGTTATCAGGAACTCAGATCCCTGATTAAATAGCAGAATTCTGCCCATGTGTTACCCCTTCTGGTAAACTCTTCTTGATCTCCTCTAGCAGTGCCCATTTACATATTTAAGGGCAAGCAAAGTGGGGCTTTTTACTGTTTGTTCTCTAGGAGTGCTTCTTAGCACTAAGGCAACCAAGTGCCTTTGATTGAGCCTAGCCTTTGTTTCTAGGAAGGCCCACACCCTTTTGCTAATTAGGTCATGAGAGGTGTGAAGCCCTGGAGGGGCTTGGGCCCTGAAAAAGGGTTTATATACTCTGAGGTTAGCAATTCATTTGGGGCTCACTCATTGGAAGAGTGTTGGTATAGAGACACTGGATAGCCATTAAGGTGCCCCCCAGCTTTGAAAACCCAGATGTTGGTGCTTCTCTCTCTGGTAACTATGTGTGTATAGCTTTGGTCAGCAAGCTAGAAGCCTGTCTGTTGACTTGTGTTATTTGCTCTGTTTATATAATTTCTGCTTGTAATTTCTGTTTGTGTTTTCTTTGAAGTTCAGGGTGCTGACTTCTTCCCCTGAACTAAGTGAATGATATGTATGTTTAAGTGAAGTGAGATTGTAAACTCTTTAAAGTTGCTTTCCTTAGAAAGAACTTGTGCTAGAAGCCTTCCTGTGTGCTGGTATTATTGGCCTTACACTTCCACAGCAGCTGCTAGCAGCATTGTTGTTACAATCTGAAATGCTGGACTTTGAGTTTGGACCTGCCATTCTGATCAGTTTTCTTCATGCTGTTTAGCCTTCTTGGGTGGCAAGTTCAGGCCCCTTAAATATTTCCTTGTAGGCCACAGTGGGGTTTGCCTGGTTTCCTTGCATACAAACAGGGACAGAAGAGCAGATCTGTTAAAAATCAGACTTCTCAGCATCACTTATTAGTCCTCGGTACCATGTCCAGTATTACAACTGTGACTTATTGGAAGGCCATGAGCTTTAACATCTTGCTGAAAAGCAAGTATGCTGAGTTTTCCATTTTTTTTACATACATTTTTTTCTGACACTTTGATGTATTTCACAAGTGACCTGATTTACTTCCAGGCCTGGGACTATGGGTCTGAAATAATTTGCATGGCTATAATAAGTGATGACATTTTGTGCTATGGATAATTCAACAGGCTTCCCTTGGAGGAGTTTACCGTGCTGGTTCTTTCAAAGGTCAGTCTTGCCCATGAATACCAGCCCTTTGCCACAAATGTCACTAGGTGGAAAGAAGGAATCAGCATCACACCCCTCCAAGAGTAAGGATGAGTATCTCAGACTGGAGGCAGGTTGGAAGGCAGAAGAGTCAAGGAGGTAATGGAACTGCAAGTGAATTAGAGCCACTAGTGCTATGTGATGAGATAAGTGATTTTTTTCTCCTTTAAGACTTTACTCATACATGTTTTTTATAAAAAAATGTGTGATTGTGTCCTTTGATTGTAATGACAGGTTGTGGTTACACATTATTAAAGATGAATACTAAATAAATGACTAAATAAATAAGGGAGAAATTGAGGATGATTGGTGTCATAGCGACCAAAAAGGAGACTGAAGAGTAGGGTTCACTCATCCAATGAGATGATTTGTGTGCTGCACCCATGCTCTTTGAAATGACCTTTGAATGTTCCTGTTACTGAGGATGCATTTGCATTGCCTTCCATAATCAGAGGTCACAGATTTAGGAGTGACAATGTGTTTGGATTTATTTTTCTTCACAGCTGTAAAATGCCAATGGTATGAAACAGCTTTTCTAGAGGCTTTAAATTTTACTGTATTTCTGGCAGTTTTTTTTTCCTTTTTCCTATTCTTAGCTTAAGTGGAAATAGCATGTTGGACTGTCTACATTGAACCAGGCAGGAATGTTACCTGTTGAATAGGTTTGGAAAGGCTACAAACCTGTCTCGTCCCTTGTTTGTGGGAAGTTCAATGGCCAAATGTCTTCTGCTTCCTGAAGGGACATAGGTTGTCCAGAAAAACCCAATGAGAGTTGAGATAGTATAGACATCAAAGAACTGAGCCCATGCTAGAAACCATTAGTCAGAAATGCAAGATCCAGGTTGAAATGGTTAAGTGAGTAGTCAAGAATGGAGCATAAAAAATGAAGTACTAGAATAAGGTAAAAAATACTGAAGGTACCATTTAAATGTTAGATATTGAAGCAGATACGGGTTTCTTTATACACCATAATTTGACTTGGTTTTCTTTTAGGGATGAGCCAGTGTTTGGTAGTTGCAGTCCCCTTCTACTTATTAAAAGAATCAGGTAGCCAGAAAGCTATAGTTTTGTCTCTAAGGTTTTAGCCATGTACTCCAATTGGGAAATCTGGGATTAGCTTGCTTTATGGCTTAAGGTGGTGGGAGGGGGTGGGAGGAGAGGACTTTACTTTGTGAGATATAAGTAAAAATGATACCAAGTGAAGGATAGATATCAAAATGATCCAACTATGGAAGGCAAGATGCTTTAATTATGCTATGATGGGGAGTTGAAGAGAGAGAAGAAAGCGAGTAGATACTAGGGCTGTGTCAAAGAGAGACCATAATTATTTCTCCACATTGTCACATTATGGCTAGTGGGGGTAGATAGACCAATTGAGGGTTTTTTGAGGATAAGAGCTTTGTAGACAGTACAGAAGCATCCACTAGACAAGGAAAGATTGAAGATTAGTGAGAGAATGGAGATAATAGACTGGATAGAAGTTTAAGGGACTGACCCTTGGTGGTTTACTTCTCTAGGGGCATAAGTCTGCCGTTTAGAGAAGTATTTTTTGAATTATCTACCCTTGACAGTTCACTTGACTGAGGCATATATCTGCCTCAAAGAAGCAGTTACTGAGTTAAGCCTGACTCAGTTCTGAGAAAGCAGTTGCTCATTTCTACATGATTGGCTCTAGAATACCGGATAGCACATCTGTTTTAGTGAGTTGTATTTAAAGAACTGAAGACTTGGAGAACTTTTAAATTAATAACTGGGTAAATATGGACATCATCATTGGTCTATGATTTGAAAACAGGTGAATTTTACCTGGTTTTAGATAGAGATAAAGATTTGGTTAGTCTCCCTTTTTTGTCTCTGTCCTGGTGTTTCTTAAAATTCTTGCTAAAATTGCACCTTCTTAATGCTAGTGCCTTCCTTCTGTTGATTATCTCCAATTTATCCTGTATTTATCCTGTTTGTGTATATACTTATATGTTGGAGAGTAGGCACTGCCTTTTGACTTTCTTTCTGTCACCAGAGCTTATCTTAGTGCTTACCATGTATTAAGGTGTTTAATAGATGCTTATTGACTGACTACCAACTATGAGTTGAGGAAGGGTCAGTTGTAGAGATGACTAAGCCATTGAACCAAGAAAAGTTGAGGAGAAGAAAAAGAGCATATTCTAGGGCTCTAAGAGAGACCATAATTATTTCTCTACATTGTCATGCGATAGCCAGTGGGGATAGACAGACCAACTGAGGGTTTTTTGAGGAGAGGAGCAACACAAGCATAATTGTAGGCAGTACCGAAATAGCCAGTAGACAAGGAAAGACTGAAGATTAGTGAGAGAGTGGAGATGATAGGGGGACAATTTGCTGGAGAAGATAGGATGGAATGGGATTACTTGTTCAGGAAGAGGAATGTGCAATGGTGAGGAGGGCACCATCCTCTAGGTATCTGAGTGATGCATGATGGGAAGGAGGTGAATATTGGTGAATGACCCCAAGTTTTCAGTGAAATATGAGGCTAAATTCATGAGGCTAAGTTAAAAGGTTGAAAGAGAGGAGGAGCCATGGGAAGTTTGAAGAGACAAAAAAAAGTTTGGAAATGATGCTGAGGTGAGTGCAGAGTTGAGCTATTTGACCAAGGAATCAAGATGGCAAAGGGAAGAGAGTGTATCCAGTGCAGGAGTCATGGTCTGCAAGAGAACTGAGCAGTGGAAGGATTGGAGGTCACAACAAGGATGAAGAACAGGGTTAAAGCTTGTAAGACAGAGGGAGATACAATGGCAACAGATTATAATTAGATAAAGAAATTTCAGAGGTCATGAACATGGAAACAGGTGAACACTTGTGGTTGATCACCGCGTTTGTGTGTAGCTAAGGTGGGGTGGAATAGCAAGTCATGGAAAATAGTATTTAAGTGAATGTTAAGGTATTTTAAATTTATATAATATTTATTTATAATAGATTATATTATTATAATTAATTATTATAATTAATCATATAATTATAACAATTTATATCATATAATTGTTTATCAGATATTATATAAATTATAACTATATATAATAAGGTATATTTAAGGGAATATCAATATATATGTTAAAGTCCACCAGTATGAGGGCAGGAACTGGAAAGAAAAGGGAAGCTATGAGCCAGGTACTCAGTGTAATTAGATAATACTTACCAGACTCTTGATTGGGTGATTAAATATGGATTAAATGAACCTGAAAGGAAGGGAGGTTGCTGAGTGATGGTGGTAGGGAGAGAGCCTGGAGATGGCAATGGGGAACAAGGAGTATTTTAACTCCCCCATCTTGAGTCAGGGAGTATGAATGAAAATGCAAACAGTGCTAGAAAGTGTGGCCAGGAAAGCTGCATCAGAAGGGAGCCAGCTCAAGTGAATGCAAGAAGATGGAAGGAGTGAGACAATTTTTAATATGAAAGGAAGTTTGTTCCTTATGGAGCAAACATTGCAGAGAGCACAATGGAAGGGTTCTGTAAATTTAGAGTGGAATGGTGAGGGTGGGGGGGGGGTGGTTGGCCATTTCCTTCTCTCGCTCATTTTACAGATGTGGAAACTGAGACAAACAGGGATAAGTGACTTGCCCAGGGTCACACAGTTACTAAGCATCTGATGCCAGATTTGAAATTCAGGAAAATGAATCTTCCTGACTCCAGGCCCAGCACTGTAGTGTGCCACCTAGCTAGAATGATAGCTCTCTTCAAACATCTAAAGGGTGATCATATGAATGACGGATCAAACATGTTCTGTTTGGATCCAGTTGGCAGAACTGGGAGCAATCTGTTAAGTAGATGAATGGTTGATGGATTGATGAAAGAAATGATGTGTGTGTGTGTGTGTGTGTGTGTGTGTGTGTGCGCGTGTGTGTGTGCACATGTACCTGTGTGTTTGGAGAGGAAGGAGACAGGTGGACATTTTCTAAAAGTGGAAGCTGGTAGATTTTCCGTAGCTGGACGTCTCTGATCAAAGATTGGCCTACCCCTTTTCACTTATGATTTATAGGGGATTATTAATCCTTTATGTATTCTCTGAAGTTTTGTGATTTTCTTAGAGTCTCAGTTTTTCCCATCCATAAAATGGAAACTATGACATTACTTACCACACAAGGGTGTTATGAGAAAAAAAAATCTCGCAAAACAGGGAGTTGTTGTTAGGCAATTGTCCCTTCAGACTCCATGTGCAAGCTCCATGAGATTCTGCCAGCATCACTGTGATGTACTGAGGGTTTCTGATAAGGATACAGCTTATGTTTGTGTCATCAAAAGCATAATCTACCAGGCTGAGATCCTTGATGAACATTAGTTGGTTCTCAAACTTTAGATAAGGCACATATATCACACCCTTCATATTTAAAGACACTGCTACTGCTGAGAGCAGTTTCCTGTATAAGGTTTGTACCACACTGGGAGCAGCATTTTAACATTTCTTTAATGGTGTGATACATCTACGTATCTGTATAAACAATGACCTATGTTAGAATAATGAATGCCCCTCTTTCCAGGCAAATATCTTAAATGTGAAAAGCTGGGTTTTCAAGAGGGAGCTATAGCTTTAAATCTTGTTGCTTGGTCTTTAACAAGTGTTGATGTCAGGAAACTTAATTAAGAAGTGATCACCAATCCATGCCATTTAAGTTAAGGCAATTCTCTTCTTTGCGAGATTCCAAGTGAGTCACTCTGACTTTTGACCTTCTCCTTGGAAATGAAAGGTCATTAGAAAAAGTTAAGTCTCCTCCGTGTTGGAACACTTCTGAAGCCTGCTCTTAACATTCTTTTGACAGAGGTTATCAAAGAATAGGAGACAGAGGTAAAGGTTACCATGACCTTTTTATCTTGAAAATTATGTCACACAACTTGACTTGTATTTTTCCATTTAACTGTCTAATTGGAAGCACCTTCCTTTCATCCTAATCCAAATACAACTGTTGCTTTTGGGATAGCAACAGTTACTCTTATTAATTTCTGGGGAGATTTTCATCCAGATTCCCATTTTTGAAATGGAAATATCAATGGAAATGAAAGATGGTAGCCTCCAATAGACTGTGAGTTCCTCAAGGGCAGGGATCAAATTTTGGTTGTGTTTGTATCCACAGTGTCTTAAGTAGAATAAGCTGAGTGATCTGAGACTGCATGTCAGAATGCTTTTTAAGACTGACTGCACACAAACAAAGCCAATGCAATGAAGGTTAAGAGGGAAGCAGAAAACTGGGAAAGAATTTTTACAACTAGTGTCTCTGATAAACGCCTCATTTCTGAAATATATAGAGAACTGAGTGAAATTTACAAGAATACAAGTCATTCCCCAATTGATAAATGGTCAAAGAATATGAACAAGCAGTTTTCGGAGGAAGAAATTAAAGCTATCTATAGTCATATGAAAAAAATGCTCTAAATTATTATTGATGAGAGAACTGCAAATCAAAACAACTCCAAGTTACCACATCACACATTGGCTAACATGGCAAACCAGGAAAATGATAAATGTGGGAGAGGATATGTGAAAATTGGAACACTAATTCATTGTTGGTGGAGTTTTGACCTGATCCAGCCATTCTGGAGAGCAATTTGGAAACATGGACCTTGGAACTATGACCCAGGAATATCACTTCTAGGGCTATATCCCAAAGAGATCATAAAAATGAAAAAGGACCCACATGTACAAAAAATATTGGTAGCATGTCTTTTTGTGGCAGCAAAGAACCGGAAACTGAGGGGAGGCCCATCAGTGGGGGAATGGCTTAACAAATTGTGGCATATGATTGTAATGGAATACTATTGTGCTATAAGAAATGATGAACAGGCAGACTTCAGAAAAACCTGGAAAGACTTATATGAACTGATGCTGAGTGAGGGGAGCAGAACCAGAAGAACATTGTACATAGTAACAGTCACATTGTGCAATGACTAACTTTGATAGACTTAGCTCTTCTCGGTAATGCAAGGACCTAAAACAATTCCAAAAAACTTATGATGGAAAATGACATCCACATCCAGAAAAAAAAAATATGGAGTCTGAATGCAGATCCAAGCACACTGTTTTCTTTTTTTTGTTTTGTTTTATGTTTTTCTTTTTCATGGTTACTCCCATTTGTTCTAATTCTTCCATACAACATGACTAATGCGGCAATATGTTTAATAGGAATGTTTATGTAGAGCCTCTATCGGATTGCATGCCATCAAGGGAGGAGGAGGAGAGGAAGGGGGAAAAATTTAAAACTTATAGAAGTGAATGTTGAAAACTAAAAATAAATAAATTAACTTATTAAAAAAAAAGACTGACTGCACTTGTAATTTCACTGACACTTAGAACTTCCAGATGAAGAAACTGCCTTCCTCAGTGCAGGTTGTCATGACCTGTGAAACTTCACGTTTTAGAGGGTTGCCTTTTGCCCTGGGATCAGAGTATTACAATCTATATGTGTCAGAGATCGAGATCTCCCTGACTCCAAGGCCAGTTCTCTGTCTACCACGCCACACTGCTAATCCGACTGACTAAATATAGGTTATAAAAATGAGGTGTGAGGCAGAAAAAAGAAACCTTATAGGTGAGAGCTAAAGGGATTAAGAGAAAGATAAGTATAAATAACCGGGGAAGGTCTATCTTCAGAATAACATGCAGGATGGTGGTTGTAGAAAGGAACACATTTCAAGGGAAATGGAAGCAAAACCTTTAAAACTAGAAAGTTAGTGGAATGAAAACACCCAGATAATGAGGGGAATGGGCATGTGCCTGCCTGACCAAAAGCAAAACCAACCTTTCATTCTAGTCTTTGCTTTGTTGTAGGCTATGGCTCTTTAAGAAGGTTACTCAAATTCATTCTTCTTCAGCATTTCCTTTTGAAAAATGGATCTGTTTATTCTATTTCATTGGGATATTGCAAAAACACATGCCGCTCATCTTTGCCTTAAAGTTTTATGAAAGAAATCTAGAAATCCAAGGTAACAGGCAACATGGTATACTTTCTTTAAACCTCTAACCATTCTCTTTTTAAATTTTGCATCATTTCAAAAAATATATAATATATATATATTTTTAAAATGTCACATCTTAATTTTAATAATTTATTATAAATTTGTGATTTTTTCCCTGCACTGAAATTTTGATGATGCAATGATGTAACCATATAGTATTGTATTATATTGTAAACAAGTCATTACAAGCACATATTTCTGCTGATGCATGCTGAATTTCCCGACAATGTGCAACACGGTGGCCTGCCAACACTTGCTTGTTAATACCTGTCGGTGGACTTGACCACTGATCAGTTATAACTTGCATTTTGTGTATTTATTTGGAAAATAATGTAATCACTATGACTTTAACTCAATAGATGAAATCGGTACAACTGTTCTTCAAAATTGTCTTATCTTCTTTTCTTTACTTATTCTTCTACTGCTCATGCTTATTTTTATTCAAAGCACCATAATTGCACCCCAGGCTACTACCATCCCCTGGATTTTTTCAGGGCCCCAGAGGGAACAGTATTGCCCAATTTGGGAATCTGTGGCTAGGCAATCAACAAAATAGAATCAAGCTCTAATTTGTAATATTTGACAATTTCTCAGGTTTAAATGTTCATACCAAAAGAATTAATAATCAGTTCTTACTAGGGTAAGAGCTAGCCCCAGCATATGCCTTGTTATATCTATCGATATTTATCAAATTAGAAATTAATTAATCAATATTAACTAACCAATATTTATCAGATTAGAAGTTAAAACAGCAAATTTTAAATGTATATTAATAAAAATAATGAATCGATTACATGTTAAACATAAATAATATATTTTATGAAAAATAATTATTCTCCCAAAAAACACTACTGAGAAAATTGACATTGTTTTACATATTTTTGCAAATCTGTTTATTGTCTGGCTTAATTCAAGACAGCAGGATTTGCTTACCTACTTCTGCATTGAATCTGTTGTGACATGTTGTTTTGGTTGAAGTATATGAAGAAAATCCACACTTACATAGCTACACAGTTGGAAAAGAGAGAGAAATACTTTCATAGGCAAATAATGAAAATGGGTTTGAATTTGCAGATGCCCTGAGAAAGGACTCAGGAACCCTGAAAGGTCCACCGCTCACACTTTGACTACTGCTGGAATAGTGGATCCAGTCCTGTACCTGAAGTCAGAAAGACGTAGATTTCAATTCTGCCTCTGACAACTTCCTGGCTGTATGAGCAAATGTAAGGCATTTTATCCTTCTGATCATAAATGTCCTCACTGGTAAAATAAGGATATTAACGTTTCTCATTTTTTTCTCATTTACTCATTGTGAGTCTCAAAAGAGACAAGGCATGTAAAGCACTTTGCAAGCCTTAAAGGGCTATATATGTGTCAATTATTGTTTTAATTTCAGAAAGAAAAAGCATTACAGAGCTTTTTGGAGCAGACATCTGGAGAGAGGAGTTTTGCAAATGATGGCCGGACAATAGCCATAAATACGGTGTATCTCAGTTTCACAGGTATGAAATTCTGAAATCTCCAAATTCCCAGGTTCAAGAACACATCGTTGCAAAGGAATAATCTCAACCAAAGACTGTGGGTTGCCTTTTATAGAAACATGTAATTTTCCTGAAAGCTGCTATGTTACGAATTATATAGAGTAATAAGTATAGGCTTCTGATAATATGTTGTCCTATTTTGGGCTCTAATTTGTACAGCAGTGCCATGTAATTCCATAAAGTACTCTCTCCATGTGAATATACATAATATATTTAAGCGCCTAGCTGCAATTTTTTTCCTTTCTCTTTTTTAAAACTGTTTATCAAAGTAAAATGCCCCAATAGAAAGATTCTTCTGTGTGATGCTGTGGGTATTATATATTGGTTTTCCCTATTCTGAATTGAATGGCAGTTTGGATTAGATTATGGCAAAAGCCACATTGTTGAAAAGACACAGAAATTCTGAATTTGCTTTTTTTTAATTAACAAATGACTGCCCTCCAAAAAATCAAT
The DNA here is from genome assembly GCF_011100635.1 of Trichosurus vulpecula. Classification (NCBI taxonomy): domain Eukaryota; kingdom Metazoa; phylum Chordata; class Mammalia; order Diprotodontia; family Phalangeridae; genus Trichosurus; species Trichosurus vulpecula. The sequence goes on from NC_050574.1 coordinate 350,146,809, forward strand.
CAGTCCTTCTTTGACTCTGATGGCTTATGTTTTTTTTTTTTAACACACCAACATTCTATTCTCTGTAGTCTTCCCAGAATGAGGTCTGTTAATGCAGTATATTGCAATTCAACAAACATTTATTAAAGCACCTACTACATGCCAAGAACTTTGCTTGGTACTGGGGATGCAAGGGCCAAATTGAAAACAGTCCCTGCCTTGAAGGCAAAGGCTGGTTTTTACTTCATAACCTCGGCACTTAGCACAGTGCCTGTCACATAGTAGGAACTTAATAAATGTTGTTGGCTGATTCATATTCTGTGGGCTTCTTAGGGAAGTGTGTCATTTATTCATTTACATAATCATAAAGTTTTTCATCTTAATGAGACCTTACAGATCACTTAATTCACCACCCACATTTTATAATTAAGGAAACAGAAACTCAGAGTGGTGATATGTCAGTACCTAAGAGTAAGACACGCAAATCTTCTGACTCTAAGTCCAAAGGTTTTTCTTTTCCTTTGCTTCCAATATTTATTCTTTCTGTTATTCATTAATTCATTCATTCTGCAAACACTTATTAAGGGCCTACTAGGTGACAAGGAGCAGTACATGGATATTGATAGGTGTGTTGGCAAATATTGACTTGGTGCTGAGTTGAAAGTGCTGATGGATGAATAGAGCACTTTTTTTTTAATGAGCTCTGCAATCAGCAGTGAATTTTAATATTGTCTGAGAACCTTCATGTCTCAATATTAAGCTTTGCTTCAAATTTTGATTAAATGACGGCTACCTGGTATTCAGCAAATAAATCATATTTACTCTGGGCATAAATCCATGCAATATCTCAGCTTCTAAGGGCTTCCCAAGCTTGTCAGTTGGATCTAAACACAACCCCTTGACTGTCAAGTGTAAGTCCCTTCAATTTGGTAATCTCAATAGAGACTGTGGGGATGTCAACAGGAGGGATCTCTACATACCCTGGGTGAGAGGGATGGTAGTCGGCAGGTGGGAGGGCAGGTTCTGAGTCATATTCCCCGCTGGAAGATGGATGATGGTGTTAAAATCATCCAATATACATGGAAGTTTTAGAAAACATACTTAACTAGCCTCTGGCAATGCTAGTTGTCTAAAGCTATTGGGAGGCACCATCTCTGAGAGAAGATACAAAATTCAGGAGGGGATGACTTGAAAAAAATACAGCTTTACCCAGTCTCTTCAGGCTCTGTCTCCCTCCTTCATAACTAAAAAGGAGGGGGATGTATTAGTACCAAATACATAGCTGATTGGTTTCATGAAAGGAAGATCACCTGCCACATGTAATCATCGTCAATAATTGGTACATTTTATTAGTAACATCCTTCCACTAAAATCATTTGCTGACATTGCTTTTGGAGTGTAGAAGTGACTGTCCATTTTTAAAGGCTATCCCAAGGGAACACAATCTGGTACTTCAGCAGTTCCCGATTATTTCCAGAATTAAATATCAACTCCTCTGTTTGGCATTTAAAACCCTTCCAAATCTTGCCCCACTCTTTACTTTCTGCTTTATTACAAATCACTACTTCTTACATGACCCTCCATGTCCCATTGCTGTGCCTTTGAGGATTGTTGCACATATCAGAAATATACTCCCTCCTAACCTCCATCTAATGAAATCTTTCATTTCTTTCAAGGGTCAGCTCAAATTCCACCTTCTACAATTGAAGTATTTCCTGATCCCTGCAGCTAAAAGCACCTTCTCTCCAATATTATTTTCTATCTACTTGGTGTATACATCTCTATGAACATGTTATCTTCCTTGGTTTTAAATTTTAATCTCCTTAAGGGCATGGTTGATTTCACTGTTGATTCACTTAGGGCCTAGCACAATACCTGGCATATAGTAGGTGATAATAAATGCATGTTGATTGGTTGAATACAGGTTCAGTGACAGACTGTTATCCTGGGGTCAACCACAGGGGTGGGGAACCTGCAGCCTCAAGCACACATGTGGCTCTCTAGGTCCTCAAGTGAGGCCTTTTTGGATTCAAAGGACTACAATTGAGGACCTAGAGGGCCACATGTGGCCTCTAGGCCACAGGTTCCCCACCCCTGACCTAGCTAAATCCTGAGAGGCTCGTCACAAGAAGGTTGGCTATAAGTGGATGATTTGTGTTTTTTTATCCAAATGATCTCTTGAAGGAAGCTTACTAAGGAACAAAGGAAATATGATTTGTAATGATGGATAGTGTTTCCCACTAATGAAATCAGAGGTCTGTGAAAAAAATTCAGAAAAATTCTGAAGGGTTTTTGTGCTACCAACTTGGACCTTACCTTTCCTGCTAGGGGCAGATGTGTAACAAGCACAGGGTGAATGGGGTTTCATTCCAGTGAGCTGCCAGATAGTGATGGTACTCCTTCCCTGTGGGGATGAGGGTAAAAGTGGCAAACTCCCAAGCTTCATTTTTGCCACTGTTCCCCTACCTTAATTCCAACTCTACCTATCCATGTCCTCCTGACCCATATTATGTTTGCTTTCCTCTAATTTCAGAGATGTGTCCCTCCTTGCCCCAGGCACAGTTCTGAGTGGTTGTAGTTCTGGCTGAGGACTGGACAGGAGAGGAGTTTTCTGATTTTAGTTGCTACATCCAGAAGGTATTTTTCCATAATAATACCGTACTAGAGGAACATCTTTTAAAAAAAAGTATGCTACTGTGACATCAGCCTGCGAAGAAAGGGAAATTAGTGACCAGGAACAGAATCCATCTGCTGTTCCTGGCTCACCAATAAGCTGGGAGCTAAGGCTTTATAGGAAATAGGAACTTGGAGGAAAGTCAGGCACATCATGGATTTTGAACAGAAAATATGTTCAGTTGACTAAGATACTTCACTGAAGACACCATGGGAAGGTCCCACAGTGAAGTCAGCATGGTGATATATGTCTCTTTCAGATCACAACTTGAGGCTCAGATAGTGTCTAGAGGAAATAGATGAAGAAACCTCATTTCAGTTAAGGGTAGGAGCCTTGTAACAATGAACTGGTGGATTCCTTTCAGAAAGCCCAGAGGGGAAAGAGGAGGTTAACTGGTTCATGGATTAGTTGGAATTTTTAGGGCTAGAATGATTGAGATTTCCAGAAGGATGAAGGATCATAGTATTATTAAGATATAGCTGAAAGGGATCCTAGAAGGTCATTTAATCTAGTCTCCACCACTATGTAAATGAGAATACTAAGGCCCAGAGAAATGACTTAACTAAGATTATAGGTAGAGGAAATTGTCCCTTCAAAGTAGAGCCTAAAAACCAGAGAATGGAAGTTTGGGGGCCAAACAAAGAAGAGTCCTTTTTAATCAGTAACCCAGGTATGGAGATAGAAAAGTAAGACATCTCAGGAGCATGGAGGTCTTCAGGAAGAGTGAAAGGACATCCCTAATATCATAATAGTTTATCCTGAAGCCCATGGTTTTCTGGCCAACCATTGGCAAATTAGATGGAGTAGTACAGTTTGCAAACAAATGGGGTGAGGAGAAGGAACTGTAATCCTATATCCAGATAAAGGACCAGGAGGAAGGCTCTAAAAGAGATCAAAAATCCTAACAACTTTGGCAATTGTAATCCATTTTGGGTAGTGAAGCCCCTCTTTGTGTTTCTATAGAAAGAACTTTAGTGGTCTCAATGGAATTGGCAAGATATAATGTAAAGATGCTAAGGATAAATTCAAAATCCATTTCCTTTTGTTTTTGCAGTCTCTGAGCTGGCCAACAATGTTTGGCACATAGTAGTTACTTAATAAATGCCTAATGACTGATTTGTTAAAAAAAAAAACTTAAATAAACAAGTTGATTAATACCCTATCTGAGGTGCTTGGATAATTTCTGGATTTCTTTTCTTCCCTATGCCTTCTCTGATGTATATAGATGCCTTTTACATACAAAAAGGTTTCTATTCCTAGCTTAAATGATATCCTTTTCACTGTTTACAAGAGAGCTCAGCATTTTAGCCCCTATTCTTAGTCTTTAGAGTAATGAGTTGCCTCTCCCATAACCCTGGACAACAAATCTCTGTCTATTCATTTCCCAAAACTTACATCCACTTCTCTCAGATTTTTTAAAGCTGTGTAGAAGAAGGCCAAGGACTTCTGATGCTACAAAGTTTGTTTCCATCTCCTCCTAATGCTTAGTGTCTCACCTGAGTCAGAGGTTGGGAGGCAGTGAATTCCTGGGTAGTGAGTTGCCCATATTTCCGAACCACAATAGAAGCTTCAGCTAGATCTCACCTGCTGCCAATGAACCTATTGCCTAATCTCCTTGTGTGCGTTCTCTGCCTTGATTCTTTAGCATTCCTCTGGCCAGCCAAGCTGGTCAACCATCAATCAATTAACAAACATTTATTAAACCTACTAGGTGCCAAGTGAAAGGCAGCTCAGTGCAGATGATAGAGAGCAACTTCCAAAGGAGGATTGCCTGTATAATCCTGCCACATACTGGCTGTATGACCCTGGGCAAGTCACTTGATTTCTCAATATCCAAGGTAACTCTCTAAGATTCTAAGTTGTAGAGAAGGTGTTATATACATTGAGAGAAAAAATCCTTTGCCAGCAGTTCCCATATCAATAAAGATACAATTTTTAAAAATGCCAGGCACTATGCTGTCCTGCCTATTCCAGCTCCACGAGACCTTCTGTAATGTAGGTAGAAGCAATGAGGTCTCCATTATCTCTGATCTGTTAGCATATTCAGGTCGCTTGCTAACCCATCCTTTTTCCTGGGAAGATCTGTTGGGTTCCTGTGGTCTGCCTCTACCTTGCCTTTCACAAGCAATCCTCTGGCATGGCTCATGAGCTCTATTTTTTTTACTAGCCTTTCTATAGTCAAAAAATTAAAACAGGAGATCTTGTTTGAATCCTAACCCTGCCTCTTACTAAGCTGTGTGATCATAGGTAAGTCACAGCCCCTTGGTATTTTGGTTCCTCCAGCTATAAAATGAGGTATATTTATGCCGTCAGTGATATCTCACAGTATTGTTGTGACACAGATTGGGAAATTATTGAATTTAATCTCTCCTTACTAGAAGCTTTGCTACCACGTATCTCATTCTTTTTCTTCTATATCTTTCTTCCAAAATGATATATCAAATATTAACACTCAGTGAGTCACTTAGGATATAAGGTCTGGTTTACCTTTCCAAAGGTGTTGATAATTTCAGCGTATTATCAATGTTCAGAAAAGTAAATTACTGATATTTGGGTGAAAAAAATAAGCCATTACTATAGGTCAGGCATTGGGTTAAACTTCAAATACCAAACTTCAAATACTAAGTGCCCTAGAGAAGTTTACGTTCTAACAAGGGGAGAGAATACATATGGAAGTGGTGAGCAGGGAAAGAATATCTGGGGAATCACAGAAAAGCCCGGGATAGGAGGGTGGACTCCAGCCTGGCAGAACCTGAGTGCCAGGCCAAGGAGTTTATGCTTTATTTAGTGAACAATTGAAAAGTTTTGAGTAGAGGGAGGAAATTACTTGACCTACTGATTGATAAGATTAGTCTGGCAGTGGACTAAAGGGTGAATTAGACTAGGAAAGGTAAAGTGCAACTGTGACACCATGGGAGAAGACTACTGAGTGCATACACTCAAGTATTGACAAAAGGAATGGAAGAGCAGGGACAGTACAATAGAAGTTGAAGAGAAAGAATAAGTCTTCGTAAGTGACCAAAGATGACGTATATGTGACAAGAAGGAGCCAAAGATAACAAACACCTTAGGTTTTGCACATGCAGGCCTAGGCAATCGATAATGCCACCAATAGGGAAGTGAGGGGGGCAGGAAAAGTCTATTTGGAGGAAATACTACTAGAAAGCATTCTAGAAAACGGCAAAGGTCAAGTATGACAAAAGCAGTTTGGACCAGTTTTCCAAGGGAAGGGTGTGCTTTCAAAAAAGTTGGGTCGTGTTTGTTTCTTTGTTTTTGAATATAGGATTGAGTTGATAAAATTATATATTCACATATGCATGTACAGATATATGTAGAATTGCATGTAGGCATATGTATATATATATATACACATACATTCATTTATATGCATATGTATGCACATACATACATGCACATATATGTGTGTGTGCATATATATACCAATACAGATATGGCTTTTAGTCACTTTTTCCTTACCTTTGTTAATATTACTTTCTCTTTCCCTATTCATCCTATAACAGAGAATTTCTGAATATGTTAATAGAGGGGAGAGTTTCCATATGGTTCTGTAAGCATGTTGTTAGAAAAAGTTGGATTAATTATTTCTATTCTTCACCTAATATGCTCTTTAATCAACCAATCAATTAATAGACAAGCATTTGTGGAAAGTCTACTGTGTGTCCCCATACTGTTCTTATTTGTTTTCTCTTTTCTTTCTTCCATCCCATACCCTTGACTGAATTTATATGCTTTCCATTATTGGAGTTTTCATCTTTTGTTTAAAAACTGTCATCTTAGAACCTTGTGAGCTTGAGTCAGGAAATAGCCAATACTCTGCAAAATGATCATTCGTATTTATATAATGATGGACAATCTTTAAAATACTTTTTCTCCTCACAACTCTGTGTAAGGTAGTACAAGTATTTCTGCTCCGATTTTATAGACGAGGTTCAGTGGTTAGCATCCTGTCCCACTACGGCTAGTGAGTGACAGACATATACCCATAGAGTGGTGGAAAGCACACTAGATTTGACAGCTAGGTTACTTACTACCTCTGTGACCTTGGGAAAGGAACTTAAACCCTAGGGTCTCAGCTTCTCTATCTGTAAAATGAGTGTTACACTATGTGGCTTTTAGAGTTCCTTCTAGATATTAATGTAAGATCCTCTGGCTCCAGTCCCCAATGGTCAATCCAATATAGAACATACGTAGAGTTCTTCTCAGTTCTGACTCTTGTGCTCCTGTGGGGAAGCATTGACAAAGAGAGTCAGGTTCCTTGCTTTCTGAGACAGCAGGTGCCTTTCTGAACTGTGTAGCCAGGTGTTCTTTGAGGAGGAAGTAGACTTGGGCCATTGATCAAAGACTTTTATAGATGACAAGAAGCACCTACATCAGATTTTCTGACAGCCATGGGGCTCTAAACTTGGCTGTAAGCTTCACAGACTTGTTTATTTATTTAAATTTTGCCAACCAAGCTCCCAGGTTTTCACAACGCCCTTGCAATCAGTAATGGAAGGCTCTTGCTGCATACAAAAGTTAATTTTATTTCAAGTCATCTTAATCCTCACAGCAATGAAGGGTTTAGTTTTAATGAATCAAACTCATGACAGACAGGAGCACCACCAGGGAACCAGCTGGAATGTGATTCATTTGAGCACCAGACGAAGTTTTATAACAGAATGCTGAACAGTGGAAAAAATGAGAAAGTAGGAGAAAAGTTGGCCAGTGACAAAGCAGTGCATTAGGTGTGGATGTCATAAGGGAATCATAGAACTAAATGAAGCTAGAAAGATGACCATTCACAACATAAAAGATGGGCCTTTTTCAAGTCCATTTCAGTTATATGAATCTACTTCAAAGCATGATGGAGGGGAGGAGGAATCTTATCTGTGTCAACCCTAACCCAAGGACTCTGGGTTAACATCAGTGCTATCCAAGTAAATGTTTAACAACCAGCTGTCCAAAAAGCTGGACACTATTTCAAGTTTAATCTGAATAATTCACATTTTCTCCATCATTTAACATCTAAACTATGAGCAAGACAATAAATTAAGTGCTGGTGAATGTTTGCCTGTTTGAGAGGTATAAATGCTCTCGATGAAAATTCAACAAATAGACTCTCATAAGCTGGTAAGAATTAGCTTCAACATGACTCTGGTGCTACTCCTCAAACCCCAAGTCAACTCCAAATGAGCAGAGGGTCCTAAACTTTGTAATGGACCCAAACTCCCATGCCAAACCAAAGTTGGAAGGGTGATGGCCTGGAACCAAGAAGGATCTCTTGTCATAATTCTGGAGTGAAGCACGTCTATTGCTGCCTTGGTCCTTTCATAGTTGAATCTACTTGTTCTTCTATCTTCCTCAGTATTTGTTCTTTTCAATAAACTTTTCTGTTGGTTCAAGTATCTTGACTTTTAAGTCAACTCAAGCTATAATATAGGATACTATTTCATTTTTTAGCATCTAAAGCCTTAAATCATTCTATTAAATACATCTATTAAATACATCTATACATCTATTAAAATACTACATATTTTCAAGGCCCATCTAAAACCCATGTCCTCTGTAGAGCCTCTGCTGGTCACTTAGAAATAACTACTTCCTCCTCTGAACTCGAAAGTATTTATCACCTATATCTCCCATTTGATACTTAACACATATTTATCACATATTTTGGGGGCAGAACTATATCTTTATCTCCCCCAAAGAAGAATTTAACATACTAAGCTAGATATTTAATAAAAATTGCTTAACGAACGAATGAATGAATGAAGTACATCTTGATAGTACTTTCTGATGACATGATATGGTAGTCAAATTCTGTCAGACCTTGTAAATATGAATGCAAGGAGAAGAGAATCAAGTTATAGGAACTACAAGTATACAGATAGGGGGTCTCTAAGCACAGAAGAGGTCCCTATGGTGTTAGAAAAAAAAGAAGTGGGGAACTACGCAGATGGGAAATACTTGAGTTGCCGCAAGTTTCTGAAAATTCTACAAAAGCAGTCACATTCAAGGATTGTTTTCTTCCTTACTTGTTATGATCCTTTATTATAATGAGACCTATGGACTCTAATGGCAGTGTGGGGAACACAGGGCCTTGGTGGGGATTAATGGATGATTAACAAGTATGATCTCAGTCTAAGGGGTAAGAGTCAATAAATCTGGAGGAGATAGGGTAGGTGCGGTCCAAACCCTGTGTTGGTTTCTGGAAATCAACAGGGCAAGTGGCAGATGTGATTGCTGCATCTGCAAGTAATGTTGGAAAGGTCATGGAAAAATCAGAGAAATACCACAAAATTTGAACATCAAGCAGGGAATCAATGATTACAAAGAGTTAGTGTGGTTTTGTCAAGAAGAGGTCATGCCATGGACAGGGACTGGACTTGCTATTTAATTGGTATATGATATAGCAGACTTCCTAATCAGGAAATTTCTCTTACTAATTCATGTCGGTATCTTTTCTGCAACTATAGTCTTAGAGAGCTGTCTAGAGCATTGAGGAGTTAAGTGATTTACTTAAGATTACCGTTCATTATGTGTCAAGTGTCCCTGAACCTAGGACTTCCTGGTTTCATGGCTCAGTCTTTATTATGTCATTATGTCAGGTCAGGCTCTGGTAACATTATTTCCTTTTTTTGACATGGTTATTAATTTAGTAGGTGAGAATAATACTGTGGATAGTCAAGTTTATCTAGATTTTAGCAAAGATTTGATGAAATATTTCATACTATTCTTGTTGAGAGGGAAATGAAAACTAAATATCAAAAACAATTACATATACTCTGAGTGGGTTGGAGAGCTAAAAGCAAAATATTGTTAACAGTTATCTGTCAATGTATCCAGACGAAGACCTGATGGATCTGTGCTTGGTTCAATGGTTTTTAATATTTTTTATGAACGGATTAATTAAAGGAGTGAACAGTACACAGCAAATCTGCAGACGGCACAAAGTTGGTACTTATAACTGAATGACTCCATAAGGACTCTCAATGATCTTGGCAGACTAGATCACTGAACTGAATCTGAGAAGATGATTTCAATAGGAAGATGCTATTCAATAGGAAGGTAAACATTCAATGAATGCCACAAATCTGTGACCTTGGACAATGCCAGGGATAGCCTCAGGTAGACACTTTTCAGGCATATACTTAATCAGTGGAGTCCAGAGCTGTACTTCCTAATAGGCCAATCCTTGTTGTCAACTGAGACTGTCCAACTATGCTTGCTCTCCTTACTCATATATGTACAAAACTAAGTTCCAGACAGTGGATTCCTGTTCTCCTAGAACAGAGATAGAACCAATTCCCTAGAATCTGAACTGCTCGCCAACCTTACAATTCATAACAATTAGCACATGAAAATAGAGGATTCAGAGCTAGGAGCAATTTGAAACATTACTTAGTCCTACCCTCTATTTAATAAATGGGAAAAAGTAAGGCTCACAATGTACACAAAAAATGGTCAAGGAAATATAGACAAAGTGCCTAAGTATACGCAGGAAGTATGTAGCAGAGTCAGGATACGAATCTAATTCTTCTGTTTCTAAATCTGGTGATCTTTTCACAGCTGAGGAAACTGAGGCTTGTCAAAAATAAATGGCTTGTCCAAGGTGACTTGGGAACAGGTAATATGTGAAATGATGAGTTTCTGATTACAGGGAAAAAACAAAGTTACTCATCTTCGGAATTGGAAAGGACATCGATGACCATTTAGTGCAACCCACATTTGAAAAGAATTCCTTTAGTATTTTTTGCTTCTAATCAAGGAAAGCTCATTGCCTCCTGAGGCAAACCATTCCACTCTTAGGTAGTGATAAATTTTAGGATATTCCCCCCTTATTTCAAGCTGAATTTTGCTTATTTACGTCTTCTACCCAATGAATCTAGTTCTGTCCTGTATAGAAAAGGGAAATTAATTGAAACCCTCTCCCAGGACCTTCAAATATCTGAAGACAAGCTGCCATGTTCCTTTGAGTCTTCCTCTCAAGCTACAACCAATTGTTTCATTGATTCTCATATGTCATGAACTTGAGTCCCTTTCCATCCTGGTTGTCCTTCTCCAAATGCATTCCAGCTTATCAACGCCCTTAGTAAAATGTGGTGCCCAGAAGTAGTTGACCACTTTTAGGGATGTTATAGAAAGAATTCATGCACTGGGTAAAAAAAGTTGGACTAAAAATTCCCTTGAGACAATGCAAAAAAGAACCAAAAAATGGTTCTGTTGCAAGCTTATTTTAATTGAGGTTATCCTTCAACTATGTTTTGACATAAATAGTTTCTTTCAATATGACCTAAGAGAATATGGGTTGGGTGAAAAAGGATGAGCTCTTAGAAAACAAGTCCAGATTCTTAACATACTCTCTTTGTCAAAGCAATGGTGTCCCAAATCATATTTAGCAATGTTATTTGAGGAATAAGAGGATTAGGACAAATTTCAATGATCAAATATTTGTTAGAAATAGAAAGAATATGTTAAGCAAAAAGGTTTTGTCATACCAGCATATACTTGCAAACAGAGACATGACTAGACTCATCCCCAGATGCTCCCACATTTGGACACCTGCAATGAGCTTCTACAGGAGGGTCATGGCGACATGCAAAGATTTGCCAAGTGTTTAAGAGGAGTTCAGTAATCTGTGTGTGGGCTGGTAGAAACCTCCAAAGCCTCCCACCAAGAACCCTATTTCAATTAAGTTTTTTTTTTCTTTTTATACAAAAAAAACTAGTTCTTTTACACACAAGAAAGATACTGTTTAAAGCTAAATCAACCCATCACTTCTGCATGCTGTTCCCTGCCCATATTTCTAATAGAGGCAGCGAGGCAGCACTGTGAATAGAGCACTGGACCTGGAGTCAGGAAGTTAGTTCAAAACTGGCATCAGATACTTATTAGCTGTGTGACCCTGGGCAAGTAAGTTAATCTGTCTGCCTCAATTTCCTCATCTATAAAGTAGAGATATGATTAGCACCTACCTCCCAGGATTGTAACATAAGGATAAAATGAGATAATACTTATAAAATGCTTTACAAAGTTAACAAAAAGTACTATATATATATATATGTTAAATGATGACAATGATGAGGATGATGATGATTCCTACCTCCCTGAAGGGAGTCTTCCTGTCTTGGTGTATTTCTTTAGGTTAACATCTTAGGTAGTGGGTCCGTCAGCCTCTGTATCATGGTGGATATAGGACTTTTGTCTTTATTTTCCTTACTTTTGTTCAACTCCATGTCATGTGACACAGCACTATGCTGATGGAGTTTCTGTATGACAGACAGGATTCCTACCCTTAGGGAGCCTCTAGTCCAGTGAGGGATAAGACAATAACAGACAACTAGATCATACACTATTACAGCAAACATTATTACTTTCTATAAATCAGATCCTAATGGGCTTCTTGTAGTTATTCTCTTGTTGCATAATGAAGCTTTTTGCAGCAGTAAAATAGTCACAACAATATATTATCAGTACATTATGCTGCAATGATTTTGGTTTACTGTTATAATTATGAACACATCAGTTATTAGGCCTTTTTATTGGACATGTTGATCTCTTACCAGGCAACTAAACCACCATCCTCATGTCACATCAGGATCAATTTCATCAGAACATACTCGTCCCTCAATACTCTGAGAAGCTGTATCAAAAACCTCTTCCCTGAGCTTGTTGTGGGCTACCTAGACTTTGTCTGGCTAAAGCCAGAAAAAATGAGATGTAATTTACTTGTAGATGTGCTGTTGAGAAAAAAAGATGAGGCTTTGGAGATGTGACTCTTTATGTTGCTTCTTTATTGAGCATTCTCTGAATCCTGAATAGTGATCCTTAAAGCCAAAGAAATAGAGGATCTTGGAGCATCTACAGAGGAGAAGAGAGAACTAAGAGAGACTCAGGCTCATCTGATTGATGAAACTGGGGCTCAAAAGCCCCCTAGAAGTATATTAAAAGTAATGTTAGGTGAGGCTGGTTCAGTCAAATCTGGACAAAGCACAAGAGGAGAGAGAGAGAGAGAGAGACAGAGAGAGAGACAGAGAGAGAGACAGAGAGAGAGAGAGAGAGAGAGAGAGAGAGAGAGAGAGACAGAGAGAGACAGAGAGAGACAGAGACAGAGACACAGAGAGACAGGGAGGGACACAGACACAGAGAAAGACTCAGAGAGAGATGGAGAGAGACATACAGAGAGACAGAGAGAGAAAGGGGGAAGGGAGAGATGGAAGAAAGAAAGCAAAGAAAGAAATCCCAGAAAGAAAGAAATTTACATATTTACAAAAGACTGTATTTGCTTTAATGTAGTCAAAAAACTTCTAGGAGATGCCAAATAAGGGTTATTGCTTTGTCTCTGCAAAGCCACTTGCAGGCGTCCCAAGAGAAAGTGTCAACTAGCTGGTGTTAGGGACGACTATCCACTGTGACTTAATTGCCCTTTTAAGACTGGTTACCATTGATGTTCAATTTAACCAGACTGCATATACCTCTTAAGATGGCCTTTTGTGACTTATTTTCTACTTCAAAGTTGCCCTCCATGTTTGAATTTGGTTTCATATTTATTAAGTATTTAAGGAAAGGAGAGAAAAATGAATGGTGTGATTTGCCACAGATAGTGTCTCTTACTGAAGGGCACAGTAGGAGAAGTTTAAGGGGAAAGAAAGACCATGAATTCCCAAGGGCACTCTTTTAAATGAGAAATGTCCCTTTGGGTTGTTCCATAGTTCCCATAGAATGTTACCTCAAAAAATGGTGGAGAGACAAAAGAGTGGGAAACCTTTTTTGGGGGGGGGAGAGGAGATGTTCTAGGACAACTCATTTCATCATAGGATATTCCTTTGATATGAGTAGAAAAGGTGGGCTAGACACTAAAATTTTTCGTGTTGTCTCCCTCCATTAGACAGTAAACTTCTTAAGGGCTCTTGGGATAGTTCTTTTGGTTTGTCTGTAGCTCCAGCTCCTACCACTAGTGAGTGACTAATACATATTTGTTTGGTTACATGAAAGGAAATTACAGTTTCTGTATCAAGGCGATCAATAAATATTGGCATCCTAGATTTTCTGTAGCCCAGAACATAATAAGTAATGAACAAATAGAACTTCTTAGGGTTTTGGTTTGGATAGTTATGAAACAAAGGTAGTCATTTTAAGGCACTGATATCATTCCAGTGAAGGTAAAATAGAGAATTCTTCTATAGCTTTATATTTGTTCATTACTTATTAACTTGGACTTTGTCGAGTTGGCTTGAGGCCTGGGTTGATTGGGAATTAAAAAAATTGATTTTGCACTAAAACTCACCATGTCTACTTCTTTAGCCAAAAGGATAATTTTCTTTTCTTTCTTTCGTCCTTCCTTCCTTCCTTCCTTCCTTCCTTCCTTCCTTCCTTCCTTTCTTTCTTTCTTTCTTTCTTTCTTTCTTTCTTTCTTTCTTTCTTTCTTTCTTTCTCTTTCTTTCTTTCTTTCTTTTCTTTCTTTCTTCCTTTCTTTCTTTTCTTTCTTTCTTCCTTCCTCCCTTCTTTCCTTCTCTCTCTCTATGTCTCTCTCTCTGTCTCTCTCTCTTTCTCTCTCTCTTCTATCTTTTTTTCTGCATTTTTTTTGTAATTTGAGGATTTGTACAAAGTCAGTGTGCACCACATTTTGAATAAGTTGGAGGGAATAACAATTATATGCTGTTATAAAAGACAAAAGAAGTTTCAAAATGCAAAAGAAATCTGACCTCAAAACAATTTAGACACAATAGCTGAAGCTTTCCAGCTGTCAATCCTAAAGTAAAGAATTTAGCATCCCTTTCCAAATAAACAAAATAAGTTCACCAATACTTTTTACATAAACACTAACACAAGAAACATTGTTTGCTTCACTACAAAGTTGCTTCTCATGCTTCAACTGAGGAATTATTATTCCTCACCCCCTTTCATGCCCACCTCACTGCACACTCTTTATTACTATAGCTTTGCAAATAGTTTTGCAAAATCTTTTGACCCATCAACATTCTACTGAGTTCACATACTTTTACAAATACTAGTATGGGCTCCTGCTGCTCACACCCACTTCCTTCTTTTTTTGTCCTAAAAAACTACTCGTCTAGGAGAATAGCAAATTCACCCTGAGTTCCCTTACTGAAACGTGTGAAATAAGAGGTTATCAAGGTTTATAACAAAGTCTCTACTGTATTCCTGTGCTTTCTAACTGACATTTCAGGTTTAACAGTTATACCCTTCACAGAAATTATCGTGTTTGGTGACAGGCTATCATGATAAAGAATTAAGTGAAACAGAACAGGGGGGATGGGAACAACTTTGAAATGCTATACACATTTTTTTTTCCTGCCAGAGCTAGGTTAGTCCCCAAGGTCACCATTATAGAGTAGGCCTCAATTCTTTGAGCGACACATTCAGAATTCACAGGAGACTGGAATGTCAGCTACCATGTCAGTCCTTGGAGAATCTCTCTTTCTCCCTGTAGTATTATATGACACCATTTATCTGAGTTTTTGAATGCAGTTTGTGTATGAAGTTTTGAAAGATTCTCTGTAAAGTAATCCCCATCGTTTTGTATATCAGACAGTTGTTGACCCTGGTTGCTTTTCTTATGTTGGCTTTGGATAGTGACTCTGACTCTGCTTTGAGATTTGAAAATTAGTTTCAAATGATTTCTCTGATGCTGCAACAGCTCTCTTTTTCAGGCTTTTTAAAATCTTCAATGCTTGTCTGGTTATAGTCTTAATATTTTCTTCTGTAGGAAACAACATTGCATGGTATTTTAGTTTGTTGAAAAGATAATCTTTAGGGGACATTAACCATTTCCAAAAATTGAATGAATGATTCTCTTCATAAAATCAAGGGTATTTTTTTCAGTCTTAAGTCCTTAGACAATAACTTTAAAAAATGAAAGAACATGTTTGATGGTGCCTCTCTTTCTTATCCGTCTAAAAGTTCTTTGAGGAAAAAAAACTGCCCTACTTAGATTAAAGCCAAAAGTTCAATAAAGAACAAAGTTATTGTTTTAAATGTGATTCCTGTATAAAAGATGGCCATAACAACACTGCACTTTAGTACCACTAAGAAACAGAGGAATGGCTCTTTCTCTACCAAAAAGGCTAGTTAGCTGGTCCCAACTCCCACTCATAAGCATGCTTATTTTAATGTCAAAGAAATATTTTTTTTGTTCAAAGGAAAAAAAAAAAACAACAAGAATCATCATTCTTCTGGAGCAATTGAACTAGAATTATCCAAACTCAGTCAAACAGATTCTGATACTGACCAGGCTGCATTGTCGTGGATAGTCCCAGCCTGAGGATTCCTTTAGTAATATGAACCTTGGAGTTTCTCTTAGTGAGTCCCCTGTTCTTCCTTCCCAAAGGAACTGTTTGGCTGACTGTACTGCAGCAGTCTGCTGCTCCCTATTGGCCAGAGAAGTAACTTGCCCTTTTGTCTTTCCTTGGAACACAGTTGCTCCGCATGGTCCTTCCTGGGTCTTTGGTGATAGCTTCCTTCTACTCTCGATTCATTCGCAGTGTTGCCTTCTCTCTTCTGACCTCCTTGCCCATCAAGGGACCATTGGTGATAAGAGGACACATCTTCATTCTAAAATGAGGCAGGCAAAACATGATTTCACCTTGTTAAAACTTACCTTGTCCACTCATGGACGGGAGACTTGGAGAATCATCCAAGGGCAGGACCTTTGTGACAAATGCTGCAATGAAATATATTCCCATCTGACACAAACTGCATCCCAACCCTCATGTCCCTTCCTACTCCTC
This sequence comes from Trichosurus vulpecula, assembly GCF_011100635.1. NCBI lineage: Eukaryota > Metazoa > Chordata > Mammalia > Diprotodontia > Phalangeridae > Trichosurus > Trichosurus vulpecula. The sequence goes on from NC_050574.1 coordinate 350,163,213, forward strand.
AATGGCATTATTGGACAATTCTTCCATGAATGGCTACTCCTTACTGGTTAGGTGCTCAAGATTTGTCTAATTGTTACTCAGTTTAACACCCCGAGACACTTTGTGGAACTATTTTTCTTAGAAGCTTTTCAAAGCTGAGAATTAGAGTAACAAGGAAGGTCCAAGCTGGGCTACATATTCCACAAAGATAATATGATTTTATACTTAGAAAATAATGGCTGCCCCATTTCAAATGAAGAATTTTATAAATTTTGAGCTCATACATGGGTTCCTTGACTTTGGGTTAAAAATCCTCCTCAAATACTTCATTGTGTTACGGAGGTAACCCTGACTTACTTGGGATTTTGCCATCAGAGAATCCAAGTATTTGCATGGTACTGTCCTGACTTCTGTAAAGGTTATTAAAATGAGACAAAGTCATTTAATTTTCTAAAAGCCCCAACTAAAACTAACATAGGGAAAAACTTAAGAATAACAGACATAAAGAATGGTCAGAAAAAAAAACCCTGATACTTATTCATAAATCCTGTATGTATGCTGTTATTCATTCACACCTCATGCATGTATGCAAAAACCTGTCGTCTGTTATTGTACATCTCTGTGATTTAATACATAATTTAATATATTAAATTTGAAACTTGAACAATTTTTTCAAGCATGGTTTCTTTTTCTTTTCTTTTCTTTCCTCTCCTATTCTGTTCTGTCCTCTCCTTGTCTCATCTTTCTCCTTTGCCCTCCCCTTCCTCTTTTGAAAACAGGTAACAATTCATCTGGTTTCACTTGGGTAGTTGGAATTCAAAGAGCCATATACTCTACATGTTGTCCAAACTTGATACATCCCTTTGTTTTTTGAAGAAAAAAAGACAGGAATGCAAAATTTATCAATCTGATCTCACCATGAAAGTATCACACCTGTGAATTTTGAGACTAGAAAGTAAAGATGTACCACAGCTCACTACATTCTTTCTTTCTTTCTTTCTTTCTTTCTTTCTTTCTTTCTTTCTTTCTTTCTTTCTTTCTTTCTTTCTTTCTTCTCTCTCTCTCTCTCTCTCTCTCTCTCTCTCTCTCTCTCTCTCTCTCTCTCTCTCTCTTCCTCTCTCTGATTATTTCATTAATGCTTATACTTAGATACATAGATTTCCTTAGGGTTTTAAACAATATAGCATAAAGAAAGACCTGGATTTTACCATACCATTATAACATAGGCCTTCAGAAGACAGGAGAAGCAAGCAGAAAAATATCTCTTTAATTTTAGTGTATTTTCAATGAAAGTAAGATGAAATGAAAGTCTGTTTCCCCTTTATGTGACTCCCTTCTCAGGGTCTTTATTTCAGAGGAACAAGAAGGGGCAGCCAGGGTCTAACTGTAGTGAAGGCAATGGGGAATTACAATATTAGAAGAATTGTGTGAAGTAGTGAATGGTGTGATGTTCTTGAAATCAGAAAGATCAAGGTTCAAATCCTACCTTTGCTCTTGCTATTCACTTTGATTGTAGGCTATTCACTAAACTTCTCTCGACCTCAATTTTTTCATCTATAAAATAGAAATAACAATACCTGTCACAACCTACTTCACATGGTTGTTACAAGGTTCAGATAAAATAACATTTAGGGAAGCCAAGAAAAGTTTTTATTATTTTATATATATATAGTTTTTATTATTATCATTTTTTCTCTCTTCTTGTTTTTGTTCTGTTTCTTCTCTTCCTCCTTTGTCTCCTTCCTCTTCTTCCTCTATGGATCCTTCCTTCCTTCTTCTTCTCTCATTTCATCCTCATAACAACCTTGGGAGGTAGATGCTATTATTATACTCATTTATAGATGATGAAATGGAGACTAAGAAGTTAAGTGACTTGCCTAGGATCACCTGGACAATAGGTATCTTAGGAAAGATTTGAACTCAGGTCTCTCTGAGTCCACTCTATCAACTACACCACCTAGTTGCCATGTTAGCTTTCTTAAATCATAGGAATAACTCTGTGGCCCTTTGTAATCAGGGGAAATTAATAACTAAGGCATAAAAATGACAAAAAACCTCTGTCCTTGCCCTCACACACATATCTGGGAAAGTTTGAAGCTCAAAAAAAGGTTAATTTTGGATTTTATTTATTGAGTTTGGAGTGAAGAGACTAAGTCATTTTTTTGCTTAAGTCAACTGATATTGAGAGTTACTCAGAGCCACAGCATCCGGTATGTCTGGCCTTGGTTTGTGAGGTTTAAACATGAACAACATGACCACTGCTTTGTTGACAACTCTGAGATCCTGTTTGAATGGAATGACATGTGGTTTTGTGGGGCTACATTTATAATGAAAACATTCCCTGAAGCTAAGGACTGCTGAACAGTATAATGAAGTATCAAGGGAACATGTTAATTTTCCCTCCCTGGAGATTTATAAAACTTGCTAGACACCCATCTGTTCCAGATGGGGTACGCATCAATGATACTGGGAGGCAAAGGGATGAAAGAGAGGACACTAGAAGGTGCCTTCGAGTCACACTGTAACATATTCCTATTTAATGTGAAAGACCAATAGGCAAAATACTTTGTCAGTTTTTTTTTTTGGGGGGGGTGAAAAATAAATACTTCATATTTCTATTGCAGGAGAAAAAGCAGTGGATTTGAAGTCTGAGGCCCTAGGTTCAAATCCTTTCTCCACTGCTTATTACCAGTGTAGTAGCAAATCTTTCTGGACCTGATTTTTTTTAATCTGTAAAATGGAGATGAGAGTACTTATCTGACCCATCCCATAGTGATTCTGTGAGGATCAATGGAAAAATTTATGTGAAAAGGCTTTATAACTCAAAAGTGCTATGCAATGGTAAGATGTCATTTTTTCTTGTTTCAATGTCCTTGACAATGTCCAATCTTTTTTTTTTTAATCATGTTTTGTCACAGCTTTAGATTGAACTGACTTTTTTGGGAAACAACCTTTCATGATTCTCAGTTCTCTTTCCTAAGCTGCATTCATTTCAGGGTCATTCATTTTTCATATATAAAAATTGGATTTTTAAAATTTCTTTTTTCCATTACTTTCACTTTCCCACAGTAATCAGCAATTTTCCTGGCCATTTACAAGATTTCTAAGTCTATCTTTTAGTCAGTCCACATTGGCTTGTTTCTTTACTTCCTGGAAGAGCTATGCATTTTCAAACCTCTAGAGAATTTACAAAGATGATGAATGGGACCAGTCCTGACACCAGTCTGGGGAATTTTGCTACTTACATCATTTTCCCCAGAGATGTCTTATATATTCTAATTTTTCACTTCCTATCTTTAAAAGTAGTTCCCAGATAATGATATAAAAGCTCCCTTCCCCTCATCCCATAGTTCTCAAAATTTTGATTCTTTCCTGTAAAAATCATGAAAGACCTTTTTTTAAACACTTAAGAATACAAAACATATCTAATAAAATTCTGATATCCAATATTTGTTTGTATGGCAAATACATATCATATCCAATATGTGGATGTACAGAAATACATGACTGAGTCATTTTCTAAAGTGATGAAACAATGGAGATTTTTAAAATAAGAAATAAAAACATCAAAATAATATCAACAGCCATTTGAAAAAATGCTCCAAAAATTTTTCAGAGAAATGCAATTCGACAATTTCAAAAAAGATTTTTAAAACTAGAAACGGCCAATGCAGGAGAGGCTATGGGAAAAGAGGATATGCTATTGATAGAATTATGAATTGGTACAACTATTGGGAAAACTTTTTGAATTACGTAAGATGTAAGAAAATTGCTAAACTTCATATGCTTTGACACTTCAGTCTCATTATTGGACATGTGGCCCAAGGAGGACAAAATCAGAAAGAATGATTCATCATATGTCAAAGCATTAATGGCAGTAGGTTTCATAGTAGCAAAAGCCAGAAACTCAGTGGGTGTCTATGTGTTGGAGAATGAGCAGACACAATTATGGTGTATAATTGTAATGGAATGTTGGTATTTCATAAGAAACGATAAGCATGAGGACATCAGAGAAACATAAAGAAACTCAAATGAACTGATGCAGAGCTGAGAGAACAGAGCCAAAAGAATGGAATACACACTAAAGAGCTGAACTTAAACTGGGCAATATTGTTTCCAGTAGTAATATGAAAATGTCTCTCTCTTAGTAGAGATTGGCTAGCATAAGATACTTGATGATTTCACTACATTGACAAATGCTACTTAATTAGGATCCCTTCTAGACAGATATTGACTTAGAAAACCATATATTAACATTATCTGTGTTCTATTGTATTTTTATTTATTTTTGTTAAATATTTCCCAATTATATTAATTTAGTCTCGGCCGCATTTGATAGTGTTGTGGCTTGTGAAATCAGGCCATGTGATAAATTAACATCTAGCATAATGAATAGAGAGACAATCTGGAAGCCAAGAAGACCTGGCTTCATGATTCTACCTCAAGACATTCTAGCTGTGTGATCCAGGCAAGTCATTTAACTTCACAATGTACAAGATGATTCTCAAAGACTATAAGTTGTAGACAAGGTGCTGTCCTATATTGGAAGACACATTTCTTCACCAGGCACTCCTCTATACCAGTGAAATTATGGTTCCAATTTACCATTAGTATTATTATTATAATCATCATCATTATTAACTTTATTACAAAGAGTTCTATGGATTGTATGTGGGAGAATATGTTGGGAAATATTTGTGATGTAAAAATTCCAAAAGCAATCAATAAAATTTTAAAAGATTAAATCTATAGCTTTCTTTTATTAAAATATCTATTTAAATCCTGCATATGACTGGAGCACCCCTCCCAGGCAGGTTTAAATTGTCCCCTGAAGGACAGTCCTACAACACTAAATACTGGTTATATATAATAGGGAGATGGGACTCCAGATTGGCTGAAAGTCTTTTGATAAAGAAAAGTGGAAGAGAGAGAAAGTGAGGGGTGAAAGAGAAAGCACGGGCAAACAATGAACATGTTGAATTCTTACTTTCCTCATATGTCTGCAGCTCTAGGGCCTTCATTCTTCATTCAAAGTCCATGCTTTCTCTCCTGTGTATCACTCTCCTCTCTAAAGCTAGGTGCTGGAGTGGATAGAGCACAGACCTGGAGTCAGGAAGGCCTGAGTTCAAATTCAGCCTCAGATACTTACTATCTATGTGACCCTGTTGAAACAGTAAGGTAATAATAAAAATGTAGATGATAATTGTCAAAATGCCTGTGTTGCAAAGTACATGAGACTCTCCACATAGAAGGTAGAAGTAAACCATTTATTCAGACAGCAGAGAACCGTATCCCACAAGCCATTTATCCAGTCTACCAGAGCAGTAAAACATTCAATGCACAGTATCACAACCTGGAGCCTCGCCATTCCAAAACCTGTCCAACCCCCTGCTGGGGTCTTCCCCAAAACAAACTTACGGTACAGCTACGTCAGCCTGTTCAGTTCTAGCAATCACGAGGGCGGCCATTAACAGCCATTAGTAGCCATAACATTTCTCTCTCTGCATTTCCTGTGACATAACTTCCTTTTCCTGTCAGGAAGCTCCTCCCACCACATGTGACTTAGGCTTCCTGTGACATAAGCAGGTCACGTGGCCTATTAACAGGTGGGAAAGATCTTCCCAAATCTGCAAGGGGTAGGGTATTATGTATCTATACCACCTCTTCCAAAAATTGTAGGCAGAATTCTTACTGAAAAACCTCTCTCTCAAGCATGACACATAAATATATTCACACAAATAAATATGATGTGTGTGCATATAGATATATGTGTGTATATACATATATACATGCACACAGTATACATTTACATATAGGTGTATATTGATAGCTAGATGGGGAGAGAGATGATAGATTAGATAGACAGACAATAGACAGATGTGTGTGTGCGTGTGTGTGTGTGTGTGTGTGTTAGTCCTCAGCACTCTCCCTTTTTATACAGTTTTGGTGAGAGACAGACTGGCCTGCAATATTCTGATTTTCTTTCTGAGTTCTTTTAGGCACAGAATCAAAGAAAAGAAACCTCTTCCATCACAAGCCCTTACCCTACAATCCACTCCGGGGGGCATTTGATAAAGTTGTGATTTGGGTCTAACAATGCTATGGATTTGAAAAATGAAGATGGGTATATCAGGATTCACCTTATTGGATTGAGGGTTTTGACCTATTCAACTAAGCAGTGTGGGGGAAAGAGAAGCTGCTGTAAACAGCTTGTTTTGTGTCCCTTAAAAAGCTCTTTCTGAGATTGTTTTCTTTGTCTTCCCTCCTCTTCTTGCTATCATCTCAGAAAGTCATTAGTGTGACCCTGTCTTCACCTCTGCATTTCGTGATCCTCCACAATGTCTCCCTATCCTTATTATTCCTTCAAATAAAATCATTGGAATGGAGAGGGCAAACGGAGCTAATGTCATTCTGGCCCTCTTATACTCTCAGTGAGATGATTGATCCCCATTAGACAATGTTGACAAGTTAAACAAATTATCTCAGTATAGGTGGTGGGTATGGACCGGCTTAATCCTCATAACACAACTCCCTGTTGGTTTCTGCAAGTTTCTATTTCTCTGTGTACCATGAGCCAGATGCAGATCTTTTAAATTCTATTTAAATTAGGAGTTGGTCACCAATAGTTTTAACGATCACTTTCTGCTAGAAAACAATTGTAATTTCACAGCCCATAATGGTTTTTTCCAGTTGAAAGCATTTAAATGTGGAAAAGAAGCCAGACTTAGGCACGTTTTTTTATGATTTTGATTATTACTGTTAACATTTTTTTGGTCAACATTTATCAGGGTAATTCCATAGAATTCCTTCTATTAAAACAATAAAGTCACAGATTCTAATTATATTACAATTTATTTTATTTTCCACATACAATGCTCCCCAAAGTCTTGGTCTAAAGGAATTATAAAAGTGATTTTTCAAGTTAAAAAAAAGATAAATAAGATGTTGGTTTATTTTGCTATTATTATTTGTAGCTATGATTCTTCCAAAAATTGATAGTTTATATTTGAATTTAGAACTGTTTTTACTATGACTCATAGTATACTGTATCCTATGTGCCAAGCACTTTTTCCTTACAGTGCCTCTAAAACCCAATCTTCCGTTAGGTTTTATACTACTAAAGGCCATAGAATTACTGTTAGAGATAAAAGGGACCTTATCGATCATCTGATAGAACCCCTCATTTTGTAGATGAGGAAAGTGAAACTCTGAAAGGATGAGTGATTGGCCCATCATCCCATCTTGTATCTAGCAGTAGTCAGTACTGAAACCATTGTGTTTTTTTCATAAAACACTGTATTGGACAAGAATAGAGAAACCTCAGTTTCAGTCCTAGTTCTTTAATTAAAGACATGTAACTTTGGATAAGCTGCTTTAACTTTGCAGGCCTTAATTTCCTCATTTGTAAAATAAAGGCTGCACTAATTGACTTCTAAGGATCCTTTAGGCTTTAATATTCTATAATCCTAAAAACCTGACCCTCAGTCCTCTGCGAAATGGGTGTGAAGGGATGATGTTCCTCTGTAGAAACAACTGTTGAAATGACCACATTCGTGGTTATGGTGATCCTGAAGCTTGCTGCTAGCAAAACTCCTTAAGAAAGACATGAATTTATAATAGGTGCCTCTGCTTCTTCTCTTCTCACTTGCTTCTAAACCTTCTTTAATCTGGCTTTGAACCTCATCACTCAACTGAAAATGTCCTCTCCAAAACTGCCAGCGATCTCTTAATTACCATATCTAGTGGCTGTTTCTTAATCTTCATCATTCCTGACCTCTCTGAAACATTCAACACTGTTGATTACCTTCTCCTCCTAGATTCTCTTTCATCTCCAGGTTTTTGTGAAGTTCACATCTGGTTCTCCGCCCATCTGTCTGTTACCTTTCCCTATCTTTTAGCCATATCATGCTCACTTAGCATGCTCTTTTCCCTCTATATTATCTTACTTATGAGTTCATCAACTCCTATAGATAATTTCAATTGTTCCCTATACATATGATGTACATCATATGTTATAGGTAAAATAGATAATCTCCTTCTCTAGAGACCATATATGGAGGTAAAACATATACATACATACACACATTTTACATATATGTATGGATATATGCATATATCCACACATATAGAGAGGGAGACAGAGACAGATAGAGAGAACAGGTATATATGTGTGTCTATGTGTGTATGTATGTTGAGATGACATCACTGTCTATATCATCTCTCTCTCTTTCTCTCTATCTACTATCTATCTATCCATCTATGTATCTATCTATCATCTCTAGTCTATCTATCTAGTTAGTCACACATCATTATCAGTATTGTGGACATCTTAACTTGAAGGTTCAACAGGAATCTCAAACTAAAAATGAGGAAATTAGTTCTGAGAAGTTATGTTTTGTCCATGATTATGCAAAATATTTACATGTTTGAGTAGGTATTTAAACACGGAGTTCCTTGATTTCACTTCCAGCAATCTATATGCTTTAGTGAGTTTCTGGTCTAGACCATCATTTCACAAGGTGCCTAGACCATATGGTTCTTTTACTTCCAGCTCCTATTCTCACACTCTGGCCTGGGGTTTTATTTTTATTGTGATTATGCCTCCCTGAATAGCAGCCTTTTTACCCTGCGGATGCCTCCCTGCTGAAGTCCTATCTTATGACTTTAGGTTGCTGGTGCAAACCAGCATTTCATGTGATTCGCAGGCCATATTTCCCCTCCATGCACACACAAGTGCACACACGCGCGCACACACACACACACACACCACACACTTTACACTTTACTCTGGTCTCCACTCCTCATTCTCTAGACTTCTCACTTCCTTCCCAGAAACTTTGCTCCTGGCACAGGTATTCTTTTCCATGCTCACCCTATCTCTTTTTTATGTATTGGCTTCCTCCGTTAGAATAGGAGCTCTTTGAGGGTAGAGAATCTCTTTTGTGCTTGTATTTATATGCCCAGTGCTTACTAAAGTGCCTGGAACATAGCAACTTCTTTTGTATGTTTTATCTGTCTGTCTGTCTCTCTTATAGTCTTGCAACTAGCCCAGGATAATCTTTGTTCCTCTCTTCTGAAGCCAATCCCCCTTGAAATCACAGGAACCACAGGATTTTCTGGAGCCTGTGTGTTCTCCCTGTAGCTATTCTTGGACCTGAGCAGGTTCTTATCCATGAACATTCTCTCACTCTAGCCCTCCATACAGTTCAGCTCTTTGGACACTCTAAAAATCACTATCATAAAAAACACATTTTTTAAAGACAATTGGGATTCAGAAGAAGCAGAGCTGGAACAAAATAAATAAACACCTTCAGCTGTTTTATTGGCATCTACCCCTGCAGATGTGATAGAGGGTCATACTGCTCCAACTGCTATCCAAATTAGCAGTGGCTCAAGAGAATTGTAAAACATCAGATTGTATAAGAAGCAAGAATTGAAATAAAATCAGAAAAATATGAAAAAAACCCAGGTACTGCACTTCATCCTAATAATACTGACTGCTCTCAGAAACATTATTGCAAGAAGAAAATCTAGGGATGCCATAATAGGCTAGTAAGGTCTGTTGTAGACTGGGGAAGTTGAGAAGTTTGGAAAAGTGAAAGCCATGATGCCCTTTTCTTTCAAGACTGTGAGCTTCCTGTAGAATCATTTGGATTTTGCTATGTAAACATTAGATTCATTTATTCAGGATGAGTACACTTTCCTTTTATATAGAACCTTTTAAACATAAGTAAATGTCCTTATCTCTTGCAACATTTTCAGCATTAAACTCTTCCATGGGTACCACTTTCTTGTTGTTAGTCATTTCAGTCATGTCTGACTCTTTGCGACCCCATTTGGGGCTTTTCTTGGCATAGATACTGGAGTGGTTTGCCATTTCTTTCTTCAGCTCATTTTGCAGATTAGGAAATTGAGGCAAACAGGATGAAGTGACTTGCCCAGAGTCACACACCTAGTTAGTGTCTGGTGCCAGATTTGAACTCACAAAGATAAGTCTTCCTGACTTCAGGCCTTGGAAGTCTTTCCACTGCACCAGCTAGCTGCCTGAGTACCACATTAGGTTTTGATGATTTGGTCATACCTTTTAATTTCCTGACCAGTCTTTCATTTCAAATCTATTTAGATATTTCTTGTCTAAATGTACATTTTATAAGCAAAATGTTGTTGGATTTTGCCTTTCAATCAATTCTGTGATTTTTTTATATTAGGGAATTTATTATATTTTCATTTAGTGTTACATTTATTAGGGTTATATTTTCTTCCTTCCATTGAATGAAGTTGGAGAAAATCACAAAGCTCTGCTGACTGCACCCACTACAGATTTATGTTACATAATCTCAACTTGACCCTTACTATGGCAAAGCAAGTCTTTCATACTTTCTTAATTGACTCACTATTCCACTCACCACAGGCACCGTCCCAAACCTTTTAATTTCTCCTTAAACCTTCTTTGGCTCTCCTTCCCCACATCCTCTTAACTGAGAACCTCACCTCATATTTCACTGAAAAACTTAAAACCATTTCCCAAGAACTCCCTCTTCTACCTTTCCTCATCTCACATCACTCAGATGTTTTCTGTCTCTATTTCCCTTTTGAATTTTTTTTTCTCAAAAAGAGGTGCCTTTCTCTTTGCCAAGGCCAAACCCTCTACTTGCACAAGTGATCCTATTCCTCCCCATCTTCTTCTCTCATTTATCTTTAGTTTCTCCTTGTCTACAAACTGCTTCCCCATTGCCAACAGATATATTTCCTCCATCCTCAAAAAATACTCATTGATCTGTCCATCCCCAGCAGCTATTGTCCCATACCTCTCTTTTGTGGCCAAACTCCTTGAGAAGGCCATCTACAATTGATGCTTCTGCTTTCTTTGCCCTCAATCTCTTCTTAACTCTATATAGGCTGACTCGCAACTCACCATTTGATTATGCCCACTCTCTCCCAAATTGCTAGTTAATTACCAAGTCTAATGGACTTTTCTCAAACCTCATCCTTCTTGACCCCTCTGATGCTTTTGACACTGTCACGTTATAGATCATCTTCTCCCTGGTAATTTCTTCTCTCTAGGTTTCCCCAGTTGAATTCTGTCTCGGTTCCTTTTCTATTTGACTGTTCCTTCTCAGCCTCTTCTGCTAGAGCTTCATTCAGTTATGGTAGACATCCTCTAGGTCTCTTTCTTGAATCTTCTTCTCATGCCCCTCTATACTATTTCATTTAGTGATCTCATCAATTCCATGAACTAAATTATGCTGATTATTCTCAAATTTATTTATCCAGATCTGATCTTTCTCAGTTTTCAGACTTGCATCTCGAATAGCTTACTGACTATCTCTAACTGAATGTTCCTTAGTATAAGGGCAAACAAAGTGGGAATTTTTACTGTTTTTTCTTTTGAAGTGCTTCTCAGCTCCAAGGCAATCAAGTGCCTTTGATTGAATTTTGCCTTTCTTTGTAGGAAGGCCCATATCCTTTTGCTAATTAGGTTATAAGAGGTGTGAAGCTCTTTGACCATGAAGAAGTGTATATATAGTCTGAGGTTAGCATTTGTTTGGGGCTCACTCATTGGAAGAGTGTTGGTGTGGAGACTCTGGGTAGCTGTTAAGGAGTCCCTGCCCCCCACCCCAGCTTTGAAAACCCAAATGCTGGTGCTTCTCTCTCTGGTAATTATGTGTATATATAGCTTTGGTCATATAGCTAGAAACCCTGTCTGCTGATTTGTGTTATTTGCTCTGGTTATATAATTTTGGTTGTAATTTCTCTCTGTATTTGCTCAGAAGTTCAGGGTGCTGAAGTTTTCCCCTGAACTAAGTGAATGATATATCTATGTTTAATTAAAGTGAGATTGTAAACTCCTTAAAGTTGATTTCCTTAGAAAAGCAGACCAAAGAACTTGTGCTAGCAGCCCTCCTGTGTTCTGGTGTTATTGGTCTTACACCACCACAGCAGCTGCTAGCAACATTGTGTTACACCCAGGTATTTTAAACTGGACATATCCAAAAGAATTTATTATGTTTTTCTCTCTCCAAATTGTCCCCTCTTCTGAACTTTTCTTTTACCATTGGGATCACCGTCATGCTGCCAGACACCCAGACTTGAAACCAAAGTGTCATGTTCAATACCTCATTCTTTCTCATCCCCTATGAGTAATCTCTTGCTAAGTCCTGTGGATTTTTACCCTTAACATCTCTTGTATACATCCTTTTCACTCATGTGACATTGTTACAGTCTATGTGTGGGCCTTCATCACTTACTTCTGGACTAGTTGGACTGCTTGCCTCATCTCTCTCCACTACCACCCATCCTCCACTAAGCTGTCAAAGTGATTTTCCTAAGGAGTAGATTATGTATGTCACCCCTCTCTTCTCATTCAATCAACTCTAATGACTTACTATCACTTACAGGATAAAATATAAAATGGTGAGGGGTGGGAATCAGAAGCCTTCATAACCTGCCCCATTCCTACCTTTCTACTCTTCTTACCCCTTACTTACACTCACATTATCTATACTCCAGTAGATTTTTATGGGCCTCCCTGATGGTCCTCACATAAGACACTCACCCTATCTCCCGACTCCAGTAATTGTCACTGTCTGTCCCCCATGACTGGAATGTTCATCCTCCTCATCTCCACCTCTTGGCTTCTCTGACTATATTCAATTCCCAACCCAAACCCGCCTTCCACAAGAAGCCTTTCTCAATCTCCCTTAATGCTAGAGCCTTCCCTCTGTATATTATATTCAATTTGTCATGGATATATCTCATCTATACATTCTTGTTTACATTCTATCTCCTTTCATTAGTTTGTGAGCTCCTTGAGAATAGGGACTGTTGTCTATTGTCTTTGTATACCCAGTGCTTATCACAGTGTTATAATTCATTGCTGATATTTCAGTTGTGTCTAGCTCTTCATGACTGCATTTGGGGCTTTTCTTGGCAAAGATACTGGAGTGGTTTGCTATTTCCTTCACTAGCTCATTTTACGGGTGAGGAAACTGAAGCAATTAGGGTTAAGTGACTAGCCCAGGATCACTGAGCTAGTCAATGTTTGAAGGCTCATTGAACTCAGGTCCTCCTGACTCCAAGCCAGGTGTTTTATCCACTGCACCAACTAGCTGCCCAGTGACTGTGATACTAGCCGCTTAATAAATGCTCATTGAGTGGCTGATGGATTGACTGTAGGGGAAAAAAAGATTTTTTTAGGCTTATTTTATTTTTATTTTTTTGAAGTTTTATTTTTTATTTAACATTTTAGTTTTCAACATTGATTTCCACAAGATTTTCAGTTACAAATTTTCTCCCCATTCCTACTCTCCCTGCCATTCCAAGATGGCATATATTCTTATTGCTTCATTCCCCAGTCAGCCCTCCCCTCTTTCACCCCAGTACCCCCCCATCCCCTTTCCCCTTACTTTCTGGTAAGGCAGGATAGATTTCTATGCCCCTTTCCCTATATATCTTGTTTCCCAGCTGCATGCAAAAAACAACTTTTTAAAAATATTTTTAAGCATCTACTTTTAAAACTTTGATTCCAAATTCTCTCCCCTCTTCCCTTCCCACTCACCCTCCCAAGGAAGGCAAGCAATTCAACATAGGTCACAGAAGTATCATTATGTAAAACACTTCCACAATGCTCATGTTGTGAAAGGCTAACTATATTTCCTTCCATCCTATCCTGTCCCCCATTTATTCAATTTTCTCCCTTGACCCTGTCCCTTTTCAAAGGTGTTTGCTTTTGATTACCTCCTCACCCTATCTGCCCTCCCTTCTGTTATCCTCCCTTTTTTATCCTCTTTCCCATATTTTCCTATGGAGTAAGATACCCAATTGAGTATGTATGTTGTTCCCTGCTCAAGTTGGATCTGATGGAGTATGATTCACTCTTTCCCTCTCACCTGCTCCCTCTTCCCTTCCAACAGAACTGTTTTTTCTTGCCACTTTTATGTGAGATAATTTACCCCATTCTATCTCTCCCTTTCTCCCTCTCTCAATATATTCCTCTCTCACCCCTTAAATTTATTTTATATTTTTAGATATCATCCCTTCATATTCAACTCATCCTATGCCCTCTGTCTATATTCCCTTCAATTCCCCTAATACTGAGAAAGGTCTATGAACTACACACATCATCTTTCCATGTAGGAATGTAAAGATAACAGTTCAGCTTTAGTAAGTCCCTTATGAATTTTCTTTCTTGTTTACCTTTTCATGCTTCTCTTGATTCTTGTGTTTGAAAGTCAAATTTTCTATTCAGTTCTGGTCTTTTCATTAAGAAATCTTGAAAGTCCTCTATTTTATTGAAAATCCATATTTTGCCTTGGAGCATGACACTCAGTTTTGCTGGGTAGGTGATTCTTGGTTTTAATCCTAGCTCCTTTGACCTCTGGAATATCATATTCCAAGCCCTTCAATCCCTTAATGTAGAATAGGCTTATTTTATTATTAACCCAATTTTAACACAATCCTTTTAAGTGCATTACTTCTACCATAGTCATAACTTTGTGGGTTAGATTAATTTATATCTCTCCTTTATCAAATATAGAAACTTTCCATTGTGATTAAACTATCTTCTTTTCTGTCTTTCATATTTTTGTTTGTTTCTCACAAATCCCTATCTAAAATATTTAGCAATTTAGTCAATAGGATACTCTCTGTATTTCTTATATTTTGTTAGTTTAAAAACTCCCTGCACCATTTTAGAAAATGAGAACATATCTCATTCTCTCACTCACACATAATCTTTAGACCAAATACAAGTGCTTTGAATTGGCTTGATGTGACTTTCTTAAGAGCAGGGTTCAGATAGGCTGAGGAAAGTTGACCACAGTCCAAGGGTCATCTGTAAATATTCCATTGAATTGAGAAGTGACTCATTACAGAAAATGGAATAATATGGCATTGTAGCTGGATTCCCTGAGAAGAAACCACCTGAGGGGGAAGGAGAGGCTGTCTCCTGGCCTTGGCTAGTTGCCTTTCCCTTGCCCCACAGTCTCCCATTAGCCAGAGGATAGTCTTCAGTGCTTTAGAGGGTCTGGACAATTTTGGACTTCTAATCTTCTCGTCAGCATCACCTCCTCCTTGAGACATCAGTGACTGCATTGGCAGCCAAGGGTAGAAGGGACAACAGATTCACCATGATTAAGGACAACTTACTGAGCATCTAAAAATGGGGAAAAAAAAGAGTTTCTATCAGGCAGGAGCTATGAATTACTACCTTTCCACCTAAGCTCTCTTAGCTCAAGCACATTTTCCCCTGTACATGGTGGAGAGTATGTCACAGACTTTGGGATACAGGGGGATATTTTGCAGTACCTGTTCTTAATATATCACCTTTATAAATACCACCCTTTTAAAGCTCTTAAAATTGATTGACTAAGCTGATTTATGACTGACTATCTTGGGGGGAAGCAAATTAGTGGGGACCTTAGCTGATGATATTAGAGGATTCTCCCTGACTGCTTAGGGCTCTCTATAGAATCCTGTGAAAAAGATGCAATAAAGTCTAGGTGACCTGCCTCATCAGTGGAAATGGGATTTGGAATAGGAATCCTCAGAGTGCGTATGGGTTACACTGGCAACTGTTTAATCTTGATTTCTGAAGTGTGAATTGTTTTAAGTAGGTTTTTTAGCTTGTGTAACATTGTTTGTAATTTGAAGACTTTCTTGAAATGCATGTCTGGGTAAACATCTGAAAAATCTGCTGCCTTCTCCAATATCAATCTTGAACCTTCAATAAGCATGTTAGGTGTGGTAACAGCTTTGTGAATTTGAGGAACAGAGACAAAGTGGCACACTCAAATCACCAAACTCACATACAAACATGTGAGTATACTAATACCAGAAACCACAAAAAGACATATGAAGATTTACTTCATTGCTCCAAGGTTTTCCTCTGGCTGGTGAAAATGAAGCTGTGCATCTAACTGCTTTTAGGAAGTCAGCTTTATCTTGTCCCTGGATGTTCCACAGATATTTAGGATTTTGTTTCATGTTGAGATAGAAAAAGGGAGCTGGATTATTTTGGCTAGGGTAAACAAATCCCAGTCACCATTAAATCCACTAATCTATCATTGATAAGATAAGGCTAAACTCAAGGATTGGTAGAATTCCTTTAGGGTTACTTGCTGGAATCACAGATATTCCTTAATCCATCTAGCTATCTCTAGCTCCTTTCCTCTTCTGGGTAGAACCATATTCAACTACCCTCCTTCTTCACTGGGTTTTGCCTATGAGATAATTCTAGATTCATGATTCCTAGTTTTATAAATGTTGTATTCCAATTTCTGTGATTCTTCTTGAAAGTCTACTGTTACTGTTTCTTAGCCAATACTTTCCCACTTCTAGCAGCTCTTAGTTTTCATTATTGTTTTAGGATCAACATTTAACTTTGATGCTTAAAGAAGTGTTAAATATAGGTTCTTCCTTATTGGGGTATTTTGGACTCTTTGTTATATGTGTATTACCTCTCTTGTTTTCACCAATTCTGGAAATGTTTATTTTATGATTTCCTCAAATATAAAATAAGCAACAAAAGCACCAACAATAACAATAACTAAGTTTTGTACAGTATGGTATAACATACTATATACAATATAGGTTTTATATAATTTTATACAGTATTTTATATAGGTTTACAAAGTGCCTGTGTGTATATATATGTGTATATATACACATATACATATATATACATATATTATATTACATATATCATATACATATATAATTTTTCTTTTTAAGTTTTGGGGGTGGAACCATATGTATACATGTACATATACTATATTACATATTATATGTATATACATATACACCTACATATATATATATATATATATATATATATATATATATATGTATATACATATAATTTTTCTTTCTAAGTTTTGGAGGATGTAACCACCTAGTTCAGATCTTAATCTCTCCTCTGTACTATTTCAGTAGTCGCCTAATTGATCTTTCTGCCTCAAATTTCTTCCCTCTCTAATCTGTCTTCTAAATAACTGTGAAAGTGCTATTCCTAAAGCACAGGTCTTACTATATGACGCCCCACACCCACCCCTCACACATATCCCCCAGCACAATTAGCTCTAATAACTCTCTCTGCTGCCTCTAGGATAAAATACAAACCCCTCAGTCTGGCGTTTGAAGTTTTTTACAACCAGACTCTAGCCCACCTTTTCCAATCCTATTCCCCTTGTTCTTCTTCATACATTCTACAATCCATTCTGTAGTGGCCTATTGAGCTTCTCACACCAGATACTGCCTCCTTTGTCTGTGCTTTTTACGTAGGCTATCTATGCCTCCTGCCTGGAATGCACATCTTCCCAAGTGCTGCCTCAATATTAAATATAATTATCAAAAAAAATTGAATATAATTGTCTTTATGTATATTTCTCTTGATAGAATGATTGTTCCTCAAGGCCCTTGAATCCTGAGTCTAGCACAGTCTACTAGATTCTACTCTAGACTATGTTAGATGCTTAGTAAATGCTTTAACACTCCCCTAAGGCTGCTTCTCCCAACTTCTACTCAAGCTAATGGGGTCTGTTCCCAGAAGGTAGCTTACTATTGTTCCCCTCAAGGTTCTAGGGGCAACCCAGAGGCACTGAGAATTGCCTATTAGTACTAGTGTTCAGGAGTTCCCATACAGAGTGCTCCCAATTGATTATCAATTAGCCAGCCACTGTCAGTGTATAGAAAGTGGTATTTATTGAGATATTACTCAGTCAATAAATATTTGCTAAATGCCGACTACTAGGCCCTGTGCTAAATGCTGAGAATACAAAGACAAGTAAATGTGAGCTCCTGCCCTCAAGGAGTACACAAGTACTTTTACTTTCACTTAGTAAAAATGGTGGAACCAGTCCCACAAAAGTCCAGGATACAATTTCCTGCAATTACACACAGGGTTAGGAGGAAAGTAAGCCCAAGTGTAGATATGACATGTGGCCAAAAGGTAACTCATGGAACCTAGTTACTGCAAGTTCTTTTCCTTCTTAATAGAGTTCTCATGTAATATTCCTTAGATGTAGCTTCATGCTGGGTTCCAAGGTTCAGTGACTTTGTAGAGTCCTTGATGTTTCTATAATGTTTTATAATGAGTAGTTTTTCCTCAATATGTTTCTCATTTTCCTCTCATTAAAGGCACATCAAAGACATTTCTATAGTCTACCGCCAGAATGGTTTACTGCTAGAATGCTCCTACTGGAATATACTGCTCTATTATACAAAGGCCCAGGAGTGGCCTGATGTAATGGTAATGTAAATTTGAAGATCTTTCCCACTCATTAATAGGCCCATGTGACCTGCTTATGCCACAGGAAGCCTAAGTCACATGTGGTGGGAGAGCTTGCTGAACAAGAGGAATAGGAAAGGGTGGAACAGGAAATACTCAGAGCAGGTAGAGCTGAGGGAAAGAGCAGACTTAGGCCTGCTAGCTGTGCTGTGAGTGTGTTGGTGGGAAGGCCCCAGCAGGGGGGCGGATGGCAAGGCTCCATGCCGTGATATTGTGTTTTAAGTTCTTTGCTGTTATGATAAAATGGGCTTACTGGTTTTGGGAGTTGGTTGCTGCTTGGATGGGTTAGACTTATTGGTTTGGGGATCTGGTCCTCTGGTGTCTGAATAAATGTTTTACTTCTTCTACCTTCTGTATGGAGAGTCTCTTATATTTTGCAATACAGAACTACATGCGCATATTCACAATTATCATCAATGTTGTGTTAATTGCCTTGCTGATGTACCTGATTATTTCAATCCCACCTAATATATCTTTTGCATTAGTGTGTGGTGTCATGTGATTTTATTCAATGTTCAAAGTACTTTACTTCTCCCAAACTGATAAAGGACTTTATTATAACTGGAATCTAGGTCTTAGATCAAATCTTTCATTAATTGCTTCAGTGGAGAGATTGTTGTCGGTTGTTCACTTGTTTTTCAGTCATGTTGAACTCTCCATGACCCAAATTGGGTTTTCTTGGCAAAGATATTGGAGAGGTTTGCCATTTCCTTCTCCAGATCATTTTGTAGTTGAGGACGTGAAGCAAACAGTTAAGTGACTTGCCCAGGGTGACACAGCTAGTAAATGTGTGAGTCTGGACTTGAAGTTATGTCTTCCTGACTCCATGCCTGGCACTCTATCTAGTGACATCCACATTAATTGAGGTAGAATTTTCTATTCTTACTCATATATCTACTGATTTACAATAGCTTCTTATAATAGCTTCTTTCCTCACCTTTTTTTCTTCTTTTTCTTTTTTCCAGTCTCTTCATTTCTCATCTCCTGACAGTTGACCATAAGCCCTTGGCCAAAGAGCCCATGTCAGACTGCTCTTCTATTCTGCCCATTGCTCACATCCTGGGGATGATCCTCACTATTACTAGGTAAAGAACCATATCGGAGTACCTATGCTTATTTTTTTATGCTCTACTATGCTATCCTTTCAATATTTCCCTGAATCTTCATTTCTTCAGACTAAATATCCCCATTTCCTCCTACAGGTCCTCACATGGCATGGTATCCAGTACAAAGTATTTTTTTTTATTTTCAGCTTACTATTTTCAGTGGAACTGCTAATTTGTTGTTAAATCATTAGTTCTGAAAACCAATTTTTCACCGTCCTTTCCCCTCTTTTACTTTCCCCTCAATTTACACCAGCTACACATAAGCTGACTAATCCCTTTCTGACTTGAAAATTCAGTTTTTACCTCGTTCCTCTGGAAGTAAAAGAAATAAGGGGTAAATAATGAGCAGAGTTGTCAAACATGTGGCATGCTAGCAGTGTCCAAAGTGGACCAGAATCAGATTAATTGTAATGAGAAATGTTTAACAAAATTAATCAAAATACAATTTAACATAGATTACATTACATTTAAAAACCTGAGGCCCACAGATATCTTTAGGTATGGATTAGTGGCCTCCTTTCCATTTGAGAACATCCCTTTAGATACATCCACCATTCATGTACACATATACTAATAGTATAGGGTTGGAGTGATCATTATATAAATCCTAAGTTCTTTGAACAAGTATGTATAGGAGAAGGCTAGTAAATAGACTAAAATTACAAATTCTCAGGTATTGGCTTCGTTGCTCTTGGTAGACATGCCTCCACTAGACTAAAATCATTTTGTATTATTAGCAAGTGAATTGGACTATGAATCATTGTTCTACCTCTCAGTCTGTCTACCACCAGGAAGTCAATTAACCTCACTGGGCCTTTAAAGCCTCTTCAGCAAAGTGTTGACCTATGTCTTTACTTCATGGCTTGAGATTAAACACATGAAATTCAAATGCAAATAAACATTTATTAAATATCTACAATGTGAAAAGCATTGTTTTAAATTCATTAGAAGAAAAAGTTTTATGAAACTTGAAGTAGAGCCTTGAGGAGGAACAGCTTTAAACTGTTATAATTGTAAAATAATTATTGCCAAAATAAAAATGGACTTTTTGCATTGTCAGTTGTTGTGGTTGTTTTCTAGTCAGTATTTCCAAGTCAAATGTTTTATCCTGAGAGTGCTATGACTCTGAAGCCAAATTTAGTATTCATTCTCTGATTAGGACTATTCTTATTCTAGAGGCCTCACTTAAGCCCCTCATCGGCTTATTTGCCACAAAAGGCTGACTAGAAAAACAGAGAGGCCCTTCAATGGAAGGATGCCTGCTGAACAGTGAACTGATGATGCTGATAGCTTGTTAGAGGAATTAAAACTCACCACTGAGGACAAATCTTTTCAAAATCTCCTCCTAAGTATGCTTAATAGGTGAATGTGGAAACAATGGCAAATCCTTACCAACAACAGCAAACAACTAGATCATAGTCTGCTTTCTTAACTGTCCTTCCCCAAGACATGGCTCATCATTGACTGTACCTGAAAGCTTGAGCCAACCTGACAAAGGGACTAAAAATTGTGGTTGCTGTTTCTAAATTGTTCATAAGTAATGGAAAACCGCAGGGTGATATTTAACTACTCTGTAGGTAGCAGACAATTTGCGTTTATAATATCTGGTCTTAATGAGTTTAGGATGAGCATTGATCCCATTTGATTTTATTTGTAATACAACAAAGCTTCTTAATGGGTAAACGATAAGCATGTTACCTCTCTCAAAGTGATAGCCTGAAAAGATCTTAGCTTGAAAGGGCCAAGGTCTCCCATTGCATCCTGGGCCATCTCCAGTTGTCCTGATCTGTATCTGGCCACTGGACCTAGATGGCTCTGGAGGAGAAAGTGAGGCTGGTGACCTTGCACAGCCCTGAATCAGTCAAATCAAAGTCAACCTCAAGACATGTCATCATTTTCCTGATGTCATGGTCCTCTTCAAGAATGAAGGACAAACACAACAGTAAGCGTGTATGTCAGTGGAAACTTGAAATGTCTTAGAAGTGCAAATATATATATATATATATATATATATATATATAATCAGTACTGCTGTGGTGACTCAGTTCTTTGAAGGCAGAAACCAGTCATGTTGACTGCTGGAGAGGTTAATGTACAGATTTAATTAAAGCTAATGGAGAAATATAAGTCTAACATTTGTGACTTTCCAAGCTTTGGAGCAGAATGGCTCCCTCTCCCACAAGATAACCTCAAGTGGAGTTGATAGGATTAGGTTGAAGTCCTAGGCATTATATCCTCCTCACTCCCCTCAATCCATCATCTCCTCCTAGATAATAGATTTAAAGTTGCAAAGGGACTTCAGAGCCATCTCATCCAACCTTTTTCATATTACAGATGAGGAAACTGAGCCTCAGGAAAGCTGGTGAGTATTGAACCTGGGGCCTTTGACTCCAAAGCTACTCCTCTTTCTACTGTGGTCCATTGATTTCTGATATGGCTACCTACGATTACACATGAGGACTTTGTAATTCCAAAGGAAATGCATTTAAAAGCTGCTCCTTTTGTGGGGCGGTATCTTGCATTTCTCTTTTTGTGTTCCAGGTATTGCAAAATTGAATTCTTTACGTAATCATGATGCACCAAGATATTTCAAGGGAAGTGTTGTTAGTGTGCATGGAGCACTGGGCTTGGACTCAGAAAACCTGAGTTTGAATCTTGTAAGTGCACTTAGAAGTGCGATAGGAACTAGCCAACAAGTGCAGTTCTTATAATCATGAATCTAGTGCATTTCTGTATGTGGAAGAGACTAGGAAGTCTGTTTTTAGGATATTAATAATGTTGGATAATGGAAGTGCTTTGAAACAAGAGATACTATGTATGTACTTGTAAAGACTAGACTCAAAGGCCAGTCTTCCTTTACATTAACTATGAAAATAAGAAGCTGAGTAACATGGATTTTTCCATTTGTAGGTGTTCAGCATCTGAAGATTGACTTCCTGTCTAGGTAATATAGGAAATTCAGAGTTCTTTTCCTAGGGCAACAAATTTAAAAACAAAACAAAGCACACACATTCATCAAGTGCCTACTATGTGCTAGGTACTGTCTTAGGTGCTGAGAATACAAAGAAAAACAAAAGTTCCTGTCCTCAAGAGCCTACATTCTATAGGGATGTCTCACTTATTCAATTTCAGGAAGAGTGCAAAGCTTCTCCTCTCTACTCTTTGCAATATCACTGGGTCTCCTGGGCGATAGGGGAAGTATTCCTCCCTTTTCCTTTCTCAGATGGAGTGGGCATCTGTGGTAGCAAGAGGAGATCAAGAGGCCAAGTGTATTGGTGAGCACCCTAGCACACCTAGCATGGCCTGCTGGCACAGGTTCTTCTGTCTGCTTCTCTAAGGGAAAGACAGTTTTAAAGGGGTCAACAATCTTATTTTAATTAAAGATATGTAAGTAAAGAAGGTAAAGGTCATTCACTAGTTCAGGGGAAAGGTCAGCATCCTGAATGTGGAGAAAATTCAAACAGAGAGAAATTAGCACAGAGATCTAATAGATAGCACTCCAACTGTCTAAACAAAGTAATAGATACATAATCACCAGATAGGGAGCACCAGCATCTGGGTTCACAAAGTCAGGGGGGCTCTTTAACAATGGCTACCCAGAGCCTCCTCTGGCCAAATCATAAAGACCTCATTTGAACGTTCTTCCCATGAGTGAGCCCTAAAGCAAAATCTCACCTCAGAATATATGTACACTTTCAGCTGATAGGCTTAGAGCCAGAAGGCATCACAACCCTCCTGACTCAGTGCCTAAGTAGCTTAGTACCAAAAGGAATGAAAGTCTTCCTTCAAGCAAGCCTCCCTGGAAGCAAGCTTCCCCCTAAGCAAGCTCTTCTTAGGCCAGTTCCTCCGCCAATGGGCTCTCTGTGACTCAAGATGTGTCACAGCTATGAAATGGGCCGGAGCTCAAAGCAGCAAGACATCCGTGGTTGAAATACCTGTGTACCTTTAGACCTGGGGATATGGTCCCTGTTCCAAGGAAAAAAGGGAACATGTGGGGTCACACAGGTCTATTAATGAATGGGGAAGATCTTTTATTCCATTAACCTTACAACAAGGAAGAAACCAGATCTGAATAGAAGTAATACATAGTGTTTTGTATATCTCTAGTCTATGAGTGCTAATGAATTTAAGGAACATAAATAGATACCTGTGTATCCACATAAATTCATTCATATAATGCCTCTTGGTTAAATTTGTTCCTAGTTTCCCTTCCCTGAACATCTCCCAGATGCTTATTTCAAGATAAAAGTCAAGCAGTCTGTCAGTCTATGGGCATTAGTTATAAGAACTGAGTAACTCTCCCACCTTATGCTTGATAACTGCCGTTGGTTTTCTCCAATATTGTTTATGTGAATGATAGTTATCCACTTTGTATCATTACTGAGGTTCACTTGAGTTAGCCTTATTAATAACCACTAAGTTCAATACTAATTGAAATAGATCTTCCCCCCCCACACACACACACAGACACACACAAAACAAAAACCCCAAAAAAACCCAGTGTTTTCTTGGCTTGAGGGGACCATCTATCTATTTAATCAGACACAGTCATTGAGTATAGTCAAGTGTACTCTAAAAAAATAGAAGTTCTGAAGATGTCGAATGGTATTCTTTGCCTGTGAAAAGCAAGACATCCATTAAAGGACAATGAAACTCAGGCCAAGCAGAAAGCTAATTGATGGCCTCATTTAAATCAGTGTGGGAATAACTGGTACAAAAGTGAGCAAAGTGTATATTTCTGCTGAGTAAGATAGAAAATATTGTTCCTGTAGGGTCATGCCAACTAGGCTCCGTGAAAGGGACTGGGTGCCCCATTCTGTTCAGTGATTGCAATTCATAAATGTAGAATTGGAAAGAGCTTTAGGGGCCAACTTCAGGCCTTCAGGTTCAGGGGGGCCTCTGCCACTTATTATTTATGTGTCTTTGGTCAAGTCAGCTCATCACTCTTGGCTTCAGTTTCTTTATTTGAAAATGAGAATGTTGAACTCATCCTCTAAGGTCTCTTCCAGCTCTAAAGTTGTGAGGCCTCATTTTGGGTATCAAGAAAAGGAGTCACAGAGTATCAAGGGACTTGACCAAGGTCATATAAAGAGTAAGTATTCAACTCAATTCAATGAACCTAAATGTAGGACGATGATTTAGCTTCTGAGGAAGCTACTCAGTTTAGGACCCTGGACAGTCATTGAAACTCTCTGACCCTCAATTTTCTCATCCATAAAATTTTCTCATCCACTACTTCAAGAGGTAATGAAAAATTACTTTGCAAATTTTAAAGAACTACGTAAATGTTATTACAGTTGCTGTTGTTATATTCAATTAATCAAAAATTTATTATGTATTTGATATGTGAAAGGTACCATGCTTCGTGCTGGCAATAGAAAGTAAAACAAGAGATGAAATAGCTCTTGTCCTCAAGGAAATTCCATTCCATTGGAGGGAAAATAAAAATGGTCCATACCCACATGAAGCTTATGGGCTGGATTCTGAGTTCTGACTAAATTGGATCAATGAGCAATGAAAAAAGATCAAAACAAACATGGTATAAGAACAACATGGAAGTGACAGTCTACAGGTCTGTAGCCTCTCAAAGCCTGTCCTGTTGCTCCCTACCTTTCCAGTCTTCTCATACCTTACATACTGCCAGTCCCCCAAGTACTCTACGATCCAATGACACTGACCTGCCTGGTGTTCTTTGCCCTCCATTTCCTAACTTAGAACATTTTTATTGTTCCCCCATGCCCAGAATGATCTCCCTCTTAATCTCTGCCTTTGGGACTGCCTGACTTCAAGTCCCAGCTAAAATAAATTTAAAAAAAAAATCACAAAATCAGCCCTTCCTGATCCCCTTTCATTTCAGTGCCTTCCCAGTATCAATTATCCCCAATTTATCCTGTATTAATTTGTTTCTATATAGTTGTTTGCACCTTGTATCACCTACTAGACTGTGAGTTCCTTGAAAGCAGAGATTGTCTTTCATCTTTCTTGGTATCCCCAGCACTTACTGCAGTTCTAAGTAGATAGCAGGAGTTTAATAACTATTTATTGACTGACTGAAATATCTTTGACTCTGCTAGTATCTAAGAGGATTTACTGTAGATCAAGAAGATGCCTTAGATATTGTCATGTTTAGTGTCTTCATTTTATAAATGAGGAAAGTGAGGTCCCAAGAGGTAAAATGACTTGAGTCCAGACAGACAGCAAGGGACAGAGTTGGGGCTGGAATTTAGGCAGGGCTGTGCAGGTAAATATTTTAAAAACAGGCTTTCAAACATGTAAGTAGTATATAATTTAAGTTTAATCTGTATTATTAATAATTTCTCCATCACTTTTTCAAGTCTAGATATCAACAAAACAATCAGTCAAGCCCTGATTTGTAGCATTTGCCAATTTCTGATGTTAATGCTGCTGATGAAAATTTAACAATTTGTTCTCCTTAGCTGGCTTGAACTGGCTCCAGCACATCTCTGATTTCAGGGCCTTTGACTGGCTCAAATTTGGTTTTCTTTCCTTTATATCACTTTGCATTGCTCACCTAGCTCCATCTTCTTGGTTCTGTCCTTGATTACCGCCTTTTGAGAACTTCTTTATTCATTATGTGCTAGAATATCATATGTGTAATATTATATCAGCTGTGGCTCCAAGAAGCTGTAGCACGTGGAGCAGCTACACCCCAGTAAAACCATCTCAGCAGAACTAACGCAGGTTGAGAGTAACCAACAGGCTTTAAACTGAATAGTGATATCCTCAAGCATGTGAAAACTCCCAGTGGAATGGACAGATGAAAACAAGTTGTTCCAATGGCCACGAAGGCAGCTTAAATAAGCATTATGAAGTGCTTAGAGCTGGGTAAGACATTGAAGATGCCAAGGTCATCCATTTCATTCCAGGCTATCACTGTTTGTCTTGACTCTTCTCTTGTCACTGGACTCTTATGACTCTGACAGAGACAGTGAGGCTGATAACTTTGTGCAATTATCTTCACTAAAATCCTATTCACACAAGAGTCAATATGTCACTAATCATGATATCATTTGGGTCTTTGAAAATGAAGAATAAATAACATGTGCTAGAGAGAGTGTATCTTTTATGTGATCCTTTTTTGAAACCTACTTCCTATTGGGAATTTATGTTCGATTTTTACTTTTTTCATTGTTAATTATCAGTTTTAAAAAGTATATTGTTAATAAAAAATGTCAGTTAGTTTGGAGTAATAGAACATTGGATTTGAAGTCAAAAAGACCCGGGCTCAATTCTAGTTTCTGCCACTTACTAGCTGTGTAACTCTGGATAAGTAACTTAATTTATCTGCCTCAATTTCTTCATCTATAAAATAAAGATGATAATATGATATACTTCCCAAGGCTGTTTTAAAGATAAAATTAGATAATATTTGTAAAGCATCTGGCACATAGTAGGCACTTAATAAGTGCTGGTTGTAATTTAAAATTTTTAAAATGTACTTTTCTATCTTACACTTTAAAAGGAATGTAAGATTGATTGTCCTACACTCATAGGTTATGCTTTCATAGGAGCTGTCAAAGCACTGGCATAATGTTTACTAATAAAACAAAACCTTAAAATGATGACACAGGATGATTTCCTTACCTCTTCCCCTGGTTGTATGGTTTGATGTAGTGGAAGAGGTTAAAACTTAAATTGTGGCTGTGACAAATGGTAAAGGTCAATTTCAGTATGTTAATGTTATCAAAGAAAGAAAAATGTTGGGATATAACTAGATTGCATTAAAATTTATTTCTACCTTAATATGGACCTAAGGAAAAAGGATGTAGAGGTCCTAGAAGTATGAGGCAGTGGGAGACAGTGGAAAGAATATTATATTTAGTGTCAAAGTTCTTAGACTTGAATCCCACTTCTGCCACTTACTATCTAGGTGACCACGGAAGAGTCATTTTACCTTTCGATGCCTCAGTTTCCTCAACTATAAAATGAAGGCATTAGATTAGAAGATTTCTAATTTACTTTTAGCTCTAAATGTATGTTCTTAATGGACAAAAATAGAAGCCATTTTATAGGTCATCTAGTTCAATACAATTCAATAAACATTATTAAGTATCTACTATGTACCAGGCAGAGCAGCTAGATGGTACAATGGATAGAATGCTGGGCAATGGATAGAATTCTGAGTTCAAATCCAACCTCAGACACTTACTGTGTGACCCTGTGCAAGTCACAATTTTGGTTTGCCTTAATTTACTTGTTTGTAAAATGAGCTGGAGAAAGAAATAGCAAACCACTCCAGTATTTTTGTGGGTTTTTTGGGGGGGAGTAATGGGGGAGAGAGCAAGATTTCAGATATTTATTTGATTTTTAAAAATTTATTAGTATTTTTATTTAAAGTTTTGTGTTCCAAATTCTATCCCTCCTGCCTCCCTTACCTGCTCCTTCCCTGAGATGGTAAGCAATCAGATATAGGTTATAAGTGTGTACTTGTGTAAAGCATTTTCATATTAGTTATTTTGTAGAAGAAGACTCAAATAAAAGAAAAAAATAAATGAAAGAAAGTGAAAAATAGCATGCTTCAGTTTATAACAGTACTTTCTCTAGAAGCAAATAGTGTGCTTCATCATTAGTCCTTTGGAATTCTCTTGGATCCCAGTTTGGTTCACTTTACTTCAATCAGTTCATGTAAGTCTTTCCAGGTTTTTCTGAAATCATCCTGTTCTCATTTCTTATAGCTCAATGATATTCCATTGCAATCATATATCAAAACTTGTTTAGCCATTTCCCAATTGATGGGCCACCCTTTTATTTCCAATTCTTAGCCATGACAAAAAGAGCTGCTATAAATATTTTGTACAAATAGGTCCTTTCCCCTTTTTAAAAATATCTTTGGGATATAGACCTAGCAGTGGTATTACTGGATAGAAAGAAGAGTATGCACAGTCCTATAGCCCTTTGGGTATAGTTCCAAATTGCTCACCAGAATGGTTGGATCAGTTCACAACCCCACAAACAAGGCACGAGTGTCCCAGTTTTCCCACATCCCCTCCAACACCCAACATTTTCCTATTTTGTCATATTAGCCACTCTGATAGGTGTAAGGTGGTACCTTAGAGTTGTTTTAATTTGAATTTCTCTGATCAATAGTGTTTTAGAGCATTTCTTCATATGACTATAGATAGCTTTTATTTCTTTGTCTAAAAACTGTCTGTTCATATCCTTTGACCATTTATCAATTGGGGAATGACCTGTATTTTTATAAATTTGGCTCAGTTCTGTATAAGTTTGAGACATGAGGCCTTTATCAGAAATACTTGTTGCAAATCTCCCCCCTCCCATTTTTTGCTTTCCTTATAATTTTGGTTGCATTGGTTTTGTTTGTGCAAAAACTTTTCAATTTATATAATCAGAATTATCTATTTTATATCTTGTAATGCTCCTTATATCTTCTTTGGTCTTAAATTCTTCCCTTATCCATAAATTTGATAGAAAAACTATTTTGTTCTCTCTTAATTTGCTTATGGTAACATCCTTATGTGGAAATCATGTACCCATTTTGAACTTAATCTTGCTATACAGTGTGAGATATTGGTCTATACCTAGTTTCTGCCATACTGTTTTGCAGTTTTCCCAACTCTTTTTGTCAAATAATGAGTTTTTGTTCCAAAAGTTTAGATCTTTGGGTTTATCACATACTAGATTATAAGATGATTTGCTATAATGCATTTTGCACCTAATCTATTCCACTGGTAGACTATTGTATTTCTTAGCCAGTACTAGATTGTTTTGATAATTACCACTTTATAGTACAATTTGAGATCTGGTTTGCTAGACTAACTTTTCTTGCTTTTTTTAAAATTGAGTCCCTTGATATCCTTGAGCTTTTGCTCCTCCAGACGAATTTTATTATTTTTTCTAGCTCTATAAAATATTTTTGGTAGTTTGATTGGTATGGCACTGAATTAATAGATTAATTTAGGTAGAAATGTCATTTTTATTATATTGGCTGAGCCTACACATAAGCAATTAATATATTTCTAATTGTTTATATCTGATTTTATTTGTGTGAAAAGTGTTTTATAGTTGTGTTCATATAGTTCCTGGATTTGTCTTGGCAGGTAGATTTCCAACTATTTTATATTGTCTCCAGTTATTTTAAGTGGAATTTCTCTTTCTATCTCTTTCTGCTGGTAAACTGTTTGCCTGCTTGTTTGGAGGAGAATTTGGGAGAACTTCAGAGGGTTCCTTTCTCACTCCACCATCTTGGCACTGGAAGTCCACTCCAGTATCTTTGCCAAGAAAAACCACAAAAAGGTTCAAGAAGAGTAGAATATGACTGAAAAATGACTACACGCCACCACCACCACCAATAGCAACAATGTGCTAGGCACTGTTAAAGACACCTCCTGCCCTCAAGAAACTTACAATTCTAATGGGGGGGCACAGAAAAGGAAACAGGAAAGGGGGTAAAGGACATTTGGGACATCAGGGAATACTCAGAGGCATCTTATTCTGTGGAGTTAAAATCAGGCAGGGCCATAGAGGCTACATGAAGTGAATTAAGAGTCCTGTGTCTGCCCTTTATAAAGGAAGACATTGATAAGAGTTTGACACTCTACCCTCCAGTGCACCAATCAGGGGGTAGAGGAGGCTGAGGGAGGTATTGTCACTCAAGGCTTGAGTTAGCAGCATGGAGACAAGATTAGAAGTGATGAGCTTATCCTGGGCAGGGCATCTTATTCTGTGGAGTTAAAACCAGGCAGGGCAGTAGGTATAAACTAGAGTTCAATACCTTCATTTCAGAGGCAGGGAAACTAAGGGCTATAGAGATTAAGGGATTTATCTGAGACTGTATACAAACAAAGCCAGGATTGGAATAATATTCTCTGACTCTATATCTAGTCCTTTAGATTTCTACTACGTCATGATGACCTCATAGATCTGAGCTTTATGAGGCAGGAGTAATAGTTGTAAGGGGAATGGTTACCCAGTTCTACAGTTTAACAAACACTTATTAAGCAATTGCTTCAGGAACATCCTGGCTATAAGTGAAAAACAGTAGTTTGATGACATCACTCCCTTGCCCAAGAATTTATAGTGAATTGCTATACCCTCTGAGATAAAATACACACTCTTTTGTTTAGTATTTAAAGCCTTTCTTAATTAGCTCCAGCCTATTTTTGCAGGCTTAATTTACATTACTCACTCTAATACATCCTCTGTTCCAGTCAAGCTTACTTGCTGTTCTCCCAAAATGACATTTCAGCTCCAAAATCCAAGTCTCCTCATGAACTATCTCCCATGCTTAGAGCATTTTTCCTCTTTACTTCCACATCTGTAATGGTAATCGAGGTGGGACTTTTTTTTTTGCTGTTTTCTCTTTTGGAATGCTAAGGCAATCAAGTGCCTTTAATGAGTCTTGCCCTTGTTTGAATCTGCAGGTAAAGTGGGACCTTTTTTTTTTTTGTTTTGAAGTGCTTCTCGGCATTGAGGTAATCAAGTACCTTTGATGAGTCTTGCCTTTCAAATCTAATGGCAAGCAAAGTGGAGTCTTTTGTTTTGGAGTGTTCCTCAGTACTGAGGCAATCTGGTGTCTTTGTTTGAATCAAGAGTAATTGATTGAAACAATGTATATGATGTGGTGCTAGTGATTAAAGATCTTTCCCACACCCCTTTTTGCTAAGCAGGCTCTGAGCCCTCAGGGCCATGAACAGGATATATGAAGTCTGAGGTTGGCGTTTTGCTTTTGGGGGCACACTCATTAGAACAGTGTTGGTATGGAGACTCTGGGTAGCTGTCAAGGAGCTGCCCTCCCTTCCCACCCCCCCACCCCGAGGTTTGAAAATCTAGATGCTGGCACTTCTTTTTCTGGCAACTATGTATGTGATATCTTGATCAGACAAAAGCCTGTCTGTTGATCTGTTTATATTTTCTGTTTGTATTTGCTCTGAAGTTCATGGTGCTGACTTTTCCCCCTTATCTAAGTGAATGATATATGCATGTTTAATTGAAATAATATTGTTAACCCCTTAAAGTTGCTTTCCTTAGAAAAGCGGATCAAAGAACCTGTGTTAACAGCGCTCTTATGTGCTGGTGTTATTGGTCTTACACCCCCACAGCAGCTGTAAGTAACATTGTTGTTACAATATCTTAGAATACTTGATTTGCTTTGAGGCTTGATTTAGGTGCTATTTACCACATTAGATGTTTCCTGATCCTCCTAGTTGTTAATGTTCTCCCCATTGAACCAAATTTTAACTTATATCTACTTGTAGTCCCTCACCTACTTTGGTCATCAATTTCAAAATGGCAGACTGAATGCTACTTTTAGAGTTCTCAGATTAACTTTGAAGTGGATATCCTCCTAACATTGTAGCTCATGAGCCCCCAGTGGTATGTTTCTTCATAACAATAAATCAGTGGGTACTTTTTTTTGAAAGGCATTTACTTAAATGGTATAGCAAAGACCAGAGTTACAAATCATTTTCTTCAAAAAGTTGGGGTGTACTTTCCCACAAATGCATATATAATCCCTGGGAGAAAGAATGGGCATTAACTTAACAGTACAACAATAGTGAGGCACACTTGAAGGACACCCCAGAACTCCAGAGTCTTAGTGTCATTGGTTCCTCCTGTGAGTCCTAATGGATTCAATTTTGTAGAATGTCTTTAATGATGGATAAATTGCTCTGATTCTCAGTTGGGCTCAGTCCTCCCAGGGCACAGTATCTAGTTAGACAGGTAATCTGCTGCTAGGTGTCTAGGCTGTGTCAAACAGGTGGCTCAGCTGGTGCTGGGTTGAGACAGGCAAGTTGCTGAGCCACTGCCTGGGATGCTGCCAGAATGGATTGCTCTTTGTGATTTCTCTGTTATCAGGCTGCTGCTACCAGACTGGAGTCAGCACATTTTTCAAGTTCTAGGCCAAGACTATCACTCAGAGACTGGCCTTCTCACTGGGCCAGGAAATCTGCTCAGCTACTAGTTTGTTGCTGGACTAAGTCATGAAAATCTATCTGCCACTGTGCAAATAATGAGGTTACTGGGTAGCTGTTTCCAGACTGGGTCAAGAAGGCCTGCCTGCCACTGATCTGTTGCTACTGGAATGTGCCAAGTAGATTATTTGGATCCTGAGCCTGGCAGATATTTCATAATTTGGGGTCTATCCTGGGCACCTGAAATTTTTGCTGGATTGTTCAACCTATTGGGCTCCCTAAGCTTGTTCTTCAACATTTTAATCCTCTTGCTTGGCTCTACATGATGGCATTCTTTTCCCTTCAGCTGGAATGTTACTGTTATTTTTTTTTTTTTCCATCTAGTTTCCTTCTAGTTACTGTGCTTTTTAAGTAAGCATGACCACTTGTCAGAACCTCATCTGTGACAAGGGCTTGACTCTGAAGTTTGTTGTCTGTAAGGCAGATATAGGAGAGGTCTAGCTTCTTGGGTTCTATAATTCTGACTGATTTAGAACAAGTTAACTCAGGAAGACTTTATCTTTACATATAGTGATGAGGCAGTTAAACCCAGACTCCTGCTGGGTTCCTATGCAGATAAGTAGCTGGGGAAGTAGGTATGGAGATAGTTTGTGCTTCAGACAAATTCATTGTTTTTTCTGATCTTTTCATATGCAGTTGAGCTAGTCAAGTCTCAAATACTTTTAAGTTGTAGAAATGCTTCATTTAGATGTGAAAAGGATTACTCTTAGTTTCAGTGTCTTGACTTTTGCTTCTTCCTTTACAATCTCAGGCTTCCTGAGGTCTAAATCATATGTATTATGCATTTATTTATCTATTTCCTATTTATCCCTGCATATTATGCCCCAATTAATGTAGTCCAATATATATAACTCATTTTTTTTGGCTGCCATGTGAAGCATGTTGATTTTGTAGTTGGCTAAAGGCCTTGGGCTTTTTTTTTTTTTTCAGACAAATGACCTCTCTCTCATGTTAAACTTGTGAAGTTGAAGTTTTGAACCTATGTAAGATTTTACATCTATCCCTATTTAAAATTATCTTATTATATTCCACCTAATTCTCTACCAGGTGTGGGGAATCTGCGGCCTCAAAGCCACAAAGCTCCATTACTCCAACCTGGGCACAAATGGGAGTATTTGCCTGGAAGGGCAACCCAGGGTCTCACTGATCTATGAGTTCTCTACCTTCCCTCATTTCCACTCCTCTGAAGCCTAATGGTTCCTGAGAAGTATCATTTCTCTGAATTTAAAAGAAAATGAAAAGGCCATATAAAGGTTTGCTTAAAGCTAATAAATTAGTTAAAAAAAATCATTAAAAAAAGTTGTTTCAGAGTGTGAGATTTGGTCAGTAAATCAGTGCACACCTGGAAAAAAAAAGGCACTAGGTGGTGCAGTGAATAGAAAACTGGCCCTGGAGTCAGGAGGATCTGAGTTCAAATTCGGCCTTAGACACTTGACACACTAGCTGTGTGACCTTGGGCGAGTCACTTACCTCCAATTGCCCTGTCTTCCCCCCTCAAAAAGAAAGGTCTTCTATGTCCTCAAGTACAGCCCTTTGACTGAATCTAAACTTCACAGAACAAAGGGATTTCCCTTTAATAAAAGGATAAAACTTGGACTAAGTCAAAAGGTCACACTCAAGGACCCAGAAGGCCACAGGTTCCCCATACCTGGTAAAAGCCTATCTAGATATTTTGAGATACTGACTCTGTTATTAAATGTACTACTTATCCTGCTGAACTTTGGGTTATCTGTAAATTTAAAAAGCAAGTTGGCTACGCTTTTATCCAAATCTCTGATAAAAAAATATTAATTATCACAGGAAAACACATATTGCCAGGGTTCTGTGTTGTCAAGATCTTGCCAGGCTGAAATTGAACCATTAATTACTATTCTTTGAATGTGTCCTGTCAAGTAGTTTAGAATATAGTTTTTTCTATAAGAATAATATGGGATATTTGAACAAACGTTTTGCTAAAATTAGATAAATTATACCTGCCTTGCTTTCATGATTTACCAGTTTAACAACCTGGTCTGAAAAGGAAATGAAATCAATTTGGCAGGATCTGTTCTTGATGGAGCCATGTAGTCCCTGTCTAGCTAGCTTTTAGTGACAGGATGCCATGAAATGGAGTTTCTAGAAGAAATAATTCGGTGCTTAAATATGTACCACACTTGTTTACATGAAACTGTGTCCTTGTATCTTATTTTATTCTGAGGTTGCCATGCACTACAGAAAAAAAAAAGTATACTTTAAAATATTAGAAGGTATGAGGGATGATGCAGTGAATACCCTGTGGGATGGGTATAACATCAGAAGAGAAAGGGAAAATGTCTCCAAATCCCAGGGATTTTATTTTTAGAGAAATAATCCTCCTCTTTGTTGGGCTAGTGGTAGTTTGAAAGCTAACCCTGAGAAGTGTGAATGGAAACAAGTCTAGAGCAGCCTTTAGCCTGAGGAGGATGCTTCTTGATTGTTTAGTCAAGTAGCATTAATTACTTAATTCAGATAGAAAGCCCTCCTGTGGAGTATTACAGCTATTGGTTGAAAAGCAATCAAAGACCTTAGTGATAAAGGAACCCAAATTCACTAAGAAAGGCAGGCCTATAAACCTAAGGGGCTCATTTAATAGATTTACAGCTAGAAGCCACCTATTCTAACTCTGTCCTTTTACGCATGAGGAATTGAGGATGAGAGAAGGTAAGTGATTTGCTCGAGATCACAGGTAGAGCTGTGTAAAAACCTCCATCTTTTGATTCCAAATCCCCGCCCCCCCTCCCGCCTTTTCACTGCATCAGAGGTCCAGACAACTGCTCACCCCCCTAACCTCACTATGTAGGCATCAGAAGAAGATGTGTTATTATTGTTTTCCTTCTACACATATACCCTTTCCTTTGAAGGATGCTGTAGATGTGAAGGGCAGCTAAGTGGCACAATGGACAAAGCTCCAGGCCTGGAGTAAGGAAGATTCATCTTCTTGAGTTCAAATCTATGTGACCCTGGGCAAGTCACTTAATCCTGTTTACCTTAGTTTCCTCATATGTAAAATGAGCTAGAGAGAGAAATAGCAAACCACTTCAGTGTCTGCCAAGAAAACCCCAAATGGGGTCCTGAAGAGTTGGACACAATTGAAACTGAATGACTCAACAATAAATTAGGCATGAAACTGTATGGGGTGGATAATTGTGAAGACTTCACAGGGTATGTCTAATGGAAAGGTTTTGGGATCTGGCCTTGTAATTTTGGGAAGGCACGCCCTTCTCTCTCTCTCTCTCTCAGATGTTAGAAGATAATGAACTTCCTGTGAGCTATTTGTTCTCTGCTCTGGGAAGGGTCTCTCCTTCCCCCATCCCATTTCTCCTCCTAGACTTTCAGACACCACCCTGGCAGTTGAGTTCTGATAGGGAAAAACCTGAACAAACCGGATCAATCTTGGTCCTCTGTGTAGTTTTCGTGCCTAGACTGTAAGCCTGCCTCTCAGCCAATGGTGAGAAGGGATAGAGGTGGGTGGGAATTTTCTTCATTAAGACTATAAATTAAAGCAGGTTCTCTTTTACCTCGCCTCCTCCCTTATGGAGGTGTGCCCAAGTCTTGCAAGGTTTGTAGAATAAATTTACTTTGTTTCTCTTAAAGATGTCTCTCCTATTATTTAAAGATTCTGTCCCATACAAAACCTTCTAGCCCAGGTGTAGCGAGCCTACAGCCTCGAGGCCACATGTGGCCCTCTAGGTCCCCAAGGGCAGACCTTTGACTGAATCTGGTTAAATTCACCAACTTGTCAATGTCCTTCTGCGAGAAATGATTATTAATAACCAATGATTTGGGGAGATCCAGAGTTTCCTTTTTTCTAAAATCCTTATTTTAAAACTTGGTTTCTGAAGGTTCAATTAACTTTCTCCTCAGTCTTGCTCAGACCCAACCTAAACTTACAAGGAATTTAATCTAAGGTGGAAAAGCCCATTGTGTTCCACTCAAGCAAGTTTGGGTGGAGGGAAATCCTTTGTCTAGATTGCCCAAGTCTGGGGGGTGGTCTGGGGGTAGAGGTATTCTCTTTGTCAAAGAGTGTCATGATAGCACTCAGCCCTTCAGTTGCAGTGAGTTCTCTTCTCATTGTATTCATTCTCTCATTGTCAAGCAATCAGAGTTGATTGCTACCCTCTGGGACACCCACTTTTCCAAGGGCACAAAGCCATGATGGTCTTTGGCATTCAAGAGTGCTACTGACCTCTTTTATTAAAATGTTAGCATTATTAATAAAATAATCAACTACCCAGAAATTATGTCTCTCAATATCAATATTAATTTTAGATATCATACCTACATAATCTTTGGTGTCTAGAATTGGATTCAATCAAAAGGCCCCACTTGAAGATTTAGAGGGCCACATGTAGCCTTGAGGCAGTAGGTTCCCCACCCCTGTTCTAGCCCATATACATATTTTAAACCAGATGCCTGCCCTCCTAAGAGGTTAAAGCCTTCTTTTTGCATATTCTTATCAGGAAATTGCAGCAAAAATCTCCACTATGCTATTATTTAGGGGCAGGATAGGGTGCTATGGGATATCTTGTCTGACTTTCTCTTGATTTGTTATGATAAAAATGATCATCATTATTACAACATTAATCACAATTACATTATAATCTTATCACTATGCTTGTAGCTAAGCAAGTTAATTGAAAACTTGGAGAAAGCTAATTGTGGCTGTTCCTAATTTTCCATGTGTTCCATTTGTATTCTCCTGTGCGCATCATGAAGAATAGAGTTTGTGTGTCATCCTGAAAAGACAGCTCTAGTAAAATAGCATAAAAGTGATCAGGGCTTCTCCTTTCAGTTAGTGGGTTTTTAAGATAAGTACTTTTTTAAAAAAAAATAAGCATCTATGAGTAAGGTATTTAGTGGAATGGGATGTTGCCTCTTGGCTGCCACAAACCCAAGTCTGTTTTCTAGGTCAGTGTTCCTAGGATCAGAGGACAATAAATCTAGAGCTAGAAGAGAAAACTGAGGGCATTTAGTCCAATAATAAATAATACAATACAGTAAGCACTTATCGAGCACCTACTGTATGCCAGGCACTGGGGAAACAAACAAGAAAAAGATTCCCTGCCCTCAAAGAGTATGTAACCTAATGGGGGAAGACAAGATAGGAAAGAAAGCTGAGGAGGCGGTGAAGGTAACCACAAAAGGGGCTTGAGGGTGTTCGGGCTGAATTCAGGCAGGCCAGGTGGTGGGAAATTAAGAGTTGGTTGGGCTTCAAGAGATCTCTTTTAATGGGGCTTTGGGAGTTTTTTTTTTCCTTCTTTCAGCTCTCTAATCAAAGGTACAGAGGCAACTGAAGACCCTAATAAGGTGTATCAGAACCGAAGAAATCTCTGTCATCATCTGAGTTTTCTTCTTGATGGTTCTTCAAGTTGAAGATTAGGTTGGAGGTTGTATGATGACGCTAGAGTTGAAACTAAGTAGTACAACCAGTGAGAAATGAATCCCTCTACCCAAATTATAGATGAGAAAACTGAGGCCCACAGAGATGATGAAATTATTTGCCTAAGGTTACCCAGGTAGCCAGGGTCATGGAAGGATATGGATCTCTATCCTCTCCCTCCAGAATCAGGTCTTGTTGCACAGTACCATAATTAGTAGTGGGTGATGGGGGCTTTACCCAGGTACACTAAAATGAGGGAATGTGCATCCTGTCTTGGAGAGCAGCATTTCACTCTTGTACCTATTGTGGTCATTAGACCTACCTTGCTTGTTCATCCTCTGTTGTTGGAGGACACAATCACAAGGCAGCTACCATCCTGTTATCATAGTACTTCTTGTTTTCTTCGTCCCTTTCCTGCAACAGGGTCAGTGAAATTGACTGGACTCTTCCATGGATTAGCCACCTCATCTCACAGAGCAACTGATTGGACCATATTCTGGGATGCTTCTTTTCATCCCATTCCTGAGATGAATTTGGCCGAGGTACTAGGATTCCTTCTGATAGTGCTTTGTGACTGGAAAGCTCATGCTCTGGGGATTTTACCAGTCCTCTAAACTCTAGCGTCTATTGCAGGTTAAGCCTGATCCAGGTGGTGCGGTGCTATTGATCTGGAATTGGAATGGAATGAGACACTCGTAGAACTTCTGATAGTTTACTAAAGGTTTACTTAAGCTATAATAGGGCAAAGATATTTAACAAGGATGTAGCAGTTAGACACAGCCTCTATGTTGGTCTAAAAGTCTGAGGCTTGAGGGAAGAGCTGATGAATCCTTGGGCACTGGCTTTTAGGCCACTGGGAAGCTATATCATGACTGAACCCATTAAGCATCAAGGATAGTTTTAGTACTTTTTAAAGGAAAAACTAGCCTAGCCTTTCGGTCAGATATTGTTTCTACAACACTAAGATTGTTTCTCTCTTTTTCTTTTATTCTTTGCTTCTTTCCCTCCTTCCTTTCTTTTGTCCTTCCCTCCTTTTATTCATTTATTTGCCAATTTACCTATTTACTTGTTTATTTATTCATTTGTCTATCCATCCATCCATCTATCTATCTATCTATCTATCTATCTATCTATCTATCTATCTATCTGATTGGATTGTCCTATTTTGCCCAAACTGGAAGTTCAGTGGCCCACTTGTGGACCCCATGTCACTGTCAATTGGCACAGAATATTTGATTTGCTCTTTTTGTGACCTAGGCTGTTTCAGTCAGCCTGATGACTCCCTCCTCCCAGGGACTAACTACATTGGTACTAGACTTAACACAGAGACTTAGTCAACTTTAACCTAACTGTGGCTCAAAAGTTCTGAGCTCAAATGATGCGCCAGCCTCAGTCTCTCTGTTTAAGCTGTAGGATTATAGGAATGCAAACAGCCCTCTTGACAAATCCTTGCTTCTTAAAACTCACAAACTTAAAAAGACAACAACTGACCGCTTCCTCAGAATCATTCAAAATTAATTTATTAAACACCTTCTTTATGCAGTGTGCTATGGTAGGTGCTGGGGAAGATCATGATGACATGCGTTACCATGGAGTGCATAGTCTAGTGGGAATATACAGTTGAATTATTTCTTTTTTTCTCTTGGCGTCCTGTTCATCCTTTTCCCCAGATCCTTCCCTCCTCCGAAGTTCTTAGACAACCACCCCCTGAGCCACTGAGACCTGATAGCACTGATGCTAAGGAGCAGGGAACATTTAGATACTTTATAAGTCCCCAGTATAATTTAGCCTTGGAAACACTTCTCCAGCATGCTAGAGTGGAAATTAAGCTTTTAATCATTCCTAACCAACTTACTTCCCTGTATTTCTTATGGGGATCAAATCAGATAATGTGCCCTTAGTTAGCAAACAGTTATCATTCAGTGTTTACTATGTGACAGATGCCAGCTAAGAGTTGGGGGTACCAAGAAAGAGGAAGATAGGACTTTGTAAGTATAAAGTACTATAATAAAGGGTGCTCGATTGTTTTTATGTTGTTATATTTCAGTACAAAACTGGTAAAGAAAGGGAATGGCTATGGAGGAAGGTGGGAATAAAAATAAACCCCAGGTAAAAGAAAAAAAAAAGGGGTGGCGGCTAGGTGGTACAGTAGATAGAGCACTGAGCATGGAGTCAGGAATACCTGAGTTCAAATGTGGCCTCAGACACTTACTAGCTGTGTGACTCTGAGCAAGTCACTTAACCCTGTTTCCCTCAGTTTCCTCATCTATAAAATGAGCTCGAGAAGGAAACGGCAAACCACTCGAGTATTGTCGCCAAGAAAACCCCAAATGGGGTCACGAGGAGTTGGACCTGGCTAAAATGACTGAACAAAAAAAAAAAAGCTGGGCCTATAATTTACCACTTGGTTTGCATTTATATTCAGAAGGACAAATAATATCATCTTTAAAATGTAACCCAGATTGAAGTCCTGGAAACTAGTGATAGATAAAGTTATCTTGTTGTGAAAATGGAAAAGGAATCACCATAGGATATAGAAGAGGGAGCCAAAGTTTTTCAGGTAGCAAGAATGAAAAATCACTTTAGCAAATCACATGGGATTGACTGCTGGAAAATATTGTTATACTGGGAGACATGTCACAACAATTACTCAGAGATGACCAGGGCCTGAAAGCCTGAAAGAGAGATTTGGTTGGGTGGGTCAAGAAGAGGAAATCGGTATCAAAAATACTGTGGAAGAAGGAAAACACTGGCATTTGATGGCAAATGACACTTGGGCCATGGAAAGACACAAAAATGAGTGCTTATCCCAGGGAGTTAAAAGAGAGTGAAGAAACAGATTAAATCATTCTACTTCTAAGTTAAAGAAACTCATTTATAGGAAGCACCACTTCAGCAAATTGAAGAAGTTGTTTGATTTGGCCATTGAAACCCAGAGTTAATGTGGGCTCCTGGAATGGATAGAGAGAGTGGAGCGTCAGGTATCTATATGCAGATGGTCACTGAGGTTTGGAAATGGACCAAAATCATTAAATGTAGAGACAGAAGGGAAGGAGGCCTATGAACACTGGCTCAGAGTCATCTACCATAAGGTGACCACATGTCCCTGCTTGGCTGTGATGGTCCTCATTTTTGATCATCTACACCAGAGGTATACAGAAAACAGAGAGTGTTTGGGTGGTAGTTTCTGAGGATGAGAGAGAGAGACAGACAGAAATATCCACAGAGAAAAAGAGAGAGAGAGAGTGAGAGAGAGAGAGAGAGAGAGAGAGAGAGAGAGAGATACACAGAGAGAGAGACATAGAGAGAGAGACATAGCGAGAGAGAGAGAGAGAGAGAACTTAGAAGTATCATTAATTACTCTCTGAAGTTTCCACCCTCCCTTTCTTGGAACTGGCAATAGGATGCTAAGGTGTTCACAAAGTAATTGTCAGTACTTAAAATCACTGCCCCACAAGATCTTAGAGTTGGAAGGGGCCTTAGATCAGAAGTGTCAAGCACCCACTGTAGGCTTCATGAGGGGTGCAACACTTTACCCTGAATCAGCTTAAAATGTAACTGGGAAATATTTTTTAAAAATAAATTAGAGTATAGATAATGTCATTTTATGGTTTTCGAAGTCATTATATGAATGACTGTCAGGGATCCTTCAGTATGCTTTGTGGCTGACCATTGTTACTGAATCCATGTGACTATGGACTTTTTGTTCATGGGATTTTCTTGCCAAAGGTACTAGAGTGGTTTGTTGTTTCTTTCTCTAGTGTGTCTCCATTTTACAGATGAGGAACTGAGTCAAATAGGGGCTAACTGACTTAACAAGGATCACACAGCTAGTAAGTCTATCAGGCCGGATTTGAACTTAGGTCTTGACTCCAGGCCAGGTGCTCTAACTCCTGCTCTACCCAGTTACCCTAAGTATGCTTTAGGGGTCCCTACTTCTATTTGAGTTTGACCCTACCACCTTAAATGACAGTTTATATTTAGCTTAGTCTCTCCTTGAAGCAGTTATCTATACATCACTGGAAGGATGCTTTTGGTTGTTTTGTTTTTTGCTGTATCTTGGGGAGTTTTCCCTAAACTGGCACAATGGATAGAGTGCCAGGCCCGAAGTCAGGGATACCTGAATTAAAATTTGGCTTCAGACGCTTTCTAGTTGTGTAACCCTGGGCAAATCCTGCTTTGCATATTTCTTGCCTTCTGAAAAGGTGGGAGAGGTTGGAGTGAGGGAGAAAATTTGAAAGTGAAAACACATTTTTTTAAAGGAACAGAAATGGAGGTTGATCCGAACGCCATTCCCTTTCCTCAGTGCAAAGCCCGGATTCCAGGCCAGCTGAGCCACAATGGACCAAGCTTCCTATATTCTCTTATTTTTTTTCTTCCTGAATTTGAATACTGACCACTTTTTAGTTGTGTGACCTTGGGCAAGTCACTTGCTCCTTTTGAGCTGCCTTTTCCTTGTCTATAAAATGAAGATGGTATTATGTATGCCACTTAGCTTATAGGGATGTTATTCAATTTGGTAAACATTTGTCAAATGTCTCCTATTTGTGAGGCACTGTGGTAGTGGGGATGTGAAGATGGAGAATCATGAGAGTTTTAAAATCCACAAAGTGTTATATAAAGTGATTTATTTGAGCTACCAAAGAAGGGGACTGCCGCGGGCCAGACCTTTTTCTTCCCTGTAGTCATCATAGGCACAAAATCTACTGCAAGGATTGTGAGGAGGAGAGAGAAATCTCAGTACTGCTCACTTAGGCAGTCACCCCACTCTTGCCTTTCTGCAGTTGGAAGAGAGGCTAATTCGTTTCAACTTACAAACACGTGCTTAAAGAGAGGTCGTCTTGTCTTCCTACCCAAATCATGAATGTGCTTTTCAGTATCTCCAAAGCATGTTCCCAGAGCCTCTGCTTGAAGAGCCCTGGTGCTGGGGACCGCACTCCCAAGCAGGGTAACCCATCCTGGTTTTGCATAACTCTAATTTTAGCAAGGTTTTCCTTATACTGAGCTGAAATCTACCTCCCTGTGTGTGTGCATATATGTATGTGTGCATGCATGCATATATGTGCATACATGCATGTACATGTATATATGCGCATATATACATGTATGTTGTGTGTATATGTATGTGTGCATATGCATGCATGTACATGCACATACATATATACACGTACACATACATATACATATATGCACATATACAAATACACACATACACACATATATATACATACATATACATATATACATACATACACACACACACACACACACACACACACACACACACACACATATATACAGAGAGAGAGAGAGAGAGAGAGAGAGAGAGAAAGCGAGCATGTTGCAGTTTACAAAGTCCTTTCCTCAAAACCATCCCTGTGAGGTAGGTAGGGCAAGCATTAGTGACTCCATTTTACAAGTGACAAAATGGCAGCTATTAGTCAGGGGTGGAATGGCAATTTGAATCCCTATTCAGTGCTGTTTTCTGTACACCAAGATGCATCTGTAGTCAATTTTTTTTAAGGATTTACATCTAGTTTTTAAGTCTAGAAAGAATGGTAGATTGGGCCCAGTAAGAACTGCTTTGATTCACTTAAATTTATGCTATACCCATGTCATTTCTTAGTAATATATATTTTATTCAGCACCATGCTTTTATGAAGTAATAGGAAGAAGGTCCTTCATTCAGGTTTAATCACCAAAGAGAAAAGAAAATGGCCTTGTTCTTGCGTAAAGTTTACCTTGATTCAACTTGAGGCAGTTACTTTATTTAGCTTTCTAAATTAGCTGAGACTCTAAACACTTTAATTGTTTTCCCCAGGGGCCACTTCTCCCCAGAGAATAAGCTCTGTAGTATTCATTTGCAAAAAAAAACTCATTTCCAGCTCTTCCCCCAAAGATCCTTAGGCTCATTTACTAACAAGTGAAAAGGAGCATGTAAGGAGCCCATGATAGCTGACACCAGATGAGTCACCCCAGAAGAATGCCTAGGAGGTGTTCCTGGTGAGCCATGTGTATGTAATGGAGAGCCAGGTGACCCTGATTCCACTGATGCCTATACAAACTGGGGTTGGTTGATCTCAAGTGCTTCATTGTGAGGCATGAAGAAATCTAATAAACACAGGTGTACTCTCAAAAGGGCACCTAGCTTAGACCGATCTATGGATAAAGGTGTACTTTCTTTTACTCTACCCTGGGAGGCGAAATGAAAAAAGATGATTGTACTCATTGGGAACTCATAATGCACTTATCCTTGGCCTGATGGAAAAAATGTCATGAGACTGGACTTTTTTCATCTGCCACTGTCCAGGGGAGAAAAATGATGCCCTTCTCTCCTAACGGCACAATTAATAGCACGCTGCGATCTGAGTGAGGAAGAGT
This sequence comes from Trichosurus vulpecula, assembly GCF_011100635.1. NCBI lineage: Eukaryota > Metazoa > Chordata > Mammalia > Diprotodontia > Phalangeridae > Trichosurus > Trichosurus vulpecula. The sequence goes on from NC_050574.1 coordinate 350,207,316, forward strand.
TGGATTGAAATCCTGCTTCTCAAGTTTATACAAGCTGTGTGTCCACTTATGCCAACTGCATGTCAATGGGCAAGACACTTAACCTCTCTGGAACTTGTTTCCTTAATCTGTAAAAAAGGAATAATGCTGTAGTTCCTATAAAATAAATATAAGGCATTTTGCGAAAGTCGAAGTGCTATGTAAATGTGAGATATTATTTTATCATTTTAGATGATGTTCAATTCTAATGTATTTAATTCAACACTATTTTATAACATTATATTACATTATTTTGTTGTTTCGTCATTTCAGTTATCAACCCCAAAAAGCTGATCTAAGAAAAACCAACTAAATTAGGCCATGTGTCCACGTTTTTATTTCTCTCACAAACCGTTGACATGCATTGCATGGGAGTTAGAGTCCAGAACTGGGCTCCCCTAAGGAGTCCAGTCCAGAACTGTCTTGATTTGGGATTTGGGGTGCCCAGTTACATACCTTTTCAACAGAGGGTCACATCACCCCACCCACCATCAGTCAGGTGGAAAGGACAGGGATAGAGGAAATACCTTTTCTTTCAGATCCTGCCCCCCACCCCCAACCATACCAAACCACTCCTAACCTTGGGCTATCTAGGCAGAAGAAACTGTCTCCACCCAAGCCTGGGCAACTTCCAATGAAATTTCATTATCAGTAATATCCTTCTGGAGAACTTTTCAGAAGGGGGCTGGCTGGGGGAGGGGGGAGCTCTGAAAACCATTTTTCTCACAATCTTTTCTGAGTCTTTGTGACCCCATTTGGTGTTTTCTTGGCAAAGTTACTAGAGTAGTTTGCCATTTCCTTCTCCAGCCGATTTTACAGATGAGGAAACTGAGGCAAACAGGGTTAAGTGACTTGCCCAGAGTCATACATCTAGGAAGTGTCTGAGGCTAGATTTGAACTCAACAAGATGAGTCTTCCTGACTTCAGTCCTGACATATTCACTGCGCCATCTAGCTGTCCATAGTACATTATTGTTTTGTATTATAACGTAAGACAGTGTAAATGTCTGAGGCAGCTAGATAGTGTAGTAGATAGAGTTCTAGGCCTAGAGTTGAAAAGACCTGAGTTCAAATCTCATCTCAGATTCTTACTAATTGTGTCACCCTAGGTAAGTCACCACCTCTGTCTGCCTGTTTCCTCAACTGTAAAAGAGATATGATAAAAATAACACCTACCTCCCAGGGATGTTGTGAGGATCATGGGACAAAATACTATATTTGTAAAGTGCTTAGCACAATGCTTGGCTCAAAGTAAGCACTTGATGCTTCCTTTTTCATTATAAAATGTGACAGTATTTGTTAAATGCTTTGGCAACCATAAAGTACAATATAAATGCTAGCTATTTCCATAGAGACCATACTGTCAAAGGTGTGAGAAAATAAATCAGGACCATCCTCCCATGTAGTAGGCAGAGTAAGAAGTTACCTTGATGGTGCATTTTTAGAGCCATCAGGAAGGTCCCTAACAATTCAATTGGAAGAATTCAACAATTTGTTCTTCTCTTACTATTTTCATAGTACTATAAGCAGGTGGAGGAAAATACTGTGATACGGATGAATAAGTCACGTAGGGGATATAACAGATGTACAGCTTTATGTGCACAACGTTAGAATAAAATAGCATTCTAATTGACAAGAGGAGTGCAATGTGGTCAGGAAGGTCTGAAGAAGGATAGCTAATTTCTGGCTGGGGGCTAATTAGGGAAGGTTACATGATGGAGGTGGTGTTTGAATTGGTTGATAAAGGCGCTGCCTCAGTCAAAGTGAAACCTTTTAAAGACCTTAGCTTGAAAAGGCCAAGGTCTCCCACTGCATCCAGGGCCATCTCCAGTCATCTTGATGTATATCTTGTCACTGGACCCAGATGGCTCTGGAGGACAACATGAGGTTGACAACTATGCACAGCCCTCCCTCACTTAAATCCAACTCACTTCCATGTCATGATATCACCTGCCTGATGTCATGGTCCTCTTTGAGAACGAAGGACAAACTGTAGCAACAGCAGCAAGGGACCATCATATTCTTCTTTATTACTCTGGCTCTCTGATCAGCAGGTTTTTTCTGTCTTTCTATTTATTTCAGAGAATTATTTCTGGATATAGTAATTTTTATTTTCTAGATTATCCAGAGGGATACATTAGTAGTAAATCCTTAACCTGACTAAAGACAAAACATTACCAAGGATATTTTTTAATATTAAATTTTATTTTACCAGAACGCAAACACAAAATAGAGAAAAGAAATAAAATCATGTCATAAATTTAAATGTTGAAATTTAAATATAAAGTAAAAAAGGAAAAAAAGCATGTCATGTGCATAGCAGAACATAGGAAAGGATTCAAAGATATGTACAAACATAAAAAAACAAAGACCAGGAGTAAATAATGTTTGGGAAGGTATATGTCTATATACGCATGTATATATGTGTAAATGTATGTATATATCTCTATGTGTATCTATATATCAAGAGATATCTAAATTATGGGGTGTGGGGGGAGGGGAAAAAAAACAAAGTTAAAAAGTGCAAAGCAGAGAACAAAAGAAAACACAAGGAAGCAAAGAAAAGATGGACAATTCTCAACACAAGGTATATTATTTACCATACAGGCTTTCTTGAAATGAAAATTTATTTTTACATATTTTGAATCCAAAAATATTTTTGTACCTGGCTAGATGTAGGTCCTAAAAATTCTACCATAAGATTCATTTTCCTGGGGTTAAGCTATAGTCACCTCTTCTTGGTTTTCTTTTAAATTGCAAATGGTCCCAAGAGGATTAACACATTAAATTGTTATCAGTCTTAAAATCTACAAAAGTCCTACAGCAAATGCTTCATTTTGGTGCAGAAGGCGATTCTGGGTTTTTGAAATCTTTGCTGGAAAGTGCAAGCTTTGATTGTCTCTACCCTCCTGTAGAAAGTTTGATTAGGGCCTCAGGAACAGACTGCCTTTTTTGGCTTCATTAATTGTTTGGCCAGTAGATGATAAACAATTTGGTCAGAGCAATCTGTGAAACAAATATATTAGTGTTGTTAAGGAAATGCTTACTTGGGTGACTGGGGAACTGCTGATGGTCCCTGACAATGAAGATGATTGATGCCTGAGAGTCAAGAGAATGGACTCTTGTTAGTAGGACCTGCCCCGTATATGGTCTACATGAGCAATCTACATGAGCATCTGGGACTTTAAAAAAGAAAGTCTCCCTTTGGACTCCTTCACTGAAATACATTAAGGTGAATAGTTCTCTCCTTTCTTTCCTCCTTCCCAGGAATGACAATGGCAACTTCCAGGCGAAAGCATATGGCAGCAGGAGACATATCCTTATGTAGACAAACATTGGGCTGGACTTTGAGTCCCTGGCTGCCTTCTCCTGACTATGTCATTTTCTGGGAACATGTCTGAGACTTGCAATATTGAAAAATAGATACGCCCAGTTTGATCACCTTATGGATCTACAGTTCCTGAGTTCAAAAGTTGGGAATTGGCCACCCAGTGGATAATTTCTTTAACAAGATGCTTCTTAGAAGAGATTCATGAAAAGGAGGATGATCTTACAGCCGGAGGATTAAAATGATACTGTGGCTATGCAGGAGATCTGGACCTTGCCAAACCTCCAGGATAATTGCTGTGATTTACTCAATGTAGTTCCAAAGTTAATGCAAAATATCTATTCAGTATAATGTTTGAAAGGCTTGTATAATGTATGTAAAAGTATTTCTAGGGGAGGAATGTAAGGAATATAACACTCTGAATGTTCTACATTTTCTATATCTATCCATGATTGTCTTTGAGTCATTTTTGAACTTATGTATTTTCTATAAGGTGAAGTAAGACTTTCCCCATACACAATACGATATTGTACATCAAATATCTTTGTGGAAAGAGACCCTATTACCCACATTTAGTTAACTCTTAGACTTGAGACATGCCTAAGCTTTGTTTTAGTTGTTTTCCTCAATAAATCTAGGAAGGAGCAGGGCCAGAGTTTGAACCTGACCCTGCTGTGAAAGGAAGGTACCTAAGAATGGACCCAATATCAGTGTGAACTCAGAGGCTGAAGAGTACACAAAGAAAAATAGAAAATGGTTCTTAATACTGTGTAACTCCTTTCTTCTTCTACAATGATGGTGGCAGATTAAAGAAAACAGGAATAAAGGGTATAAAGTCATATAGTTTTTCATCTACCTATAAATATTAACTGATGGGAATATAAATGAGATTCTTGTCCAATGACTAATACGTCGATATGCTGTGAGTAGACTTGAATTAAAATAGTATTGGCACTGTCATTATAAATTAAACTTGAGGATATAATGAAACTCAATTCAACAACAAATGTTTAATTGAAGTTATAGACGAATGAAGAATGGTTCTCATGTTCTCATTGGAGTGGCAAATAGAGGAGATGGCAGATTTGGTTTTATTATGCATCCAACAGCAGTAAGAAGCACCACTTCATGGATCATTGGGTTATCTTGGTGTGGAGTGATGAACATTAGCAAACAATACCCCTAAGACGATAATAACACCATATGTGTCAAATCTGTTGCAAAGATTAGTAACTAAAATATGAACAAATTAAGAAGCACCTCTCACCAACTATATGCTTTAAAACTCAATGACTTCAATGAGAGGAATGAGGGGTCTAGTTTTCATCAGTCCCCTTTGAATACCCCTTGGGGGACTTTCTAAACTTCAGATTTTCCTTAAGCACTGAGTTAGCTTCCAACTTTGAGAAAGAAGATAGAAGAGGCTAACTCTCTTTTCAGGTTATTGAAAGAAAAAGACTGGGAAAACACGAGTGGATCTGGCAGTTTGTCATGTCCCTATCCCTAACATGGCATTCTAGAGATTTCAGGGGTTTTCCCTTGGTTGAAATCTATGACTCTCTTGTTTGAGCTGAGTTACCACACTCCCAATGGAAGAGCTCCTCCATTCTAAATTGCCCTCACTATACTGCAGACACTTTGATTATCTATGTAGATTGTGCAGAGGCTTACAAAAGGACAGAGACAAGACGCTCCATTGAACACCACAGGAGCCTCATCTGTTCACACTCTGTGCTGAATCCTGGGGTATTTAACTTTGGAGATTGCCCAGTACCACAAAAGTAGACGTATAAGTTCAAGCTGGAACTTAGAGGACAAGCATTTTCTCCTTGTAGGAGTGGAAAGTGGGATGTGCTCAAGGAACAACCCAAAGAATACAATTCACTGATTCCTGACCATTCAGAGAAAGATCTAGGAGGATTCCTCTGTCTATGATGGAGTACCTAAGAAACCATCTCAAAAAAAAAATGCTGGTTAGTGGCATCATCATCACAGAATCCAGTAGCCCTTACGTAACACACCCATAATGTTAGTGCCTAAAAAAATAATACAGATGTGTGTTGATTATCAAACTTTGAAATAAAGGACTAGGTGGACCAGACTTATGCTCCAGACAGAATACACCCATGATTGTCTGATATGGAGTGAGTGATCTTCAGTCTTGGACCTGTGGAGTATATATCACCAGATTCCTGTGTCTGAAGAAGAGAAGCAAAAAACTGCTTTTGCCATTCGAGGAACTTAGGGTAAATCATACAAAATAATTGAAACTGGGCAACTTTTTTATTTACGAAATAGCACCAGAGAATGGAGGATGCCTTATCAGAACTTGCTCATAGGAGAATTAGTTGGACTTTCTAATGAGCAGGTTAAAAGAACTGTCAAGCATTCACCTAGGAAAAGGCTGAGAAAAAGAAAAATGTTCACCAGCTGTACAAAAACTTCCTGACCCAGACATAGGCTCTGAAAGTGATGCATCTCATGTAGGGAACTGTGTGTGTGATTACAGGGAAGGAGAGCTGAACCTAGACACAGTTCCTTTCATGTCTAAAACTAATACAGAGGCTCATAGGGTACAGATTCAACCAATATTGCTTGAAAATACTGATAGTTGGGGCAGAACCAAGATGGTGGAATAAAAGCAGGGACTTGCTTGAGATCTCCCCCAAATGACTCTATATTAATGTAAAAAATGACTCTGAACAAATTCTAGAGCTACAGAACCCACAAAATGACAGAGTGAAACAAGTCTCCAGCCCACGACAGCCTAGAAGGCTGATGAGAATTTCTATCCCACAGTTCTAGGGAGCAGTCACAGCACAGGCTGGGCCAGAGCAGATCAGGTGGAGCAGGTTTCAGGGCATTGAATCACTGGCAGCTGTGGCAGTTTCCAGACTTCTCAACCCACAAACACCAAAGACAAAGTAGAAGGTCAGTGGGAAAACTCTGTTGCACCTAAATGAGAGAAGAGTGTGGTCTGGCCCCAGCTGGGGCAGTGGAGGTGGGTGTAGCAGTGGTGGCAGCAGTAGCAGTGACTGCTTCCAGAGTTCCAGGCCAGTAGACAGTGGGGGGATCAAGTGGCTGATCAGAGCAGGAGTGCAGGGATCTCTTCGCTGACACTGAGGCAGGATTCTCTTGCTTTGTCCTGCTTGGATCTGGATCACAGTCCTGGATGGCAGTCTGGGGGTGAGAGGAGCAGTGGGGTGGAACAGCTTGTGGTGGCTATGGAGAGGGAATCCTCCTCACACTTCCAAGGCAGAAAAGAGTGCTTGTGGTCACTCACAGACTAGAGCACAGGCCAGGAGAGGAGTAAACACCTCTCCTTGGATAATACTACCTTGGAAGAACTGAAGATTTACAGGTACCTAGAAGTAGCAATGAAAACAGCTGCTCAAAACCCCTGAAGCTTGGGACAGAGCATTCTCAACTCTGGAAGCAGAGTCATACCTTGACAAAGAACTCAAAAGTCAAGTAATTGGCTGGGAAAATGAGCAGAGAATGTAAAAAACAACCTCAGACTATAGAATCTTATTTTGGTGACAAATAAGATTGAAAAGTACAATCAGAAGAAGATAACAAAGTCAAAGATCCTACATCAACAGCCTCCAAGAAAAGTACGAATTGGTCACAGGCAATGGAAAAGCTCAAAAAGGATTTTGAAAATCAAGCAAGAAGTAGAGGAAAAATTGGGAAAAGAAATAAGAGTGATGCAAGAAAACCACAAAAAACGAGTCAACAGCTTGTTAAAGGAGACCCCCAAAATACTGAAGAAAATAACACCTTAAAAATAGACTAATGCAAATTGCAAAAGAAGTCCAAAAAGGCAATGAGGAGAAGAATGCCTTAAAAAGCAGAACTGGCCAAATGGAAAAGAAGGTCCAAAAGCTCACTGAAGAAAATAATTCCTTAAAAATTAGAATAGAGCAAACGGAAGCTAATGACTTTATGAGAAGTCAAGAAATGATAAAACAGAACCAAAAGAATGAAAAAATAGAATACAATGTGAAATATCTCACTAGAAAAACCACTGACCTGGAAAATAGATCCAGGAGAAAGAATTTAAAAATTACTTGACTACCTGAAAGTCATGATTAAAAAAAAGCCTAGCCATCATCTTTCAAGAAATTTTCAAGGAAAACTGCCCTGATATTCTGGAACCAGAGGATGAAATAGAAATTTAAAGAATCCACTGGTCACCTCTTAGAAAAGATCACAAAATGAAAACTCCTAGGAATATTGTCGCCAAACTCCAGAGCTCCCAGATCAAGGAGAAAATATTGCAAGCAGCCAGAAAGAAACAAGTGTAGTATTCTGGAAAAAACAATCAGGAGAACACAAGATCTAGCAGCTTCCACATTAAGGGATCTAAGGGCTTGGAATATGACATTCTGGAAGTCAAAGGAGCTAGGATTAAAACCAAGAATCACCTACCCAGCAAAACTGAGTCTAATACTTCAGGGGAAAAAATGGATATTCAATGAAATAGAAGACTTTCAAGCACTCTTGATGAAAAGACCAGAGCTGAAAAGAAAATTTGACTTTCAAATACAAGAATCAGGAGAAGCATGAAAAGGTAAATAAGAAACAGAAATCATAAGGGACTTATGAAAGTTGAACTGTCTACATTCCTACATGGAAAGATGATATTTGGGTAGTTGAAGGGAATATACATACATACATACACACACACACACACACACACACACACACATATATATATATATATACACATATACATATATATATACACATACATATATACATATATGTACACAAAGGGCACAGTGTGAGTCGAATATGAAGGGATGACATCTAAAAAAATGAAGTTAAATGGTGAGAGAGGAATATATTGGGAGAAGGAGAGATAGAATGGGATAAATTATCTCACAAAAAAGAGGCAAGAAAAAGCTGTTATAATGGAAGGGAAGAGGGGAGAGGTAAAAGGGAATGAGTGAACCTTACTCTCATTGGATTTGGCTTAAAGAGGGAAAAACATACACACTCAGGTGGGTATCTTACCCTACAGTAAAGCAGTGGGGAAGGAGGTAAGGGGGGGGGGGGTGATAGAAGGGAGGGTAGATGGGGGGAGGGGGTAGTCAGAAGCAAACACTTTTGAAAAGGGACAGGGTCAAAGGAGAAAATTGAATAAATGGGAAACAAGTTAGGATGGAAGGAAATATAGTTAGTCTTTCACAACATGACTATTATGGAAGTGTTTTGTATAATGGAACATGTATAACCTATATTGAATTACTTGCATTCTCAAGGAGGGTGGGTGAGGAGGGAAGAAGGGAGAGAATTTGGAACTCAAAGTTTTAAAAACAAATGTCAAAAATTGTTTTTACATGAAACTGGGAAATAACATATATGGGAAATGGGGTATAGAAATCTATCTTGGCCCACAAGAAAATAAGGGGGAATTAGATAAGGGGGGAGGGGAGTAGGGTGATAGAAGGGAGGGCAGACTGGGGAAAGGGTTAATCAGGATGCATGCCATCTTGGGATGGAGGGAGGGGAGAGATGGGGAGAAAATTTGTAACTCAAAATCTTGTGGAAATGAATGTTGAAAAGTAAAAATAAATAAATTAATAAAAAATATTCATGGAACATAGGCTTGTAGACTACAGAGAAATCCCAAGCTTATGTTCCATGAATATTTGTTTAGAAGAGTTGATAGTTGCTGGGCAGGGAGAGCACCAAATAACATTACAACAAATATAATTTATTCCAGGCAATTTTGAACCCAGGATTAGCACCTGGGACCCTGTGAACACCAGAAAACATCAGAGGAGACCTATAAGAGTACTCCAGTGACTATAGTTCCCGACCAACAATGGTACACAAATCACACAAAATAAATTACAGATAGGAATAGACACAGGTCATCAAACACTTCAAGAACTGTATTTCCTTCTATGAGCTAGGTCACACAAATGTTTTTCTGTAGGGAAAATACCCAGAGTCACAATCTTCCTGGGCTCACAATTGCCTGGAATAAAAGTTGAGTCATAGACTAATCAACCTGCTAGCTCCTGTCTGAAAGATGATTTTTCTGAGGTTTCGCTTGTTCCCATCAGTGGAGGGAATAGAATTAGGGTATATAGAGAGTGGAGCGAGAGACTAGCTGTCACAGATAGACATTGACCTTTTCCCTTTTACATCTCTGATGTTCCTTCCCTTGCTCTCCATAGTGTCAACAGCTAAGCATATGCTATCAGTCACACTTTATTTTATACAATGCATGAAGATATTTTGAGGGTACTTATTCATTAATCAAACTCTAAACAGGTGGCTCCAATTAATTCTTAATTGCCTTTCAGGTTTTACCCTGGAATTTAGTCTCAAAGGTATGCCTGATGTCCAAAGTGGTACTCCTACTCTTCTATTTCCTATAACTAGGCCATTTCACTTTCTCAAGCCATTCCTAATGATGACTCTATTCAGCCTTCATCAGCTTATCCTGAAGTCTGATCTGGAAATAGCTTTTTTTCTAAACCCTTCATTTATGTCTTTCTTTATTCACATTCCTTTTGTGTCTTTGCCAATTAGGATGTAAGGTTCTTGAAGGCAGGCCCTATCTTTCCTTTGCTTGTATTTGTATTCTCTATATTTAGCACAGTGCCTGGAACATAATGAGCTCTTAGTAAATGCTTGTTGCCTTTCCTTTCCTCATATTTTAGTTTACAATTCCTCATGTTTTCTGAATTCCTGTTTCTCTAGTTAGTTCATTCATTTCTTCATATCCATGTCCCCTCCTGAGCCAAAAAAAAAAAAAACAACCCTCTACCCCAGAGTGACACATTCAGACTTTCCAATTTCCTTTGCTAGTTTAATATACTTATTCTTAAGGTTGCCATGTGAATATTTCCTTCAATGTCCATTCAGAACAAAAATATTTTTAAGCCTCATGTTTACATTTCCACTTCTCTTGCTTCAGACTAAAAGAACAATTGTCTAACCCACATCAATTTGGTTGATAACAAAATGCAACAACAACCACAATAGTAACTACTATTTATAGAGCTCTTCATGCTTACAAATCTCTGACATAGGTGTTATAATTATCTTTTGTTTCACTGATGAAGAAACTAAGGTTGAAAGGTTAAGGGATTTTCCCAGATTTATTGTGCTAGTAAATGTCTAAGAGAAGTTCAGAAGTCAGATCTCCTAGACCCTAAATTTAGCACCCTTTCTACTAGGGTTTGGACATTGTAGATATTCAAGAAATAATTTGGTTAATTGATTTTGCTGGGAGGAGTTGTCTCTCTTGTTCTATGATGCAGAACTGCCAGATTATATCCCATCCCTTACAAGAAGGGGAAGGATAGACAGAAATAAAACGGCTGAAAGATTCCTAAGTCCAAAAACCTGTCCACTGCCCCCCCAACTCTACCTGCATCTGGATAGAGCCTCATCTAGCTTCTTCATTACCTGTATATTCAAAAGGTGTCCTGAATCTCTGGGTCCTCTTCACAGAAGCTCCAGATTTCATTAGCCTTCCGAATACGGAACAGTGCAGCTCCCAACAGGTGGTATTATAGGCATGTCTAGTATTAGATAGACCTACCAGCTAGGTTGTTTGCTTCTCAGGAAGCAAAATAGACAGCTGAGAATTAGGTGCTAAAGAGGTCTGACTGAAATACAAGTTTCTTGAATCCTTTTTGTGTGTACTATACTAGGTGGTCCCAAATCTTAGTGCAGTTTCAATCTTTAATAGCTAAAAACTGAGTTAAGATTTTTGGTCCACCATGTATATTGGAAGTTTGTATCTGGAGAGTTAATTTGATATGGGGTTGTATTTCTATACCTATCCTATTGGATCTGGAACTGGACTGATTCTCTCTGACTTGCATGTTCCCCAGGCAGACTGGGGAACTCTTAACCTGGGACCCACAGGTGGAATTGACTTCAGGGGATCTTTGAATGTGGATGAGAAAAAACAAAATGAAACAAAACAAAAAACCAATTGCATCTAGTTTCACTAACATCTAAATGAAGTTTATTACAAGGGTAATGAACCTGTGGCTTTGAGGCCACATGTGGCCTTCTAGGTCTTTGAGTTCAGCCTTTTGATTGAGTACAAGCCTTAACAAATCATTTTGTTCAAGGGATTTGTTCTATGAAGTTTGGATTCAAAGGACCACACTTGAGGACCTAGAAGGCCACATGTGGATCCAAGGTTTCCCCAATCCTTGTTTAGCATTTCCTTCAACTACTTAAAAATATCATTTTAAAAATAGATTTTACCAGACTGCCAAAAGGATATGTATGTATGTATGCATGCAGGTATGTATATGTATATATGCATATATGTAAGAATACGTGTATGCATGTGTATATGCATATATATACACAAACACACACATATAGATTTACACACACATAACTATAAATGCACGATACACGCACACATACATATACACATACACACACATACACAGCTAGGTTTAGCAGTGAAAAGAGAGCAAGTTCTAGAATCAGGAGGACCTGAGTTCAAATCCAGCCTCAGCTATATGACCCTGGGAAAGTCACTTACCTGTGATTGCCTGAGTTCCCTCAACTGTAAAATGAGCTGGAGAAGGAAATGGCAAACCACTCTCTGCCAAGTATCTCTGCCAAGAAAATCCTAAATGGGGTTACTAAGAGTTGGACAGGACTAATTGACAAAACAACATATATGTGTATATGTACATGCATGTTTTATAGATATACACAGACATAAGTGATATGTGTGAATCTATGTAGAGAGGAGAGAGAAGAGAGGAGGAACAGGATGGGGAAGAGGAGGGGGAGGGGAGGGGGAAAGGGAGGGAGGGGAAGGGAAAGAGTGGGGAGAAGGGAGAGAGGAGGGAAAAAACACAAACAAAAAACCTTTCTTTAGAGGTGGTTTTTAAAGTGGTTAATAAAGAGTTCTATGCCATTTTAAAAGATTTGAGAGACATAATTTAATCATTTTATTAATAATGCCAGCATTTTAATAAAAAGATGGCTGTCTTTCTTAGACCAAAGACATTCATGGAAGTGGGGTCAAGGCTTAAATACCCTTTTGGAAGAGATGGTTCTGAGGGTGGCAATCAACTCTGATTCGTTAACAGTTAATGAGAGAATGAATATTACAGTGAGGGGCTGGACATGACCTTTGATTAAAATCATTTACTTCTTAAATTAGTCCCAGCCTTGGGCAATCTATTCATAGAATGTATCCCCACCCAAACCTGGGTGGGACACACTAGCTGCCCCAGCTGGGTGGGGTCTGAACAAGAAAGTTAGTCCAGTCTCATTATCAGCAATTTCCTTCAAGAGACTGAACTTTTAAAATTAGGTCTTTAGAAGAGGGGAGAAACTCTGGATCTCCCCAAATCATTGGTTATTAATAGTCATTTCTCTCAGCACTGAATCTCTAATCCAAAGACTCAGGTTCGAATTCCTGCTCTGTAACTTAAACATTACGTCACTGTGAGCAATTCAAGTCTTTCCCAGGCTTTAGTTTCCCATCTGTGTAAATCTGGGTAGGGATTGAGATGGGATAAAATGATCTTAGAGCTCCTATCCTGTGATCCATAATGGTGTTTTGTTTACATGAGTGGCATTCTGCCACACCAGGAAAATATTTTAATTTCTCTGACCCATAATTTCTTCATCTGTAACCTGAATATAATTATAGTACCTCCCACAAAGAATTATTGTGAGGCTTGAGTGAGATAATGTGACTTGCAAACCTTAAAGCCCTCCATAAATATGAACTGTTATTATCATAAGATTATAAATTTTGAGCTAAAGAGAACTTAGAGGTCAATGATTCCAACCCCTTCATTTTACAGATGAGGAATTCAGGTTTTCCTGACTTCAAGTTCAATATGGTATCCATTATGTCACCTAGCTTTCTCTATTTACATAAACTACCTTATTCCATTTTTATTTGTAAGCCTTAAATATGTCTTAAAACAGTCTACTAATTCATTTATTCAATTAACCCAACCTAACTCTAGACCTACCATCTCAGGTTGAATCCTAATAAATTCCTCAGTTTATCTATTGGAGCTCCTTCCATCTCTGGACCTTGCTAATCCTTGTGGAGCAGCTTGGGTGGTAGTTCTCCTTCTTAGTGGTGAAGCTTTCTCCTTAGATAATAGCAATAGTAAGTAGCACTGTCTTCTAAATGGTTTCTCTGGAAAGAAAGAAGAAAGAGCTGCTAAGATCACTGGGATTTAAAGCTGGGAGAGACAGGTTATGACTTACTTCTGCTGTCAGAGGAGCCCTGTTCCAAACCAAGCTGTTTCTGCTTGATGGTTTGAATCGTGCTCATATTCTGTTTGAGGTCAGGTGAGCTCCCTGTAACAGTAGCCAATTTGGAGGAGTTCATCTAGTTAGAGTATTAAAGTTTATGATGCCACAGAACATCTTACTGCTTTTCCTGACCTGACAACATAAAACTATGTGATAGCATTATTATTATTATTTAGGGCTATCCTTTGTTCCAGGGAATCCACTCCTCTGCACAGCTGTTATCTTATTAATTTTCCAGAGGCTCCAGCCTTGTAGGGATTATTTGCTTTTTACAGGTTGAAGAAACTGAGGCACAAAGCTGCTAAGGGATTATCTCAAGGTCATTCAATGAATCAGTGGCAACGCTATGAATTATCTTCCAAGGTCTTTAGCGCTGGCCTCTTAGCTTGCATGATTTCTCATACTTTTACCTGTCAGAGAGTGTTTTACTGAGAGCTCCATCATGCATTTTAAAATCCACCAAGATAATACTTGGAGAATTTTTGCTTTTGTGCAATTGTGGTTTTCTGCAAATGAAGTCTTTTTGCAGTTTCATTTCTTCCTCTTCCCAAATCTCCCAATGCTCTAGTCTCCAATGGTCTACAAACATGTTATGACAAACTGCCACACCTATAATTCTCTCAGTGGTTATTCCAGCCTAGCAATTGCACAGAGTGGAATTACCGTTTGTCCTCATCTGCTGAAAATTAAACTGTAATGACAGGTAGACAGTGAAAAGATTTGGTAATTTAACATATTCTGCTCATGAAAATCCATTTAAATCTCAGCAAGCAGAAGTTGAGGTGCTGGCATTTTTGAATCAATAAACTTAGTTTAAACAGCTATTGAAGGAAAAACAATAAAGGGGAAAAAATAGAGACTTATCAACACAATGAAGAAAAGGCCATAGCAGGAGAAGCACCCATTACAATTGCTCTCCTTCTAGCTTCAACTTCTGCTTTTCTTTTCACTCCCCTATCTTGTCTAGCATTTAATTATTCTTTAAATTGTCTTGTCACTCAAGTTGCTACTTCTTCTCTATGTCACCTAGCTTCATTCAATAGACATTTATTGAAAGCTTACTCTAGGCTGAGGGGCACATGGCATAGTAGCTATAGATCTGACATAGTAGCTATAGTTCTGAGAGAACCAGGAAAACCTGTGTTCAAATCCTGCCTCTGACACATACTGGCTCTCTCACCCTGGGCAAGTTACTTAAACTCAGTGCTCTGGGCAAACTTCTAAGGCTGAAATTCTTATAGAAAGTAGAGGGATCTGCACTAGGAGAGGGAATTTCCTTGTCTAGGAGTTCCCTCTAGCAATGAATGAAATCACAGATTCAGTCCCTATTCCTGCCTACTCTACACAAAGCACCATGCTGGATGCCAGAGGAAATACAAAAGCTAAACATGACAGGCTGTTGCCCTCATGGGGCTTATAGTTTAGTAAACTTCATGGATTAAAAAAATAAAAAGATTTTCCTCTTGCTCCTGGAATACTCTGCAGCAATTATGTGACCAAGCTAATGGCAATACAATCCTTATCTGTAGTGTTGGTGTAAGGTATGCTGTTTGGAAAAACACTATAATACTTTTTTAAAATATTATAGGTGAATGCATATATAACATATGTTTATATATTAATACAAAATAAAACTCTTTGAGGACAATGACTATATGGCTTAGTCATCATTGTATCCCTAGAACTATGCCCTTCATTGTATAATAGATGGCAATTCCGTTAAGTATGGGTACGTCCATGTGGTACAGTGAATAGAAAACTAGCCCTGGAGTCAGAAGGACCTCAGTTGGAATAAGGCCTCAGACACTTACTAGTTATGTGACCCTGGGCAAGTCACTTAACTCTGTCTCAGTTCCTTCATCTGTAAAACCAGAGGGAGAAGGAAATGACAAACCACTCCAGTATCTTTGCTTGCCCAGAAAACCCCAAATGGGGTCAAGGAGAATTGGACACAACTGAAAAATGACTCAACATTAACAATGTCCATCTGTAGGCATATATACAATATTGCAGAATATCAATGTTGGAAAGAACTTTTAGTCCAAAACTGTGTCATAATTCCCTCTGCAATATCTCTAAGTGGTCATCTAACTCTAACCTGAAGATCTTCATGGAGAGGGAACTCACTGACACCAAAGGAATTATATGGTTCTAAAAGTGGATATAAATATAGATAATCTGGATGTAGACATGGTAATTATATGGTTCTCTAAATACTACATTTAATTTTATACACACACTCACACACATACAATACTTCCATTGATACATGAGCTCATCAATGTGGGTGCTCCTGACAATGGTATGGATCACAGATGATCCCTACCTTCTGATAAAGCCTCCATAGAAGATCTAACCTACATGATGGAGGTAGCCTTCCACAAATTTGATGTTGATTATGATGATTTTTACAATCCATAGGCAACTGAGTCACTTGATCTGTCTTTCTGTTATTCTTTGCCATCGTTATAGGACTACATGTATACCTTTCCTTTCCATGCAAATAATTTTTTTGGTAATATTTTGCAGCCTACATATATATGTCTTTCCATTACCCTTATGGTTCCTCAGTAAATGATTTTTCAGAGACTGTATTATTTCATGATTTGTATCAATTGAGGAATCCTGTATAATCTTTAATTTATTCATGGAAAAATTTCTGGAGAACAGCTGTTTAAAAATGTCTGTCTTTGATATACCGAATTTTTTTTTGGTGGGGGAGGTAAGAATAATAAATAACCACACCAGGATTTTGTATTTTATGTACCTTTCATTCAATGTAATTGTGAAGATATGGCTTTGTGTAGAAAATCACCTGCAAAAACCTGCCCCTTCGCTTCTCATATTTTCATCAGAGATAACCTCCATATCAGTATACATTATTTCCATAAACCTTTTATGATGATAAGAGAGCACACAGTTAAAGATGTCTTCTCATTTTAATGATAATACCATCTGTGATTGTTTTTTTCTTCTTTGAGGTATCTTAAAAATAAATCCACTAGTAATTACAAAATTGCTTTATTTGTAGTCTTCAGTGCGTAGAATTGACCTGTTTCAGCTGATCTTCCTAACTTTATTTTCTTAAGTGCCTTACCATTCCTGAAAATAGCACCATGCACATTGAGGCATTCAGAGACTAAATTCTATTCCATTGTCATCAATGAGGAGAATATATCACTATAGAAATATTGAAAAATCTTTTCCAATCCCCTTGTATTTGCCGTCCCCCTTCCTATTTTATTTACAAATGTTTTTAGGATAAGTTGGCTTAATTTGGTCTGACATCATGCTTTCAGAAAATTTTTTTAAAATTATTCCTTCCACTACATTTTATGTTTTATTTCTTTCCTCTCTAATATCTACACATACGTGAAAGGTGTGTGGATATATCTTTTTTATTGCAAGATGAAGACGGTTACAATCTTCCACCATCCTTCTCAGAAATGTCTTACATATAAGTTTGTACTAAAAACAAGTGTTGGCCTGGGTTTTCATGTGTCTCTCCTTAACAAGGGTATCAAGTATTTGCTGGCTTCAGTGGTTGCTGGATTCTTTTTTGCCTCCTCATTGTACTTCATGACATTTATACTCCTATAAGAAAGGGTGATTATCTGAATCAGTGTCTACTTTTGTCTATTTCCCATTTTTCATTGTCAACAATTTGTTGAATAGATAAGGATGGAGCTGTTGCAATTGCAGACAGTGCCTTCTCCTGCTTATCTTTTCAACAAATTTAATGCTGAATTTTGACCTTTGTTCTAACTAGTTTATGGTTTGCCTGAATACAGATAAAACTGATTTAGAAATTACTTCTGCTCCAGCAACCAGCTGTTTCCTGTCTGCAAAGATATAGTCAACTTTATTTTGTGCAATACTAGCACATGCACTCTTTCTCACTCTCTCTCTCTCACACACACATACACACATACATACATGTATATATATATACATACATACATATATAATTGTACACACATACACACATACACACATATATACATATATTTACATGTACTTATATTGTCACAGTGTGGGTAACACTTATACAATGTATTTACTCTTCTAGTCTCTCTGTCTCTTTGTCTCTGTCTCTCCCTGCGTCCCCTTTGTCTCTTCCTCTTCTTATCCTTCCCTCCTTTTTACTTGTGACTTTTAAAAAAAATTTATTTTTAATTTATGGAATAAAACAAACATTTCCATAACATAGTACAATAGAAAAGATGATTGTATATGAAACTGCAAATCTACTACGCACAACTTGCTATCCTTTTCAAATATACAATATAATCATGTAAATTTCTTTCTGCCTTCCCTTTTAACTCTTTCACTCCTTTCCTACTGATAGGATTAGGATTCCCCCTTTGGTTTTCCCTAAAAAGGAAGCAAATCTGTCCCTGAAACCTGAAAGGCTCCAGCCTGCCTTAATACAGCTTCCTGGTCACCTAAGGACATAAAATGACCCATCCCCATGGAGCTGGGGACCTTCCAACTTGTGGCAGATATCCACTCAAGTGTAGAAGACCATTGAAGTCACAATATTGTGCCCTAGGGACCAGGCCTGTCTCCATATGGAAATGAAAGGGAGATAGAGCTAGGGAAACTATCTGTTGGATCTTCTTCCTATGTAAGGGAAAAGCAAACCTCTTTTTGTTTCCTGTTCAGGATTTATCCTTATTTCATTCCAATGTCAAACCTGAACTAACAGGCTGTAGGCCTGTCCCTAATACCTATCACTTATCATCTATTTTAGTGGTCCCTCAATTGTTATGATCATTTACCCCATCAGTAAAAATGTTTTGTGAATACATTCTCAATATTTGTGTATTTATCTGTAAATCATACACATATATTACTCTATTAGTAGATTATATATTATAAAATATGCAAAAATAGACCTTGGAAAGGATGAGAGAAAAATGAAATAAATTTAAAATATTATGAAATATTTTAAATTTTACTTATTAATGGTACAAAACTTTCTCATTCTCACTTAAATATTAATAATTTTTTTTTAGTGAGAGCAATGTGACTGAATATGTTTCAATATCATTTTTTAAATTATTGTATACCTCTAAGGAATAGGGGAGGCATAAATAATATTTTTTCTTAGCACACATTCATCTGTGCTAGTGTGGTCTGTTTTAGACTGTAGGTTTATAGCAGGAAAAGCAAACAAACTTCTTTCTACTTTACTAAGCATAGTACCTAGCAATACCATCTACCTGATGCAATTTAATAAGTGCTTTTTTGATGGTAATAGTTTTTCTCTATAATTCTTCCTATCTTTGCTTTTGTTTTTCCCCTTAGATGGGCACTGAATTCCATGATTTTCATTCCTTCTTTGAACAGTACCTTACAATGGATTTTATGCCTTCTCAGTATCTTAGAAGATTATTCCATTTTTTTGCACATGGAATAAGATAGTCTAGGACTTAAAAAAAGACAGCTCCTTATTTTCCCTGCTTGTAGAATGGAATTAAGAACCATGTTGTGTAAAAAAGTAACACTGACACAGTCCTGATGAGAGATGAATAAAATACAATTTTATTCAGTCCAAGATAGTCATTTCAGAATTAATGACAGCCAGAACTATTGAAGATTGATTTTATTAGACATCATCACTATAGATTACTCAGCAGCTCAAGGGTAGCTTGAGCACTTTACTGCTCTCTGCAGATGGTGCCTAGTGGAAAATGCTTTTTCTAATACAATGCATCAGGTGATATGGTATAAAGCTTGTCAGCCAATATAGAGAAATTGATATGCTGGATGCTACCAGAAATGGAAAGAAATGTGTTTTTCTTTTTACTTCCTTTGAAAAAGTAAAAAAAAAATAAGACAGAAGGATGGGAATTGGGTTGGCATAACCCCTGGAAAATGCTTCTGCTGAATATTTACTTGGAGCATGTGTTCCCACTTCTGACAAACTTTGTAGTTTGAAATCCCTAAGGGTCTTTGGATGGTAGTGACCTAAGGGTCGCTGGATGGTAGAAAAGTGAATGACTTTTGAGGATGAAAGAAGGAAAAATGGAGTCATGGAAGGGGAGAAACAGGGAGCTAGAGTAAGGGGTAGGGTCTGCCGCTCAATTTTAAGTATAGTGTGTGAATCATAAGGAAGAAGAAAAGAAAAATGGAAACTGGGAGTAGAGATGAAATGAAAGATATTTATAAGAAAGAAAAAGCACATTTCCTAGAGAAAAAAAAAATGGAAAATTCACTGAACTTTGCCATTATTTCTTTACCTGCTTAAAAAAAAGACTTTGGATGAAACAAGTGAGTAGCTATCTTGAACTGCAGTCCTCAACTAAAAGAGAAAACAAAAAATATTATTGCAGGTCATGAAAGCCATTTCACCTTTCCCATTTGGTTAAAATTTCACATCTCTGGTCCTTTGACTCTCTAATTTTAGAAGGATAGACTACAAAGTAAGCATTTCAGCATATGTAGGAAATGAGAATAGGCCAAGTCATTTTAGTTTTCAAAAATTCCACATAATGTCCCAATTTCTAAAGGCTTGGTCCATAGGCTAGTATAGTACTTGTTAGCTTTTGGGAAGGGCTACAGTGAAGAAGTGGAGAAGAACATGGTGAGGGTAAAGAAAGGGAGAAAAAGGTATGAATTAAAAAAGAGAAGCCCCAAATGTAGGGGTTCGTAGAACGCAAGAGAATACCAAAAGAGAACTGGTTTTCACCAAAACAGTAGAGAGCTGAGTTAAGGTCTGAGGGATAATAAAATTAAGTGGGACATTTTCTAATGCATTGTAGTGACACAAAGGCTAGACTTGGAGGTTAAAAGTTCTGGGTGTGATTTACACCTTTGTTGCTTACTGGCTGCGTGCTTGTTGGTAGTAACTTCATTTCACTGAGACTCAGTTTCTTCATCTATACAATTTAAAAAAAAAGTTTTATTATTTTTTTTGGGGGGGAGGCAGGGCAATTGGGGTTAAGTGACTTGCCCAAGGTCACACAGCTAATAAGTGTGTCAAGTGTCTGAGGCCTAATTTGAACACAGGTCCTCCTGACTCCAGGGTCAGTGCTCTACTCACTGCGCCACCTACCTGCCCCCATCTATACATTTTGAGGTTTGATCTCATCTTTGGTTCCTTCTACCTCTAACATTCTACCAAGAATGAATGAATACAGGCTGCCCAGCTCCCATATACCCATTCTAACAAAATAAATGAACGAATAAATAAACCAATAAAGCCTAAAAATCCTACCAGAGTGAATAACAGATAAGAAATAAGAAAGTACAGTGACTTCTTCCACTTCAGAAATGCTCATAAAGCCAGTCAAAAGTCTAAAGGGTGCTGTCATCAAAATCAGTGCCAGCACAAGAAAAACTTCTCAGAGAGACCTCTGAGAAACATGTAGACTGCAAGGCTCTGAATGAAGAGCAGAGAGCTCCCTGAGAAAGCTCCCAAGGAAGGGTTTTAGCAACTAAAATTAGGGAACTTGGAAGCACCTGAAAGTAGCAGCAACCCGTCTGGAAGTTGCATTGATGAGATCAGAACACCCTAGGCCCGCAGGCTCCGAGGTCCTTAGCACTCTAATCTGTGTTGTCATAGAAAACCCTGAAAATCCATCAATCTGTATTTCAAAGATGAGTGATTAAGACCAATCATCTGAAACCTCAGCAAGAGGCAGAACCTGGCCCTGACACAAAGCCCCAGTCCAGGAACTAAGGCTGGAGAGATGAGCAAATACAAGAAGATACAGACCATTATAAAGACTTATAATCGATTCAGGCATGCCCAAGAATTCAACATAGAAAAGTAATTCAATAACAAATGTGAACAGAAAAGAAGGAGACAAATAGATTTTTCACAAGGATCACGTGAATACCTAGGAGAAATGAAACGAGATAAAAATGAAATAAAAGCTCTGAAGGAAAGAATTGGAAGGAGAATAAATAACTTAGAACAGTCTCCCTAAAATTAGAGTGGACGAAGAAGAAATCAATTACTATAACACAACGAAAATATTGGAAAATTAAATTTTTTTTTTTTGCAAAAATAAGATGTTTGATGTAAAACAACTGACTTGGAAAACAGGTCAAGGGAAGAGAATTGAAGAATCATTGGATTTTTGTAAAAAGTATAATTTTTGAAAAGTTTGGACACTATACAAGAAATCATTAAAAAATGAAAGACTACATCTTTTAGAACTAGAAGGTAAAGTGAAGAATGAAAAGAATCTACCCATTTTCTCTTAAAAGGAAATCCAAAAAGAAATGTCATAGACAAAATCAAAAGCTTCCATATCAAACAAAATTATTGCCAATTCCAGAAATAGGTCAACAGCACTTGTTAAACACCTACTATGTGTCAGATCCTGTGCTAACTATTCTGGATGTAAAGATGAAAAATACACATTCCCAGTTCTTGAGGAGATGGTGGAAATAACATATAAACATCTCAGTACAACTAAATATACATGGGATAATCATGTAGAAAATGCATAAACATTAAGAGGAACTGGGAAAATTTATAAAAGATAGAATTTCATCTGGGACTTGAAGAAAGTCAAGAAAACTAGGAGATAGAGATGACGAGGAAAAGAACACCAGGGACAGCCATGGAAAATTCATGGATTTAGGAGATGGAATTCAAGTAACAGAAAAGAGGCTAGACTTATTGAATAACAGGATATAGGGAAGTGAGTAAGGCATAAGATTATAAAGGTAGGAAGGTACCAGGTTATGAAGGGCTTTAAAAGCTAAATGGAGGATTTTATATTTGATCCCAGAAGCAATATTGAATTTATTGAATAAGGACTTGACATGTCAGTGATAGCAGTTTAAGTAGCAAGAAATCACAGTCAGGATCACACAAGATTTCACTGCATCATAACTAACCCAGATTTGTGTTGGGGCAGCTAAGAATTTCTCATTTTTCTGGAAAAGAAAAAGAAAAAATGCTGTGGAAAGAAGTTGAAGGGATATCTCATTTTTTACTTTGTCCTTAAACCTGACCTCAAAATTGTTTTTAGAAAATAAGTATCTCAAATGTGTCATTGTCAGAATTAAAATTGTCAACCAAAGGAATACCTCTGTGTTGGTTTATGTGAAATTCTTAATAGGCAAAAACAGACCTTTTCCTCTTCTCTCGACCCCATACCTAGTGAAGAAACAACCAGTAAAATAGTGTAAATCTTTAAATATTTCCAGAATGCTCTGCATAAAGTATTAGCCATGCTCCTCAGGATTGTAAGCATTAGATTTATTGCTTCTAATATTTCAGTGTGGTACAATGGAAAAGGCCCTGTAGTCATAAATAAGAGTTAATAAGAGAATAAATAAGAGAATAAAATAAGAGTTCCTTTTAACTTTATTTTTAAGGGGGAGTATAAGAAGGAATATATGAACATATATGGTCAACTTTTCACTTTCCTTAGATTTGCCAGGCACTAAGCAGTCATCTCTGTTTCATTTATTTCTTTATCTCCTCAGCACCTAGCATGGTACCTGGCACTTATAGACACTTAATAAATGCTTGTTACATGAATGAATGAATTAATCTCTTTGTTCTCTTATTTCCATCATGCCAATCTCACAAACAAATGCCATAAGTTGGCTAGTCTACACAAACACTTTTATCAACCTGTTCTCTGGACTTGGAATCAGAAAGACATTGGATGAAGTATAAGTGCTGCTCATTTTTAGCTGTGTGATTATGAGCAATTCACTTAATAATTCTGAATCCCCAAAGTACTCGTTTGAAGAAGCGGGGATATTATTTGGACTATTGCCTTCACACTCACATGACTGTTTATGAGGAAAGGCTCTTAAACCTTTAATCACCTCCAAAACAGTCAGATTGAGCCTGGGAGTAGCTGAGGGGATGCTATATAGTTTACTTCTAAATGGCAGCAAAGAACACTAATTTGTGTTTATTCACACATTCTCTTTCCAATGCATAACATAGCTACCACCTAAGAAAATCTCTGAGAATGAGACTTCAAGCTCAAGGAAAAAAAATCTGTTCTATGACAGTGCAAACACAGTCTCTTCTCTCTGTCAGCATCCCAGATGATGGGTGAGGCTTAGAAAGAGGGAGGTTGGGAAGAGCTAGCTGCCTTCATCAAAGGAAAGAAAACTTATCTTGAAACTAGATAGGAAAGTGCTGCAACAGCTGGTCAGCTATTTTTACTGAATAAAAAAAGTCTCCATTTGTACTATGGGAGAAGCATCTTGAGTATGCCGTCACTATTTATATATGACCTCAAGTCTTGAGACACTTAGTCTTCAGTGTAAATTTGCAGTTTTAAAATCCACAACATATGCAGTCTTGATTTATTTGACTCAACCTGTATAGCCAGACTGTCACTGGGTGATATTACTAGGTAACCAAAGAAGAGGAGACAAAGTTCAAAATGCTTCCCCTCCTCTTTATTTAAAGAAAAACACCATTTAATTATTCTGGTATTCTGTTCCTCGCCTTAAAAAAAAGACAGGAAAATTGAAAGAGTTTCCAGTTTATTCATTCATTCATTTTTTTTTTTTACCACTCATTGTACCAGCTAAGCAATATTGTGGATTGTTAATACTATCGTGCAAGAAACAATACTTTAAAAAGTCAGCTTACCTAGCATGTGATGAATACAGAGGAATATTTAGTAAAAAGCTGTTTCATGTCTCCTATGATTCTCTGATTCACACACTCACTTGTTACCATTTTGCAGCATCTCCCGGGACTTAAGGTATATTTTAAAAACAGATATAATTATTATCTAACAATTGGTGGTCAGATGCAGATTTCTTCATGAACTCTTTAGAACTGAAGTCCAGGAATTATGAATAGGAAGTACATATCAGCAAGCCAGATTTTCCTTTCAGAGGAGTCAGGATCCTTTGGGGGAGTTCTGTGGCATAATGGAAGGATTATAGAATCTCTAGGTAGAAATTGTAGCCTATATTTGAATTGACTCCTTGAGTTTACATTTAATACTTGTCACTGTGGGTAAGTTACTTCACCTCTCTGGCTTCAGTCTCCTTATCTTTGAAATGAGGGAGCTGGGCTGGATGATCTCTTAGGTTCCTTCCAACTCTCAAAGTCCTGAGTTGCAGATGAACCAATTTATTGGGATTTGGGTATGCTAGGCATGGTTTTATCAAAAGAACAGATCATTTCTATGGTTCAGATTAGATTTCAAATCCAGTAGAAAAATCTTCAAATGAATGATGTGTACACCTCCACCCCACCCCCACATACACAAGTGCACAAACACACATAATCGATGCCATATACAATTGCAGCCTGCTAATCTGAACACCAAGCCAAATTTCTCAATGTTGTTGGTATTGATGTTCATGGCTAGACTTAACTCTGGATTGGGTCTCAGACTGGGGAACCCAGAAAGGGCAGTTTTACTATAGTGGCTGTTAAATTCAGGAAAGTCAATTGCCACCCAAAGGTTCCTGTAACACAGTGTGCAGCACGAATTGTGCTGATGTGGCAGCAAAGCAGGTCCATTACTTCCTGCAGAGCCAAAGGACTTTATTTTATGTTAGCAGAGCGTAGTCATTTATATTGTGAAGACCTTATATGCATCAATAGTTTAATTCCATTCCAAAGCCAATGGGAATTCACTTTGATATTTCAATCTCAGTTACATCACAGAGAATTTTCTTTCCTTTCCTGACTTTGGTTCGTCAATCCTTTCATACATCTGTGATATATGGAAGTTGTAAAAAAGGACCAATTAAAGGCTAAACATACCACCCATTAGGCTTCTTCTTTATTCATCTCCAAGCTGAGAAGTGAGAGAGCTCCTTGGCTACTGCCTGGAAGATGGAATGTTTTCCTTTAGTATGTACAATCCAGTGAAGAGGAAGGGAATGACACAACCAGTGTGATTGGAGAGCATTCCCTGAAACAAAAATGATTAAAATTCCTTAAGCTGCACATAGCCCCTGTCCTAGTGATTCCTCAAAGAGGGGGAGGCATCAAAGATAGAGACAAAGATTTCATATATCCAATAAAAGTATGCATAGAAGTTATCTTTTGTGTAAGCAAGGAACTGGAAGCAAAGTATCCACCAGTCAAGAAAAGCCTTAATAAATTATAGCATAGGCATGTAAGATTATATTTTTGTTCCATGTAAAGGTAAATGCGAAAAATCTAGAGAAATTTAGGAAGACTCATATGAACAGATTTGGAACAAAGTAAGTGGAATGTGAGCAATTTATATAATGACTACAATAACATGAAGGAAAACAACATTGAAAAACCTTGACTCTAGATGTCAGACAGTGAACCATACCTCACCTCCCCATTGAAGAGAGGTGGTAGACTATAGATATGGAATGACTGACATGGCATTGCCAGACATGGCCAATGTGAGGCTTTGTTTTGCTCAATGACATTTCTACTTCCATAGAAGGATTGCTTAGGGGTGGAAGCATGTCATTGGGAAATGACATATTTTTTAAAAATATCCATAAAGCATTTATTAAAAAGAAAAAAAAGGGAAAAAGAAAAGATGGTGGGCTTCTGTTCTATAAAAACTATGCTTGGTCAGGACTGCTGTACTTTTTAGCTCTTATATTGCATTTGTCTGCTAATGTTCCTCCCTGTCAGTAATGCAGTGAAATACCCCAGGCAGACTAATTTGGCTGATCATGAAAATTTTCTAGGACAAAGCCATAAACCGGTATGTTCTTCAAAGAATGTATAACTTTCTCTCTCTCTCTATCTCTCTATCTCTCATTTCACCCTTTTCACACTGATAGTTTCTGAGTGGGCTATTGAAAGTAAAAACTTGGATAAAAACATGCCCAGCAGAAACATCATTGTCTGGGGACAAGATGTCTCAAAAGATTAGTAATAGGATATGGTGCCTTTCACCTTAGGGTCAGTAGTTCAAATCTACCTCACCTCCTGGAGGGTCTGGCAAGAGATTAGAATGGGACTGAAAAGACATTAGAATGTGAAAATTTTTCAGTGGTCTGAATGAAGAGGAGGTAGGTTTTTGACTTGTTTTTAGAGAGAGAATGTTTCCCTATCACTTTGCAAATTTGAATGGCCTAAGGAAACACAGGCTGGCCAAATGTGAAGGAAAAAAAAAATTCTTATATCTGAGTTCTAGGTACTGAAGCATCTTTTCTGTGAATAAAACATGGTTTTATCTTTTCAAGTTACCTTTTTTATAGCATTTGAAACAAAAAATATATTGTTTCCCTCAGTACTTCTCTGTCAAAACTCTATTCAAAATCTCCTCAATGAAACCTTTCTAATCTAGTTTCTCCTAGTTTTCCCCTGGTGTCTTTTAGGCTTGCCACTTCCTTGATTATTCAGAACTTGTATTATGTACAACATGTAAGAAGTACAAAAATTGCATCACTTTCAAGGGATCACCAAAAGATTATTCAAATTCTTTCATTGTACCAAATATTGTACCAAATATTTGGGCCACTAGCTTAGAATCTTCAGTTAGTGACTACAATAATGCAGTAATTCAAAATATAACATTTAAATGGTACATAATTATATTGACCCATCTTGGCTCTAGAGAAGTCATGGGAAAATATGGCTTTGAAATTTTGCATATGCTCTCAGAATCTGTTATGTCTTTTTTGGAGAAAAAAAGGAATTCTTATCTCCTGTTTTTATATTTTTAATGATATTATTGGACCTATCATTGGTTATATACTTTTCACACACACATATATGTATGTGTATATATATATATATATATATATATACATATGTCAGTATATAATACATATTATATATTTTACATTATACATTATATAGAGAGACCTATAATACGTGTGTGCCCATGTGTGTGTGTGTGCGTGTGTATGTGTGTATACTGATATTGATTTGGGGGTCATAACTATAGAGGCAGCAATTGATGCCATGAGAATGGATATAATTCCCAAAGAAGAATGTATAGGGAGAAAAGGGCAGAGGACCACAGACTGATACAATCAACACTTAAGGAAGGGATTAATCACTTTGAAAACCTTCACAATCTTTTTGGTTGAAAGAATTCATAAAAGTTGCCAAGTAGAGAGGGTCACTAAGGAATATTGTATGGATCTTTCTTTGTGTATTTATATGCAGGTAAAGTTAGTTTAAGTAAACACCATGGACAGTCTTATAGCCTAATCTAGAAGGAGTAAGTAAATTCTATTTTGCCTTGGCAATAGTTGAGGTTTAGAACGAATTATTTTATGTGAATTTCTTTCCAATATATGGACCCTACCCCCACCCCCCAAGCATGAGGCAGAGTGGTCACTTTGATTCTCCATAACCTAGAAACTATTCTCCTAAAAAACACAGACAATTCTAAACTGTCAGGTCAGAAATATTAGCCAAACAAAAATGAGATGTTGTACATGTGAATTCCCTCAGGGCTACAGAATGAATCAGCAGCATAGTTAGAAAAAAGACACCTTTTCCCATTCAATTACTTTGCCCTTCTGAGGCAGCACCTCCTTATACTCTGACTATACTGCAGATCTCACTCTGCCCTTCTTTAGCAGCTGTCTTGTCTTATCTTCTCTGCAGACCTGTGAGCAAATTCCCGTTTCCTTGACCTTCCTGGGTACACAACAGGTGGTGTCAAAGATATGACATGTGTGACAATTCAATGGAAATCCATTCCTGCTCAAACCCACTGAAGTCCTTACAACTTTAAGAAATGGATGCAGGGACAGCACCCTGACATTTTATGCCAAGAGTGAGGGTCAAGAAGTTGTACCACCCCTCTCTGAATATGCAGCCTGCCATGTTCATGTACAAATGGAAGAGTTACCCCAATCTTTGATATTAGGATGGAAGAGGAAAGAGTTGGAAATACAGGGACCAATTTCATCTTATTACATTTTGAATGTTTTTTTATTTCTTGAAGTTTTTTCTGAAGTTTGATCCCATATCTGAAAGATTTTAGGTGATTTTTCTCATATTTCTATATACTGTGCAGAAATTTTAGTGCAAAATGGTCTCCCACATATGGGTTACCAAGGCAGATACAGCATTTTTATTGATAGTTATTCTTATTGACCAGTATTGATTTTTTTTGGAGGTTCACATTTTATCTTTCTATACGTACACACACACACACACATATACACATCGCATGTGATGTGTGTATGTGTGTGTGCATGTAAAATATGTTTCACAGAATTATTTGAAAGCATAAGCAAGAATTTCAGCAAGGATTAAATGATATAAGAGGGAAATGACCTTCTTTGCCATCAGCTAGTCTGAAACTTCTGGGTGCTTTTACAGTAAAGATTTGGGTCAGTCAACAGTGGCTGAAACATATTCTGAGAGCATATATATGTCAGGAATTGACTGTGATCACAAAAGGTGCTGGGCCTGAAGTCAGTAAGACTCATCTTCCTGAGTTCAAATCCAGCCTCAGACACTTACAAGCTGTGTGATCCTGGGCAAATCATTTAACCCTGTTTACCTCAGTTTCCTCATCTGTAAATTGAGCTGGAGAAGGAAATGGCAAACCACTCAAATATTTCTACCAAGGCAACCCCACATAGGTCATGAAGAGTTGGGCATGACTAAAACAATAGAGCAACAACAAGAAGATTCCAATTTCCTCCAATTTAGATAAGGAAGGTAAAGCCTACAGAGGGAAATGGCATGTACAAGGTCTCTTTTTATAAAAAGCATTTGTTAACCTCAGGCACTATGTAAAATATTCCACAAATAGTATCTCATTTAATCCTCACAACAACCTTGAGAAGTAGGTGTTATTTTGATCTCCATCTTATAGGGGAGGAAACAGAAGTAGGCAAACACCTACTCTCTATGTAAGGCTAGATTTGATTTCAAGCCTTCCTGCTTCTAGGCCCATCATCACCTAGGCCCATCTAGGCCCATCATCACCATGAATCACCTAGCTGCCTCTTTTACCTTTTTTTTTTTTAAACTCTGCAGGTGCCATTCAACTGCAATGGCTTTCTTCAAAATTACCAATAATCTCAATTACCAGATCCAATGGCTTTTTCTCAACCATGGCTTTTTTTCTGTGACGTCTCTGGAGCCTTTTATACTGTTGAACACTCTTTTCTCCTTGATATTCTTTTCTCTCTAGGTTTCTGCAACCTTGCTCTCTCCTGTTTCTCTTCCTCACTGTCTAACTATTCCTCAGGCTTCTTTGCTACATTTTCATCCAGGTCATGCCTATACCATGATTATACCCTAAGACAGCTGACTTTCTATATGGCCCTTATAATTAGTAACTGGCTGATCCCAGATTTAAATCCAGATCATCTCATGTGATTTCCGGGGCTTTTTCCACTACTCTCTTTGCTCCTTTGATCTATTGAGAAGGATAAGTCCCATGGCCACTGGGTCAATCAGTGTGAGCTTTTTTGGGGGTCAAAAATCTAAGTATCATTATTCATCTGGAAACTATGGTACTCATGACCGAGACTACCAATTATCACAGGTCCACACTTTCATCCCTATATCACTTCTTTTGTCCTCTTCTTTTGCCCTTCACCACTATCATATTCTCAATAATTCCACATTATGGTCATAGAATCTTTGGAGGAACTTTCTATTTCTCTATATCTTAAACATTCTTATTCCCTTTGGAATAAATTAGCAAGTTGTTATTTATCTGATTTGTCTTTGTCAAGTGTTTTCTCTAAGAAAAGAGCAAATATTCATTTTAAGAAACATGCTTTAAATCATTTGGTTTATTCTCACAAACCATTTTCTCACTTGAGGAAATTATATTTTAAGAAATAATAACGTGGGTTTTATGAAGTGAGTAGGAAGCTGTTTGACTTGAAATCAGCTGAGAAATTCTCCAAAAAAAGGTTTGCTATGTTGGAGTGGCCTCTTTCTCCATCAATAACAACCAACCATCTGCAACAGTTGTCGTTACCTTGTGAATAATACTGTCTAGTTAAAGAGGACTAATGGATGTAACATTCTGATTTCCAAAGCTCTGACCTCTAGCTTAGGAGCTTGGCCTGTTTTCCAGAAAGTCTTATATGTATAATCTAGATTATACCATGACATCAGACACTCATAATGTCAAGGCAGCACTTTTGAGGACAGGCCTAGCTTGTTGGGTTTATGCCCATTTTTGATGGGTTTATTCCTTCAGCTGCTAGTTATTTCCTTCAAAAAAAATTGCCTTGTATTTATTTTGTACTTATATTTTATATCCTCACACGTGTTGATGCTGCCTCCCCTCCATAATGATAGACTATAAGCCATTTGAGGGCCCACTGTCAACTGAACCCTGAAGAAAACAACAGGCAGGGAGGGGTATACTGGGAAATGTTTAAAGATGGGTCCTCTAGGGAAAAATTGTACACATGACATTTCTATAAGTTTAATCTATGTAATGAATATTTTTTGTACAACTTTTTTTAGGATTAGGCAAACAACAGAATAATAAATCAAGGCCTGACCTATAGCATTTGCTGATTTCTGAGGGATAAATGCTCATATTAGAAAATTAGCCATTGACTCTTGTGGACTGAAACAAGCTGGTTCCAGCATATGACTTGTTTTCCTTAAGTGCTGTGGGAGCACGACATAAAATAGGCCAATCTTGCTTGTCAGTGTTGCCTATCTGAGCAGTACCTTCAAGAAGATGATTACCAATTGGTGCTAACCCTCTGCTTTGTCTTGGGAATGTTTAGTTTGTGGTAACCCATAATCAACATATGCATTACAGTTGGCCATACTTACATAGCAGTTGTCTAAGCCGTCCAATATATACCCAATTTGCTGGGCATATTTTTTTTGAAAATTAAGCCTGAAGAATGATTAGACTCTATGTGTGTAGCCCTTCAGTAAGAGCTGAGATCCACCTATGTCTTTGGGGTATGAACCGTTAAGCAAACACTAAATCTGCTTTCGTTTTCATTGTAAACATGCCCCACCCGCATTCGCTTTGTTGGACCACCTGAAAAGCATATGCTATGTAAATGAGCTGAACACTCGTCTTGTTGCTATTGTCAATTAGTAAAGTCAATTCCAGCTTCTTTCCAGCAATCACCCAGCTCATCTCCACCACTCTTTTCCTCTGGTTTGATGTCATACATACAGGCAAAGACTACGTTATTAAATGTAAAGAAGAATTAGCACCGAGACAATTCTGCTCAGTATTAACATGATTTTTAATCCACATCATTCATCTGCCCTTGAAGACAATACAAGTGACTCAAGGAGAAATAGAAGACTATATGACATCAATGAGACAAACGGGAAGCTCATCTCTGGTGAAAATGGTATTGCACTAAGTGAAGAAAGTAATTGGCATCTTGCAAGCTTATTCAAAATGGATCTAGGAAGCATGTGAGTATGCGTGTGTGCGTGTATTGAGTGTGTACGTAGAGGCACTCATAAGCTTGGGATTTGACACAGGAATACAGTAGAAAATGCAACATAAAGGTTATAGAATCTCAGAATAATCTCTGAAGGCTTTTCTGACTGTTGGTTGTGAATTTATTTATTTTGTCCACTGAAATCCCAGGAGGTACAGCCAGGGTATGGGGTCACACCTGTTGCTCCTGGTGAGTTATGTGATTTATGCCCATACGACCCCTGAGGTCACTCTGTGGAGATTCAAGATCCCCTGGGGGGGGGACAACAACCCCCAACCCTTTCATCTGTGAGCCTTTTAAACTTGTGCTGGCACCTGTTGGACCATCTGCGGGATCTTTGTAAGGCACCGTGGTCATGAAGGACAAGAAAACCAAACCAAGTTT
Organism: Trichosurus vulpecula; assembly: GCF_011100635.1. Classification (NCBI taxonomy): domain Eukaryota; kingdom Metazoa; phylum Chordata; class Mammalia; order Diprotodontia; family Phalangeridae; genus Trichosurus; species Trichosurus vulpecula. The sequence goes on from NC_050574.1 coordinate 350,239,653, forward strand.
GTGCTGCTTCTATGTTAATGGCTTCTATGACACATTATTTTGGTATTCATTCCTTTATGAAACTGTGCATGTGTCTGTACACATGCATACATAAAATGTGTCATCTACTCAAATGTACTTGAATATGCAAAAAATCTGTGATTTCTTTAATATACAGAACCCCTAGTACAGACACTTCTTCAACTTAGATCACAATCCTTCTATGACCTAGAACATACTAGAAATAATAGCTAGCAATTACACAATGTTCTAAGACTAATAAGACATCTTACACATATTATTTCATTCTATCCTCACAACAACCTTGTGATAAACATACTATCATCACCATTTTACAGATGAAGAAGTTGAGGCTGATACAGGTGAAGTGACTATCTCAGTCACAAAGTTAGTAAGGATTTGAGGCAGAATTCAAATTCAGGTCTTCCCAACTCCAGGCCCAAGGCTCTGGCCTCTGCATCACAGGCAAAGAGAGTGACTTGGCACCTCAGAGCGCCAAGCTAACATGAGGAGATGACTCTACTACATGCTGATATTCTGTTTGACTCTCTGACACCCTTCACCCCTTCTGGAGTGTAGAGCACACAGCTCTGTACTGGATGGCATAAGATACAACATCCACAAGACAAGCTGGGGGCTCTCCTCTGGTGTAATGGATAGCGTGCCAAGTAAAGAGAGTAATTAGCATCTTTTGAGCCTGCTCAAAATGGACCTAGAAGGTATGAGTGCGTGTGTGTATGTGTGTGTGTATGTGTGTGCAAGACAAACAGACATAGAGACACACAGACAGACAGAAACAGATACACACAGAGAGAAACAGAGACAGACATCAGTGACAGAAACAGAAAGAGAGAGAGGCAAGAGACAGAGCGTAAGAAAGAGACAGAGACAGATGGGAAAGGTGAGAGAGAGAGAGAGAGAGACAGGGAGAGACAGAGACAGAAAAAGACAGAGAGTGACAGAGAGACAGATGGAGCTAGAGAGAGACAGATGGAGAGGGAGAGAAAGATGGGGAGAGAGAGAGAGAGAGAGGCAGAGAGAGAGAGAGAGCGAGAGAGAGAACCATGCCTTACCTAAATTTTGTGGATCATTTGAAGAAACACTTTTTTCAGAATCTAATATTATGTTCTATGCATGTTGGGAGAGATTAAATATTTGTTACATATATGTACATACATATGTATACACACATACATACATATATATACCAATATGTATATTATATTTACATATTAACTGTGTGAAATGCATTGGAGGTATGTTTCCCAATCATAGGATCATTATTGCTGAGTTAGAAGGGGCCTCAGGGACCATCTATTTCGAGTATCTAATTTTTTATGAGTGAAGAAGCTGAGGTGGCCCAGAGAGGTTAAACAACTGGTCCAAGATCAAGCAGATATAAGGATATAATCATGGGATTCAGCCTGTGGCCTCTGATTTCAAATACAGGCTCTTTCCAGGGTATAGAAATAAGATTCCTGAGTGACTAAAGGAAGTATGACGATGAGGGTCATATTCCTTATTGCTATTATTTTGATGAAAATTAGCCTTAAAAGCAAACATACATATATATGTGTGTGTATATATATATATATATATATATATATATATATATATATATATATATATATATATTATATATGTACGTGTATGTGTGTGTGTGTATACACATTTGACTTAGGACGATGGAGCTTAATCAGAAAACCTTTAGAGTGAAGACCTTGAAGGAATCTCTGCTGAAATAAATGATGAGAGGTAATCTAAAAGAGAAAAAGAAATTATGTCAATAATAATTTTGAGTAGCTAAAAGGAAATACTGGGGAAAATAAGGAGCCTATGATGATCTGTTTGAGTTAGCTTTGGGAAAAATAAACCAATAAATCAATAATATCTTGTGACAATTTCTATTGAGAAACTTAAGGAAAAAAATAAAAGCATTCTAGACACCAGTTCTGAATTATGCAACAAAGTAACGAATATCTCTGTACTCTTTGACCCAAAGATCTCACCACTGGGCATATACTCTAATGCCATACATTATAATAGGAATCAGAGTCAGGACTTGAACCCAAGTTCTTTAACTCTAGATTCAATTATACCACTATCCTCTGCTACCTCTTCTTTCATAGCACATAGGTCATTTTCTGATAGTTTTACCTCTATGTAGCATGAGTGTCTATAGTTGGAGAATACTCCTAGAAAAGGTTTAGGGGAAAAAAGAAACATCAAAGACTCACAGATTCATAGGATTTAAAATTGGAAAGGACTATAGAGACCCTATACTCCAAATCCCTCATGATTCAGATTTTGAAATTAAGTCTGTAGAGGGCTGGCTTGCTGGGAACAGAATGTATCTTGCCATTTCTCTTGATGCTAAAATAAAGGCTTTAAGTAGTGAATTCTCTAAAGTGAACCTGGAATCATATATTTCTTTGGAAAGGAAAAAAAACCCTATTGTTTTTCGAAATATACTCTGTTAGTTCCAAGCAGCAAAATTGGATATGTATGGGAAAGAAACACCAGCACTCAGTGGATCATCAAATCAAGGGGAGTAGCATATACTCCCTATGTCAGGACCCAATTACATGAGCTCCCAACCCAGATACTTTGTTCCAACCAGTTCAGTCCCACCTTGGTGTTTTTGGCCTCCACCTACATTGTCCTTTCCAAACTTCTGATATTACCTACTCTTCAATGGTCAGCTTACTTTTATTTCTGATATGAAACATTACCTGACACTTTGAACTAATGCTAGGTTTTCCCTTATCTTTTTTCCTTTTAAATTATAATCCATATCATACAAGTTAGTATTGCTTCATAATGTTTGCAGATTCCAGCACAACTTAGCAAGCTTCAAATTGGAGGTGGAGTCCTATGTGAAAAGAAAAGAAAAGAAAAGAAAAGAAAAGAAAAGAAAAGAAAAGAAAAGAAAAGAAAAGAAAAGAAAAGAAAAGAAATCATAGAAGTTTTTTTTTTCTAGTGGCAAGACTACCCTCTAGAAACTAAGATGGTTCCTATCAGCTGGGGAATGACCATACAAATGATTGTGGAATATGAATATAGTGGGAGACTACTATGCTGTAAGAAAGGATGAAAAGGGTGGTTTCAGAGAAACCGGGGGAAGACTCATAGGAATTAATGCTAAGTGAAATGAGAAAAACATTTTGTACAATAACGTAAAGATGAACAACTCTTAAAGACTTAAGAACTCTGATTAATGCAATGAATAGCCAGGATTCCAGAAAATCATTAGAACCAGTGATGAAGCATGCTACCCACCTCCTAACAGAGAAACCTCACTCAAGATAAAAGTATGTTTTTGGATAAGGCCAAAGTAGGAATTTGTTTTGATTGATTTCTATTTTGTTATGGTTTTTTTCCTTATCTCTTCTCCTAGTGGGGGTGAGGTGTGGGAAGATTATAGAAGGGAGAGAAATCAAATGCTTGATAATTGAAAAACAATTGAAACAAGGTAGATTCAGTTCAGATGCTGATAATAGAACTTAGAAGCAACTTTGGAGATTAAGCACAAACCTGTCCTTTTAAAAAATGAGGAAATTGAGTGTGATGCCTACACAGCTCTTAAGCAGAGCCAGATTTTTAACCTAGGACATAATATCATAGGACTTAGAGCTGCGAGAGAAATGATTATTTCTCTGCCATATTAATAATCAATTATTGAATTAGGACTAGGATCTTTTCAGAAGCCTACAGGTTGTTTAGTCTCTGAAGGACATTGCTGATAATGAGATTAAATTAACTTTCTTTTCTCTCTTGTTCAGATCCCTCCGAGGTGGAGAAGACCATTGTGCTCTATACAGGTTTGGGTGGGGATAAATTCATTGATCAGATGCCCAAGGTTGGGCAATTTAGAAATAAATGACATATTCAAAGTCAGCACCCCCTTCCCTAGTCCCTCATTAGAAGAGGTCCACCTTTCATTGTAATAGTCGTTCTCCCTCATTATTTGCTAACCAGAGTCAATTGCCATCCTCTTCTTGGTGCACCCACTCTTCCAAAGGTGTATAAACTGTGAGCCCACCTCCATGACTGGTTTTTGGCATTCTCGAGTGTCTCTGACCCATTTTGTTGGTATTATGCCAGCATTATTAATATAATGATTAATTGCCCAGAAACTAGATCTCTCAAACTTTTTAAATGTCACAGCTAGAAGAGACAGAGATCATTTTATGGATCAGGAAACTGAAGACTCCTTAATGAAGTGACTAAAGTCACACAGCTAATCAATAAGGAAGACAAGATTTAAACCAATAACTACAAAACCAGTTTCTTTCCACTGTCCCATGTGGACTTTGATACCTGAGTCCAACTGCTTGGCTCACTGAAGTCCCTATGCATACACTACCCTGCTCCTTAGTGGTCTGGCTTTTGGACCCTGACCTCAAGCCTGCCTATTCCTGACAGTGACTTTTGTTTCTTTTGGTGATGAACCTGCTCTTAGCTCTGAACTCAGACCCCTTGAACTGCCCAGTAGTGAGTGTTTCCTGATACTGTAGGCTCTCAGTATCTTCAGATAATGTCTTTGCTTTACTCCCTTTCGATTACATCTTAGCACTTTTCTTTGACTTATAGGAACCTGAATGAGATTTAAGCTCATTCCCTCACTTAGGGAAACCATCCCAAGTTTATTCCATTCCTGCAGCTGGTTCACCAGGCAGTGAACAACTGTTACCCACCTGTCCCTATCTCTCAGCTGCCCTCTAGTGGCTGCTGTCAATACTACCATACCTTGTCGGTTTAACCATTTGTGTGCTAGATGCAGAATCACCAAATCTTAGATTTGGAAGGGTCCTCTGAGATGATCTAATCTAGGGCTTCTTAACATGAAATCCATGGAGGTACATCAATAAATTTGAGGGTTCTGTGAATGTGGATGGGAAAATTATACCTTTATTTCCAATAACCTCTAGCTGAAATTGAGCATTTCCTCCAGAAATAAATGTAGACAACAAACCACTCTTCTCTGAAGGGATATATAGGTTTCACCAGTCTGCCAAAAGGGTTAATGACAGAAAAAGCTGATGACCCATCATGATCTAAAATAAGCAATATCTGAACATGGATTTCCTCCACTGAAACCTTGATAATTCATTATCTATCATCTACTTGAAGACCTAAAACAATAGACTCATTAGCTCATGAGGCTAATCAAGCTACTTTGGGACAGCACTGATTTTCAGTAGTTATCACTTAGATTAAGTCAGAATCTGACTTTTTTTTTTACAATTTCTAGTCACTCCCTGGTCCTAGTCCTGTCCTCTGGAGTAATACAAAACCAAATGTAATCACTCTTCCACATGTAGCACTCTTCAAATGCTTGAAGAAAGTATCATACCTATCCACATCATTTCCTTTTAGTCTAGGCTGACCATCCCCTAGTAGTTCCTTTTACTCATCCTCCTGAGGCATTGTCTCCATCCTTGTTGCCTCCTGTGGATGCCAGTGATAGAGAACTCACAGAATATCAAAGTTGGAAAAGAGCCCAGTGGTCATCTAATCTAGCCTATGAGACTGAGCAGGCATTTCTATTAGCCTAAAGATCCTTAGCCTTTTCTATGTCACGGACCCTTTTGGCTATCTAGTGAAGCCCATGGATCCCTTCACAGAGTGTATACATGCATATATGATATATACATACATATATGTATATATAATGTGTGTGTATATATATCTAGACAGATTTTATATATATATATACATATATATACATGTATACACACATATATGCCTGTATACAAATGCTAAATTTCAATTGGAGATTAATGAAAATGATATAATTTCTCCCCCCATCCAAGTTTGCAGACCATCTGAAAACCACCAATAGACAATAGTCTATGGGTAACATAGATTTCATGCCCCCTAGTTGAGAATCCCAGCCCTAGACCATCCCCAACAAGCATTCACTTGAAGATCACCCTGGCTCCCTGCTGGATCAGCTTTTCATGCAAAATAGAAACGAGTGACAAAATACAGGTTAAGTACAGGGGCTGAAGTTAGAGGCTCTGACTGGTTTACATACTTGGGCAAAATGTGGACATACCATTCTCATTATGACAAACACTCTCTATTTCTCAAAGGCATATTAGCACATAACCAACCTGCTTAAAAGAGGTGATAAAAGACTAGAAAGGACCTTACAGCTCATTTTACATGTAAGGAAACAGAGGAACAGTTTGGTAGTACTACCTTTAAAATGTGCAGTTACCTTTATTCTCTAACCCATTACAAACAATTCCCCCATTGGAAAGCTTTAGTTATCAGAAGAAAATATAAAAATGTAATTCATCAAGAAAAGCAAAGAAATACCTGATGTGCAGTGTTGGGGGTTGTTATTGCTGCTACAAAATCAAAGAATGAAAAACATCCTGTAAAACCCTTTCTACTGCCTGTGTGGCAAGTCAGCAAGCTCACTAAAGTCAATGTCTCACTGTGAGCATTGGACATTTCTAGAAAGGAATGCCTAGCATACAGCAAGGTTATTGGCTTCAGCCGTTATTTTGACAATGCAGAATACACCTGGATTGTTGGCACAGCCTATATACCCTGAGGAATTTGAAGGAAATGAAATCTGGTATCCTGATCTGGAAGTGATTTTCAGTGGATTGTAGCTGAATTTAGCAGCTTTTATTCAGAGATTCCAAGAAAACCTATTCAGTATTTTTTTAATAGTACTGGGAGAGCAAGTTTCAACCCTGGACTTTCTCTCCTGATCTTTTCTCTAGTCACTAATCTACAACTTGGTTTTTCATCTGTAGAAAGAAAAAGTTGGAATAGATAATCTCTAAGGTCTCTTCCAGGTCTCAAACCAATGATCCATATAATAAGCATAACAACCTTGCTTTCCCTCCAGCAATGTTCTACAATTTAACTGGTGAGTAATTTTTTGGAGAAGATTGAACCTGTGATTTCATAGGTATATGGACCTCCCAGTGAGGAAATTCCTGGCACCTGCTCTGTATCCAAGAAGGGGATGAGATGGGGAAAGACTGTGAAGGTAGAGGGAACAGATGAAGCATACCCACTCCACTTCATTAATCTCTCTCCACATTGCCCACAGTTTTCTCCTCCATTCCTGGTTCCAAGTAGACCTGCTTTCTGCCTCAGACTTTATGGTCTAGGCTATTGCTGTGTTGGTTCGTTCCATCATTAATTTTCCAATTCTGTGTCTCATTCTTAGTTAATAAAATAAATTAATACAGGATAGCACAGTGCCTTAAATAGGGTGTATATGCAATGAACATTTGAAGAAGGAAGGAAGGAAGGAAGGAAGGAAGGAAGGAAGGAAGGAAGGAAGAAAAGAAAGGAAGGAGGGAAGGAAGGAAGGAAGGAGGGAGGGAAGGAAGGAAGGAAAGAAAGAAATTAGATATGGTTGGGGAGGAGGAACAGAAGGAGCGAGGGAGGGAGGAAGAGAGGTTTGTGATAATGAATTTTAATAGAGTTGTGAATTACCCTCTCATGAACCATATTTAAATTTTTGTTTAAATGGGTCTTGGGGCTAATGCCTTAACCCAGTGGTGAGAGTCTCAAATGTGATAAAAGGCCAGTAAAGTACATAATGAAGAGTAAGTAAGCCTTTGGACAATTATCAAACAATACCACTAAAATCAACTGATTTAGTCAGGCGCTTTCCTAGTTATCCTATGTGGGGGGAGGGGAAATGGAACCAGAACTCTAATTTCATTGGCATAGCAATTCCCAATGAGAAAATACCTTTGACCAATGAAGAATAAAGATTAGCACTTGAACCACTAACCTCTAGTCTCAGAGACCGGTGTCTTTGAAAGCTCCAGTGACTTACTCAGGGTTGCACACCCATTGTCTTTCAGTGGCAATAAATGAATCCAGGCACCCTGACTTTGAGGTCAGCTCTTTGTTCACTTTTCTGTGACATCCTCTTTGCAGGCTACAGACAGACTCAATTCACCAGAGGGTCTCTAAAGTAGGTTCGGTGTTTCCAAAAAGGATTTGGGGAATGTTTGGGAGTGTTTGGGAGCCAGCTAACACAAATAAATGGCATTTATATGGTACTTTATTTTTTTTTTTATAAATTTCTTTATTTATTTTTAGTTTACCACACACGGTTCTACATAGTCTTGAGTTCCAGTTTTTCTCCCCTCCCTCCCCACTCCCTCCCCAAGACAGCATGAAGTCTCATATAACTGTCATGTATAACTTCGCATTGAATTAATTTATGCACTAGTCAAGTCGTGGAGAAGAACCTTGACCAATGGAATGAATCATGAGAAAGAAGAAACAGAACCAAAAAAAAAAAAAACCAAAAACAAAAACAAAAGAGAAGCAGAAAAGGCGAGCATGTAGTGTGCCTCAGTCTGTATTCAAACTTCGCAGTTCTTTGTCTCGATGAAGATAGTATTCTCCATCGTGAGTCCCCTGGAGTTGTCCTTGTCCCTTAGGTTGCTGAGAAAAGTGCAGTATGTCAGGGTTGGTCCTCACAGAATCCATATATCTGTGGCTGTGCACAACGTTCTCCTGGCTCTGCTCCGCTCACTCAGCATTATGTCGTGTAGGTTTTTCCAGGTTGTTATGAAGTCTGCATCATCCCCATTTCTTATGGCACAATAGTATTCCATCACCTTCATATACCACAGCTTGTTCAGCCATTCCTCAATTGATGGGCATCCCTTTGATTTCCAATTCTTGGCTACCACAAAGAGAGCTGCTATAAATATTCTTGTACATATGGGTCCTTTTCCCACTTGCGTGATTTCTATGGGATACAACCCTAGAAGTGGTATTGCTGGGTCAAAGGGTATGAACATTTCTATAGCCCTTTGGGCATAGTTTTAAACCGCCCTCCAAAATGGCTGGATCAGCTCACAACTCCACCAGCAATGTAACAATGTTCCAATTTCCCCACATCCTTTCCAGCATTTATCATTCTCCTGATTTGTTATTTTAGCCAATCTGACAGGAGAGATGTGGTATCTAAGAGTTGTTTTGATTTGCATTTCTCTAATCAGCAGCGATCCAGAGCATTTTTCCATATGCCTGTAGATAGCTTTAATTTCTTCCTCTGAAAACTGCCTGTTCATATCCTTTGACCATTTCTCAATTGGGGAATGGCTTGTATTCTTATATATTTGGCTCAGTTCCCTGTATATTTTAGAGATGAGGCCTTTATCAGAGATACTAGTTGCAAAGATTTTCTCCCGATTTTCTGCTTCCCTCCTAATTCTTGTTGCATTGGCTTTTTTTGTACAAAAACATTTCAATTTGACATAATCAAAATTATCCATTTTGCATTTTGTAATGCTCTCTATCTCTTGTTGGGTCATGAATTCTTTACTTTTCCACAAATCTGATAAGTAAACTATTCCTTGCTTTCCCAAATTACTTAGAGTATCAACTTTTACTCCTAAATCATGAACCCATTTTGACTTTATTTTGGTATATGGTGTAAGATATTGGTCTATGCCCAGTTTTTGCCCTACCATTTTCCAATTTTCCCAACAGTTTTTGTGAAATAGTGAATTATTAGCCCAGAAACTGGCCTCTTTGGGTTTATCAAAGAGTAGATTGCTAAACTTGTTGATTTCACCTATTTGTGTACCTATCCTATTCCACTGATCCACACCTCTGTTTCTTAACCAGTACCAGGCAGTTTTGATGACTGCTGCTGTGTAGTACAGTTTAATATCTGGTGTGGCTAAGCCCCCATCTCTAGCATGTCTTTTCATTAATATCCTAGATACTCTAGACCTCTTGTTTTTACAAATGAATTTTGTTATTATTTTGTCCAGCTCAGTAAAAAAATTTTTTGGCAGTTCGATTGGTATGGCACTGAATAGATAGATTAATTTAGGTAAAATTGTCATTTTTATTATATTAGCTCAGCCTAACCATGAGCAACTGATATTTCTCCATTTATTTAGATCTGATTTTATTCGCGTGAAAACTGTTTCATAGTTATGTTCATATAGGCCCTGGGTTTGTCTTGGCAAATAGACTCCCAAATATTTTATAGTGCCTTCAGTAACTTTGAATGGAATTTCTCTTTCTATCTCTTGCTGTTGGGCTTTGTCAGTAATGTATAGGAATGCTGAGGATTTATGTGGGTTTATTTTATATCCTGCAACTTTGCTAAAGTTGTTTATTATTTCAAGTAGTTTTTTACTTGATTCTCTAGGATTCTCTAGATAAATCATCATATCATCTGCAAAAAGTGATAATTTAGTTTCTTCTTTTCTTATTCTAATTCCTTCAATTTCTTTTTCTTCTCTTATTGCTACAGCTAATGTTTCTAGTACCAAATTGAATAATAGGGGTGATAATGGACATCCTTGTTTCACCCCTGATCTTATTGGGAATGCATCTAGTTTATCCCCATTACAAATAATGCTTGTTGATGGTTTTAGGTAGATGCTATTTATAATTTTGAGGAAGGTTCCACTTATTCCTATGCTTTCTATTGTTTTTAATAGGAATGGGTGTTGTACTTTGTCAAAGGCTTTTTCTGCATCTATTGAGATGATCATATGGTTTCTGCTAGTTTTGTTGTTGATATGGTCAATTATGCTAATAGTTTTCCTAATATTGAACCAGCCTTGCATTCCTGGAATAAATCCTACCTGGTCATAGTGTATTATTCTCGTAATGAGTTGCTGCAATCTTTTTGCTAATATTTTATTTAAAATTTTTGCATCAATATTCATTAGAGAAATTGGTCTATAATTTTCTTTCTCTGTTTTAACTCTACCTGGTTTGGGTATTAGTACCATATTTGTGTCATAAAAAGAATTTGGTAGGACTCCTTCTTCACCTATTTTCCCAAATAGTCTACAAAGTATTGGAATTAGTTGTTCTTTAAATGTTTGATAGAATTCACATGTAAAACCATCTGGCCCTCGAGATTTTTTCCTAGGGAGTTCGTTGATGGCTTGCTCAATTTCTTTTTCTGATATGGGGTCATTAAGAAATTTCACTTCCTTCTCTGTTAGTCTGGGCAGTTTATGTTTTTGTAGATATTCATCCATATCTCTAAGGTTGTCAAATTTATGGGCATACAGTTGGGCAAAATAATTCCTAATTATTGTTTTGATTTCCTCTTCATTAGAGGTGACCTCACCCTTTTCATTTTTGATACTGGTAATTTGATTTTCTTCTTTTTTTTAATCAAATTGGCCAAAGGTTTATCAATTTTATTGGTTTTTTCATAAAATGAGCTCTTTGTTTTATTTATTAATTCAATAGTTTTCTTGGTTTCAATTTTATTAATCTCTCCTTTGATTTTCAGTATTTCTAATTTGATATTTAATTGGGGGTTTTCAATTTGCTCTTTTTCTAGCTTTTTCAGCTGTATGCCCAGATCATTGATCTCCTCTTTCCCTGTTTTATTCATGTAGGCATTTAGAGATATAAAACTTCCCCTAAGAACTGCTTTTGCTGCATCCCATAAGTTTTGGTATGTTGTTTCATTATTGTCATTCTCTTGAATGAAATTATTAATTGTTTCTCTGATTTGTTCTTTGGCCCACTCACTCTTTGGAATTAAATTATTTAGTTTCCAATTAGTTTTTAGCTTATTTTTCCATGGTACTTTATTAAAAATGATTCTTATTGCATCATGATCTGAAAAGGATGCATTGACTACTTCTGCTTTTCTGCACTGGATTGTGAGGTTTTTATGCCCTAGTACATGGTCAGTTTTTGAGTATGTGCCATGTACTTTTGAGAAGAAAGTATATTCCTTTTTATCCCCATTCAGTTTTCTCCAAAGGTCTATCATATGTGCCTTTTCTAAAATTCTGTTTACCTCCTTAACTATTTTCTTATTTATTTTGAGGTTAGATTTATCAAGTTCAGAAAGGGGGAGGTTGAGGTCTCCCAATATTATAGTTTTGCTATCTATTTCTTCCTGTAACTCCCTTAACCTCTCCTCTAAGAATTTGTATGCCTTACCACTTGGTGCATATATGTTAAGCAATGATATTGCTTCATTGTTTACGGTGCCTTTTAGCAGGATATAATGTCCTTCCTTATCTCTTTTAATTGAATCTATCTTTACTTTTGCTTTGTCTGAGATTAAGATTGCTACACCTGCTTTCTTTACTTTAGCTGAGGCACAATATATTTTACTCCAGCCTTTTACCTTAACCCTATGTGTATCCCCCTGTTTCAGATGCGTTTCTTGTAAACAGCATATTGTAGGATTATGGTTTTTAATCCATTCTGCTATCTGCTTCTGTTTTGTGAGAATGTTCATCCCCTGCACGTTCAGGGTTGTGATTTCTATCTGTGTCTTTTTCTCCATCCTAATTCCCCCTGTTTATGCTTTTATTTCTCCCTTTCCCCTTCTCCTCCTCAACAAAGTTTTGCTTTTGATCGCCGCTTTCCTCAGTTAACCCTCCCTCTTTATTCCCCTCCCTTATCTTACCGTTACCCACGTGCTACTTCTCCTCTTCCTTCTGCCCTGCCCCCTCCCTTTTTCCCCCCTTACCCTCCCACTTCCCGTAGGACAAGTTAGATTTCTAAACTTATCAGAGTATGTTATTCCCTTCTTGAGCTAGATCAGACAGATGACAGTAAAGCTCAAATACTGCTCTTCTCCCTCCCTTCTTTCCCTCTACTATAATATGTTTTTTTGCCACTTCCTTTGGTGTAATTTACCCTTTTCTACTACCTCCTTACCACTTCCCTCATAGCCCTCCCTTTATATCTCTTATTTATATTTTATATCTTTATATCAGTTAATTTATACAGGCATTCACAACCTATGTATATCCCTTTCATTTGTCATAATAGTTGCACCATTCACAAGAATGACTTATATATGTATATGTATATATATATATATATATATATACACACACACACATATATATATATATATATATATATATTATATATATATATATATATACATACATACATAAAAAACATACATAAGATGATATAATCCCACATAAAGATGTAAACAACCTAAGCTTATTGGTTAATGAGGTTTGTGGGGTTTTTCCCCCTGGTTACCTTTTTATGTCTCTCTTGAGTTTTGTATTTGGAGATCAAATTTTCCATTGAGTTCTGGCCTTTTCATCAGGAAGGTCTGGAATTCCCCTATTTCATTGAATGTCCATCGCCTTGCCTGGAAAATTATGCTTAGTTTTGCTGGGTAGTTGATCCTTGGTTGTAGTCCCAGCTCCTTTGCCCTTCGGAATATCATATTCCAATTTCTCTTGTCTTTTAATGTGGAAGCTGAGAGATCCTGCGTGATCCTGACTGTAGTTCCACGATATTTGAATTGCTTCTTTTTGGCTGCTTGCAGTATTTTCTCCTTGAGTTTATAGCTCTGAAATTTGGCTATAATGTTTCTTGGTGTTTTCAGTTTGAGATCTCTTTCAGGGGGTGATCGGTGAATTCTTTCAATGACTATTTTGCCCTCTGGTTCTAGGACCTCTGGGCAGTTGTCTTTGATAATTTCTTCGAAGATACTCTCAAGGCTCCTTTTTTCATCGTGGATTTCTGGTAGACCAATAACTCTCAAATTGTCTCTCCTGGATCTATTTTCCAGGTCAGTTGTTTTGCCAATCAGATATTTCACATTTTTTTCTATTTTTTCATTCTTTACATTTTGTTTTATTACTTCTTGATGCCTCATAGATTCATTAGCTTCCACTTGCTCAAGTCTAATTTTAAATGAGTTAGTGTTTACATTTTGCTTTTGAGCCTCCATTTTCAATTGGTTGATTTCGCCTCTCAGGGTGTCCTTTTCTCTCTCTAGATTCTGAATCTCCGTAGCCATTTCGCCAATCTTATTCTTTAGGGACTTGATTTCTTCAGTGGATTTTTTCTCCCTTTTTTCCATTTTTTCCATATTTTCTTTTAGCTCCCTAATTTGGTTTTTAAAATCCTCCTTTAGCTCTTCCAGCAGTGCTTTTTGGACTGGAGACCAGTTCATATTAGCTTTTGAGGTATCTGATGTATCTACCGTGTCATTGCCATCCTCCTCCATATCGATATTTTGATCCTGCCTGTCTCCATAAAAAGAATCTATTGTCCTCGGTTTTTTTGTATTCTTCTTCATGTTTGTTGTTTTCCCTTTTCCTGGCCTTACAACCAATTTCTATCTGTGGGTCTCAGGGCTTTCTGTCCCAGCTTACTTATTCTGGGGGTTGTGAGTCTAGAATTATAACCTTCAGTTTCCTGAGGTGTGGGGGAGGGGTCTGGCTCCCTGGCGTCTCACTCCCTGTGGGTGCTCTCCAGCACTTGCTTTTCAGCAATGGTCTCAGCTGTTTGTTGTTTGAGCTGATGTCTGGCACTTCCCCTGGGGGAGCAAGGTTACGTCTTGGCTCTCGGTGTTGACCCCTGCCGACTCTGCGGGACTAATGAACTTCTAGTATTTGTCCTGTGAGGCCCCACTACTCTCTCCTCTGTTTCAGTTCTCTTTTTTTTTCCCCGAGGAATTCTCTGGGTGGGGAGGGGAGGGATTAGAGCCGTTTACCTGGCCATTGAGTCTTCCAGAAGTTCAAGAAGCCGAGTTCCTGGGTTTAACTAGCGTCAGGAGTGGGTGTTTTCACGGCCGGTGCCGTTGCGCTGCCTCTCGTCGCTCCCACAGACTGCCGTACTGTGTTGGGAGTCCTGGGGATCTCTGCCAGTTCCGGGCGCCCAGCTTTCTCCCAGCCCGTCTCCCACGTGGATTTCTCCGCCAGCCGCTTCCGCCTTGGTCTGGAGCAGCTCCGCACCGAGCACTCTCCGAGCCTGCAGGATTGTTCCTCCGGCCTTTCAGACTCTCCCGGCTCGGAAATTTGCCTCACGCAGACTGCTCGGGGTTTCTGACTCTCTCAAATCTGCTCAAATTCACTTTTTTATAGGAATCTGACAGACCTTGTGAGAGAGCTCCAGTAAGACGCTGCCTTCATGCGGCCATCTATATTTAAAGTACCATATAAATGGCATTTATATGGTACTTTAAAGTTAATAACAACAGGTTTCTAACACCAATATTCACCTTGCCTCCTCTCTCTTTTATCCCACCTAGCTAATCAGCTGCTAGATCTTGTCATTTCTACTTCTCCAATGCTTCTCTCATCTTACCCCTCTCTCTGCTCCTGTAGGCAGTGCCCTAGTTCAGGTCCCCACCACCTCTTTCTTGCATTATAGAAATGGTTTCCTAATACCTCAGATCTCTCCACAGACTAATTCATCGTTCACAATGTGGCCAATGAAGTCATCTTGACTTCACAATGTTCATACCACTCTCTACTCAATGAACTCCTATCTCCCTATTAGTTCTAGGACCAAACATAATCTCCACTATTTGACATTTGAAGCCCTTTATGCCCTGGCCCCACCCCACCTCATTCCTCTCTTTCACTTTTCTGTCCAGCCTAACTGGCTTTCTTTTTTTTCCACACCAAGCTCTCAATCTTCTTTTTTTTTTCTGGTTTTTATCATCTTTTTTATTTTATTTTATTTTTTATGTATTTAATTTATTTAATATATTTAGTTTTCGGCATTGATTTTCACAAGAGTTTGAATTACAAATTTTCTCCCCATTTCTACCCTTCCGCCCACTCCAGGATGGCATATATTCTGGTTTTCCCATTCCCCAGTCAGCCCTCCCTTCTGTCACCCCACTCCCCTCCCATCCTCTATTCCCTTCCTTTCTTGTAGGGCAAGATAAATTTCTACACCCCATTGCCTGTGTATCTTATTTCCTAGTTGGATGCAAAAATCTTTTTTTTTTTTGTTTTTGAACATCTGTTTTTAAAACTTTGAGTTCCAAATTCTCTCCCCTCTTCCCTTCCCACCCACCCTCCCTAAGAAGGCAAGCAATTCAACATAAGCCACAGGCATATCATTACATAAAACCCTTCCACAATACTCATGGTATGAAAGACTAACTACATTTTGCTCCTTCCTAACCTATCCCCCTTTATTGAATTTTCTCCCTTGACCCTGGCCCTTTTCCAAAGTGTTTGTTTTTGATTACCTCCTCCCCCATCTGCCCTCCCTTCTATCAATCCCCCATTTTTATCTTCTTCTTCCTTCTTTCCTGTGGGGTAAGATACCCAATTCAATGTGTATGGTATTCGCTCCTCAGGTCAAATCTGATGAGAGCAAGATGACTCTTTCCCTCTCACTTGCCCCCTCTTCCCTTCCCTTGCTTTTTCTTGCCACTTTTATGTGAGATAATTTACCCCATTCTATCTATCCCTTTCTCCCTCTTTCAATATATTCCTCTCTCATCCCTTAATTTGATTTCATTTTTTTAGATATCATCCCTTCATATTCAACTCACCCTGTGCCCTCTGTATATATATATATATATATATATATATATATATGTATATGTATATGTATATGTATATACATACATATATACATATATCTACACATATATACATACACACACATATATGTGTGTATATATATATGTGTATATATATATATATATATATACATATATATATATATATATATATATATATATATATATATATATATATATATATGCATATTCCCTTCAGCTGCCCTAATACTAAGGTCTCATGAATCATACTCATCATCTTTTCCATGTAGGAATGTAAACAAAACAGTTCAACTTTAGTAAGTCCCTTGCAATTTCTTTTTCTTGTTTACCTTTTCATGCTTCTCTTGATTCTTGTGTTTGAAAGTCAAATTTTCTATTCAGCTCTGCTCTTTTCACTGAGAAACCTTGAAAGTCCTCTATTTTATTGAAAATCCATATTTTGCCTTGGAGCTTGATACTCAGTTTTGCTGGGTAGGTGATTATTGGCTTTAATCTTAACTCCATTGACCTCTGGAATATTGTATTCAAAGCCCTCAAATCCCTTAATGTAGAAGCTGCTAGATCTTGTATTATTCTGATTGTTCATTTGTTATTTCTAACTGTATTATTCAAATTGTTTCTTTCTGGCTGCTTGTAGTATTTTCTCCTTGATCTGGGAGCTCTGGAATTTGGCAACAACATTCCTAAGAGTTTTCTGTTTGGGATCTATTTGAGGAGGTGATCTGTGGATTCTTTCAATTTTTGTTTTACCCTCTTGCTCTAGAATATCAGGATAGTTCTCCTTGATAATATCTTGAAAGATGAGACCTAGGCTCTTTTTCTGATCATGGCTTTCAGGTAGTCCAATAATTTTTAAATTCTCTCTCCTGGATCTATTTTCCAGGTCAGTGGTTTTTCCAATGAAATATTTCACATTGTCTTCCATTTTTTCATTCCTTTGGTTCTGTTTTATATGTCTTGATTTCTCATCAAGTCACTAGCTTCCACTTGCTCCAATCTAATTTTTAAGGTAGTATTTTCTTCAGTGGTCTTTTGGACCTCCTTTTCCATTTGGCTAATTCTGCCTTTCAGGGCATTCTTCTCCTCATTGACTTTTTGGAGCTCTCTTGCCATTTGAGTTAGTCTATTTTTTAAGGTGTTGTTTTCTTCAGTATTTTTTTCAATATTTCTTGGGTCTCCTTTAGCAAGTCATTGACTTGTTTTTCATGGTTTTCTCTCATCCTTCTCATTTCTCTTCCCAATTTTTCCTCTACTTCTCTAACTTGCTTTTCCAAATATTTTTTGAGCTCTTCCATGGCCTTAGACCAGTTCATGTTTTTCTTGGAAGCTTTTGATGTAGGCTCTTTGACTTTGTTGACTTCTTCTGGCTATATGTTTTGGTCTTCTTTGTCACCAAAGAAAGATTCCAAAGTCTGAAACTGAATCTGAATCTGTTTTTGCTGCCTGGCCATGTTCCCAGCCAACTTATTTGACCCTTGAGTTTTCAACTGGGTATGACTGCTTGTACAGTAAAGAATACTTTGTTCCAAACTTGAGGGGATGCACTGTTGTTTTCAGAGCTATGTCTATACAGCCAGCTCTGCCACACCAGCACTCCTCCTTCCCCAAGAACTACCAACCCGGACCTGACTCAGATCTTAAGCAGGCTCTGCACTCCTGCTCTGATCTGCCATTTAATTCTTCCCACCAGGTGGGCCTGGGGCCAGGAAGCAACTGCAGCTGTAGTTCTGTAGCTGCACCACCTCCGCTGCTTCTGGGGGAGGGGGGTGGCTGAACCACAAACTCCTTTCACTGCCCACAGCTTTTCCCACTAACCTTCTCTGTTGTCTTTGGTGTTTGTGGGTTGAGAAGTCTGGTAACTACCACAGCTCACTGATTCAGGGCACTAGGGCCTGTTTCACCAGCTCCTGGTCTGGTTGGTCCTGCCGCTGCCCATGCTGGGCTCTGCTCCCCTCCGCTCCCAGTTATACGATAGACCTTGCCCAGTGACCATCCAGGCTGTCCTGGGCTGTAGGCCTGCTTCCCTCTGCTATTTTGTGGGTTCTGCACTTCTAGAATTTGTTCAGAGCCATTTTTATAGGTTTTTGGAGGGACTTGGCAGGGAGCTCACACAGGTCCCTGCTTTCCAGCCGCCATCTTGGCTCCGTCCCACCAGGCTCTCAATCTTCTGCCTTCATTTGTTTGCACTTGCTGCCCTAACCCTGTGTAGGGAATGCATTCCTTCCTCCTGGTCTACCTTAAAGAATCCCTCACTTCTTTAAAGGCACACCTCACACAGCACATGAAACCTCTCCGGAACTTGAGGGCAGTTCAATGTCTCTTGGAAATTGTGAGATGCAAATCCTCCCTCTTCCCTCCTCCTTCTCTTTAAATGAGACAATTAGAGAGTTTTAAAGAGGAAACTTGAAAATAATTCCTGCCAGCATTACCTGCTGGAACAATTGGCTTTCATTTACCAAGTGTAAACAAACCTGTTTTAATGTGCAGTGGTATCCAAAAGTGTTTCTATCAAGGCCATTTTGTTTGTAAATTCAATGTTTTTCTTCTCTTCCTGAACCTCCCCCCCACCCACCCCGCACCTCATATACACCACTCTCCCAGCAATTCTCCCAGGGATGCCAATGTTAAGTTTAGCATGAACTCAAATTTAAATTTAATTATGGGAAGGTTGGTCTTGAAGTCTACACAGAGCAGGAATTTAATTTTCTTC
This sequence comes from Trichosurus vulpecula, assembly GCF_011100635.1. Classification (NCBI taxonomy): domain Eukaryota; kingdom Metazoa; phylum Chordata; class Mammalia; order Diprotodontia; family Phalangeridae; genus Trichosurus; species Trichosurus vulpecula. The sequence goes on from NC_050574.1 coordinate 350,258,654, forward strand.
AGTTTCAATTTGCTTACAGGCATTTCAACTGAAGGAAATACAATCACTTTGCTGAATTTCTTTGCCAAATGTTGGAAGGATTCAAAGATGATTATTGAGATGGTTATTGCATTAAAGCATAATTTGCACCTACTGATCTGATAGCTAATTTTACATACTTAAAACTTCCTTTGTTGAATTGCATATACTTGGTGAATTATAGAATCATTCAACTAGAATTGCACATTCTATATGGATTTACTATAACTTTCATTGGTTTAAATTAAAACATGTTAAATTCATTGTGTTATATATAAATTTTCTTGAAAGTTTAATAGCTGTCACATACACACACACACACACACACTCACACACACACACAAAATAATGATTAGGGTTAGTTCGACCCGTGCTTCATGAGTTCTAATATCACTAGTCATGGCATATGAGATTAAAACTATGTCCTAGAGAAAATAATCTCAGTGTGTGCTATTGCTAAGAGGAATTTTTTGGTTTGTTTTGACTCAAACATCCTGTCTTTAGTTGCATCCAATATTCCTGAATTTCAGCAAATATTTCAGCGGAGATCATACAATCTTACATTTAAAGATGAAAGGGAATTTTAGAGTTCACCAGATCCCTTGCTTTATAATTGAGGAAACCAGGCCCTAGAAAGATGAAATGACTTGGCCAGGGTCATACAGGTGAACAGTAGCAGAGTCAGGATTTGAACCCAAGTCATCTTCACTTCAATTCTGTCACTCCTTCCACTATGTCACACTACGTCTGCATTAGCTCTAGCATTAGCTGAAAATAAGGCCAATTTGTCAATCAGGCTTGAGTATTACTTTAATTTCCACTCAATTGTAGGTACCTCAGACTCAACGAATTCAAAACAGAAGTCTTTATCTTCCACAGCTAAATCCAAGCTCCTCCAAATTTCCCTAATTCTTCTGAGGGAAATGTCATTCTTATAGTCACCCAGGTTCAGACCCTCAAAGTTGTTCTCCAATCTTTCCTCTATTTTATCACATGTATTTAATCAGTTGGCAATCTTAACTTCATATCATTTCTCATATTCATCTCCTTCTTTCCATTCACACAACTACCATTGTAGTTTAAGCCCTAATCACTGTAGCACATAGGCTCTCGGGCAAGGATGTGCTGCTAAATACTTAATAACTAGCTTTCCTGATATAGTATGTACACTTTTAAGTTAAATCTTCATTATTAGTCTTTTCCATTACTTTCTTAAATCTAGACTATCAATAAAATAATAATTCAAGCTGGGACTTGTAGCCTTTGCTAAGTTCCAAGGTGCCATGCTGATTTAAATGGGCTTCAGAACACCCATGCTCTGAGGCTGCTATCTGCCAGTGAGATGATACTTGTAAAACACAACACAATGTCTATGCAAAGGAAGTGCTAAGTAAATGCTTACTCCTTCCCTTTCCTCACACACGCGCTTACTATCCCAACTAACACAGACTAACAAAAACCTAGAAAGAAAAGTGTATCCAGGAGGAGAGAGTGATTGTCAGTGTCAAAGGCTACAGAGAGGTCAAGGAGAATGAGGATTGAGAAAAGGCCATTGGATCTGGCAGCTAAGAGATTATTAACAACTAACTTTAGAGAGAGCAGTTTTGATAGAATGATAAAGTTGGAAGCTGCATTGTGAGTGTGAGAGGAGAGAGAGTGGAGTCACCTTTATAGATGACCTATTCAAAGAGTCTGGCTACAAAGGGAAAAAGAGATGTAGGATGTTAGTGGAGTTGGAAAGACCAAGTGAGGGATGAAGGCGGAGATAGTGGCAGAAGGCCTCTGAGTGATGGAAAATGAAAGAGAACAGGGGAAGGTCATGATGAATGGCCTCAATTCCCCCCTGTAAAATAGGCAAGGATCTCAATTAGAAATTTGGGAGAGGGCTAGCCATATGCATTTTGAGGAGGGATGAAAAGTTTTGGAAGAACAGCTGTGGAGAGTAGAATAGTGAGTTGATAAGAGAGGTATTGTAAGATTGCCTAGTACCAGCAAAGGCCTAGTTGAGGTTGTAAAACATAAATTTATAGTGCACCCAGTCAGAATGGTTGCACAATGCTCTTCATTTTCATACAGCAGCACATGTGTAGGAGCAAAGGACCAGTACTCTATCCACTGTGCCATCTGGCTACTTCTGCCATCTAAGCTTTGGACTCAGCTTCCTTCTATGCCCTTAGCCAAAGAGGATCTTGTGAGCTTTGAAAGGTCTGGAGGAGTCTGAACTTTCCATCTTCTCATTGACATTCTAGCAGTGCTCCCAGGACAGCAGCAGCTGGTGGCAATGTCTACATGAAGAGCTAAGAGCAGCCAGGACAGAATGAGGAAAGGAAGACAGACAGCTAGACAAAAAACCCAACAGAAAAGCGATTTCACACCTAAGGGGAACATTCGAAGGGCTCCAGGAAAAAGACTTCTAGAAGGTGTGTTACCTCATTTAGCTTGCCCTCTGTATGTATTGGTGGGAGAGTGGCACAGATATTTGAGGTGGAAAGTTTTGTGCTAACTGTTTTTATAAATTCTTTAAGCAAATAAATGCCTTACTACATGTCACTTTCTAAGTGGTAATTAAATCTGGCAGCCTATTGGATATCAACATGAAAATCACATACTGGTGGAGACTTGTGAGCCTTAGCTTTTGAAAAGCTACTCCCAAGTCTTCAGGGATATCCCCTAGACTTTGAAGAAGTCAACTAACTGTCAAGCTGTGGGGACTTGTGCCATTGAGAATGTAAGTTTGGGAAGTAGCTTCAGCAACTGAATGGGCTGTGTATAACAAATCTTATCACTTATGAAAACAATCCCTTCACTCAAGGATCTCCCTTTCTTTACAATAATGTTGAAAGTCAGAGACAATAAAGTGTCTTTGACAAATTTCAAATTTATTGTAATCTTAACTTTCATGTATTTATGAACTGTGAAGCATGGAGTATTTCATTTGACTATGGGAATAAATGGGACCCTACAAATAGATGTGAGTTAAGAATAATAATGGCTTCTTTTTATAATATTGCTGTACTTGATCTTTTGGTCCAAAGGTTCATTCTTAGAAGCCAGTTGAAAGTACTTGAAATACAGTTAGGCCCCATATTACAAAAGATTTTGTCCCAAGGATAAGCATTGTAGTTTAGTAGATACAGAGCTGGCCTTAAATCTATGAAAACTTGATTTCTAATCCTATTTTTTTTGACAAATCCTGGCTATATGACCCTGGGTGAGTAATTCAGCTTCCCTCTTAGTGCTCTAAGCTCACTAAGATTATAAATTGAAGAGAAAGTGCCAAGTTACATTAATAGAAAGATGTTTCTCTTTATATCAATGACATCCCAAGTCTAATACTTATCTCCATCTGTACAAAATGCCTTTATGTACCATTTTTTTTGAATGTGAAATAAGTGTTTCTAATAGAAATGATGACAAGCATGTCCAGTCCAGGCCACCAAAACAAAACAAAACAACAACAGCAACAACACAAAACTAAAACTAAACAATATATCATACCTGTGGTACAGTATATCAATAATTATATTATAATATAGCAATAAATATCCTGGGACACTCATATTTGCCCATGGTTTTAATCATTGACATGGAGAATATGTGGAACCAAGTCAAAATAGGATAGATTTCCTATGGAAAGTAAGCTCCTTCAGATATTGCAAGATGGGAAGTTGAGGCCCTGCACATTTTCCTTTTTATCTTTTCTACATTGATCATGGTTTGGCTGGGATGTGGAAGAATTGCAGGGACTCAAGATACTTTATGGGGTGTTATAGTGGCATGCGGATTCCATCAAAGCTAAGGACAAAATGGAGTATTTTCAATGAGATCCACAGCTACTCAAAAGAATTCAATTTAACAGTCCATAGAGAAAAATCCAAATAAATGAAGAATGAAGGATGTCTCTTGTCCAGATTATGATATAGAGTCTGATATAGCCTCTAAGTTCTTCCATTAGTACATGCATCTTGGATAGGCCTCAATGATGGACAACAATTTGAGCCCAGAATTGAGTAGGAAGAACAAATGAGTCTGGATAGTTTTGGGGAAATTAAAGATTTGATATCAGTTACCTCAAACTGCTTCCTGGCACAAAACTCCCACTTTTTTAAAGGAATATTAGAATGAAAATTTTGTTTTAACATCACATCTATTTTTCCAATATACTTTTCAGGGAAGCGAGGTGGTGCAATGGATAGAGTACTGGGCCTGGAGTCCTGAAGACCTGAGTTCAAATCAGGCCTCAGACATTTATTAGCTGTGTGACCTTGGGCATATCACTTAATCTTGTTTGCCTCAGTTTCCTCATCTGTAAAATGAGCTGGAGAAGGAATTGGCAAACCACTTTCATATATTTATGAAGAAAACCTTGACTGAAAACAAATATTTTCCCAACACATTGGTCCTTTGCCCCACCCTAAACACACCTTTATAACAAAAAATTTAAAAAAAAAGGAAAGGAAAAAGTCCAATAAATCTAACTAACCTATTCCCCAAGTCTGCTATTATATGTATACCCTGCTAACACTACAAAGAAGTGGATGGAGGTGGCTTCTCATACCTCTTCTTTGCAGCCAAACTTGGTCATTATAAATTCATAGTATTCAGTTTCAATTGCTGGGCTCTTGTTCTTTCCATCTGTATTGCAGTAGTCATTGTACATGGTGTTTTCTGGGTTTTGCTTATTTGACCTGAAGTATTCTAATTCTCCAGCTTTTCTGTATTTGTCATTTCTTATAGCACCATAATACAAGATTGCTTTAATATCCTACATTTTGTTTGGCTATTCCCCAACTGATAAATATCCACTTTGTTTCTAGTTCTTTTCTATTATGAAAAGTGATACAATAAATACTTTTCTATATATGAGACCTTTCATTACTGACCACCTTGGGGCAGTATGGCCTAGCAGTGTAGTCTCAATGGAAAGGGAATGGATATTTTAGTCACTCTTTTTGCATAATTCTACATCATTTCCAAGACCATTAGCTTAATTCATAACTCCACAAACAACGCATTCATGTGGTCTCTCCTACATTGACCATTCCCATTTTTTTGTTATTTTTGCTAAATTGTAGCATGTGAGCAGAATCTTTAGAGTTGTTCTGATCTGTATTTTCTTATTATTAGTGATTCAGAGGATTCTTCCAAATGTTGTTCCAACATGGTGGAATATGGGCCAGGACCCAGTTGAACTCTTCCAACATTGTCCTCCAAACAATTTTAAAATAATACCTTAAATAAAATGTTAGAATAGTAGAGGTACTAAAAGGTTGGAGGGAGACATTTTTCTAGCCTGAAACAACTTAGGAGGTGCACAGGAAAGGTCTGTAAAACATGAGGGGCAGGGGCAACACAGACCTGGAGTGTGGCCTGAATACCAGTGTTGGGCCTTAAAAGCACCATGGGTAGTAGCAGAAGCAGCAGCTTTGAGAATTCTCAAACCAGATCAGACAACTGGTCAGAAAGAGATTACACAGAACTCTTTGCTGGCAGTAGGAGTGGCTGGTGCTGACTGGCAAATCTATTGCCTATAAGCAGTTCTGGGTCACAGTTCCAGGATGGAGAGGAGTGCTTGTGATCTGTCACAAAGGAGCAGGGGCCCTGGTCATAGTTCTGGGGCCAAAAGGAGCATTAGCACTTGTGGCTGTAGGTCAGCAAGGCCCTTCTTGGATAAAGACCAGAGACCAGATCAGGAGAACAGTGAACACACTTCCCCCCAGGATAAAACCACCTTAGAAGCATCAAAAACTTATAGATCCCCAAAACTAGTTCTGGAAACAGTAACAAGAATCCTGAAGCTTGGCATAGGGCCTTCTAACGCACAGGTGAGCAGAGCCCAACTTTAACATAAAGTTCAAAGTGAAGAAAAAGGCTGAGAAAATGAGCAAACAGCATCAGAAAAAAAAAGAATTTGATCATAAAAAACAACAAAAAAAAAGAAAAGCAACAACCTATTAAATTGGTAGGGAAGACCAAGACATAAACTCAGAAGACAATGTGAAAACAGCTACAAATTAAGCCTCAAAGAAAAATGCTAATTGGACCCAAGGCCAGCAATAATTCCTAGAAGAAATAAATGAAGAGATGAGTGGCAGAGGAAAAATTGGGGAAAGAAATGAGAGTGATCCAAAAATATATGAAAAGAGAATTAATAGCTTGGCAAAAGATGCACAAAAACACTGAAGAAAATATCACCTTAAAACAGAATTGGCCTAATGGATAAGGAGGTACAAAAATTTACTGAAGAAAATAACTCCTTAAAAAGCAGAATTAGTCAATTTTCTTCACTGAAGAAAATAATTCCTTAAAAATTAACTTGAAAAACTAGAAGCTAAAGACTCAACTAGATTCAAGAAACAAACAATATCAAAAGAATAAAACAAATGTAATAAAATGTGAAATACCTCATTGGAAAAACAATTGACCTGGGAAATAGATCAAGGAGAGATGAATTAAGAATAATTAGACTATCTGAAAGCTATGATTAAAAAAAAACAATTGAGCTAGAAATCATATTCCAAGAAATTGTAAAGGAAAACTGCCCTAATATCTGATCCGGAAGGTAAAATAGAAATTGAAAGCATCCATCAATCACATCCTAGAAGAAATCTGAAAATGAAAACTCCAAGGAATACTATAGCCAAATTCCAGAGCTTCCAGGTCAAAGAGAAAATATTGGAAACAATCAGAAAGAAACAATTTAATATCATAAAGCCACAGTCAAGAACACAAGGTTGAGCAGCTTCTACATTAAAGGAATGAAGGGCTCGGAATATGATATTGCAGAGAGAGAATGAACTAGAATTACGACCAAGAAAAATCTACCCAGTAAAACAGGTTAATCTTTCAAGGGGAAAAATAGATATTTAATGAAGTGGAGGAGGTCCAAGCATCCCTGATGAAAAGACCAGAGCTGAATAGAAAACTTGACATTCAAACACAAGACTTCAGAGAAGTATAAAAAGGTAAATATTAAAGAATAATCATAAGGGGCTCAATAAAGTTAATTGTTTACATTCCTATGTGGAAGATGATACATGCAACTCTTAAGAACTTTATCATTATTAAGGCAGTTAGAAGGAGTCTGCATCTACAGAGAACACAAGTATGATCTGATTGTCTTGAGACGATCTCCAGAAAAAAAGTGTAGGGGTGAGAAAGAGGGATGCAGTGGGAGCAGGGAGAAGAGAGAGGTAGAATGGGGAAATTTTGCTCATATAAGGAGGCATTGTAAAGGAGAGCTTTTATAGTGAAAGGGGAAATAAGGAAGTGGTAGGCTAAGCTCAAACTTCACTTTCATCAGATTTGGTTGAAAGAGAGCCATATATACATGTATACACACATATACATACACATATATGTATGTATATATACACATGCATACATAAGTGTGTGTATGTATATACACATACTCATTTGAGTTTAGAAATCTATCTTACCCAATGGGGTGATAGTAGGGGAAGGGGATAAGAGATACGGGGGGACTACAAGGGGAGGGAGGATTGGGGGATGTAGTGGTTAGAGGGAAGACAGACTCTTGAGGAATGACAGGATAAAAAAGAAAAAAAGGGTAAACAGAGGAAAATGAGAGGAAGAGAAATGCACAATTAATTATCATAAATGTGAATATGATGTGATAACCCATATAATGGAAGCAGATAGCAGAGTGGATTAAAAACTATAATCCAACAATATGTTGTGTACAAGAGATAACCTTGGGACAGAAAAACACAGAGTTGAAATGAAGGGCTAGAGTATAGTCCATTATATTGCAGCTGAAGTGAAAAAGGGCATGTGTGGCAATCATTATCTCAAACAAAGCAAAAGCAAAATTAGACCTAATTGTTTTGTTTGTTCTTTTGGAGGGGAGAAGGGAAGGCAATTGGGGTTAAGTGACTTGCCTAAGGTCACACAGCTAGTAAGTATTAGGTGCCTGAAGCTGGATTTGAACTCAGGTCCTCTTGACTCCAGGACTGGTGCTCTACTCACTGCTTTACCTAGCTGCCCCAATTAGACCTAATTGAAAGAGATAATCAGGAACACTACATTTTGATAAAAGGTACCATAGATAATGAAGTAATATAAAAACATTTTATAGCAAGTTTCTCTGATAAGGGCATCATTTCTTAAATATACAGGGAACTGAGCGAAAATTATAAAAACAAAACAAAAACAAATATAAAAAATGAGCCATTCCCTAGTTGATAGTCAAAGGATATAAATAGGCAGTTTTCAGAAGAAAGATTCAAAGCTATCTAAAACCATATAAAAATTTTCTAAATCACTATTGATTAGAGAAAGGCAAACAACTCCGAGGTACCACCTTACACCTATTAAAAATGACAAATGATGGAGGGAATGAGAGAGAATAGGTACAGTAATGAACTTTTGGTGGAATAGTTAACTAATCTAACCTTTCTGGAGAACAATTTGGAACTATTCCCAAGGGCTATAAAACTGTGTGTACCCTTTAATCTTGCAATACCACTACTAGGTTTACATCACAAAGAGGTCAAAGGAAAAGGACTTGTGGGTGCAAAAATATTTATAGCTGTTTTCTCTGTGATGGCAAATAATTGGAAATTGAAGGAATGGCTGAACATTATTATCGATTATTGTGGTATAAGAGATGATGATGAGGGTAGTTTCAGGAAAAAAATAAAACATGTAAAGATCTATATGAACTGATGCAAAGTGAAGTGAGAAGACCCAAGAGATCACTGTGCATAGTAACAGCAATGTTGTAATGATGATCAACTGTGAAAGACTTAAATACTCTGATCTATCTAGTGATCCAAGACAAGATGTCATGATGAAAAAAATGCTATCCTCCTCCAGAGAGATAACTAATAAACCTTCACTGAAGTATGACTCTCTTCCTTTTGTTTTTGGCTTTTTGTGTGTGATATGGCTAATATAGAAATAAGTTTTGCATGATTTCACATGTGTAATTGATATCATATTGTTTCTTCCTCAAATTGTGTGACAGAGGGAGAGGATGGCAGAGTATTTCAAACTTAAAATTTAAAAAGAAAAAAGTTAAAAATAAATCCATAATATATGTTTTTTTTTAAATTTTTTAAATGGTTGGTTGCTAATAATTTATAATTCTATTTTCCCCTCCCCCAAAAGTGTTGGTTTATATACTTTGGCCATTTTTCTATTGGGTGATGGTATTTGGTTTTCTACATTTCTCTTAGATACCTACACATCTTGGATATCAGATCCTTATCAGATATAGTTGATGCATTTTTCTTAGTATGTGCTTCTTTTTCCCCAGTTACATTAATTTTTTAATGGAAAAACTTTAAAAATAATCCATAAAAATATTTTTTATCTTTTGTAATTTATTTTAAAGAATTTATCCTCTGGCTATAGTTATGAAAGCTATACGATCTGCTTCTATTTTTGTGTGTGTGCCATACTCGTTAATATTTAAGTTGCACATCTATTTGCAATTTATGGTATTGTATAAGATGTTGGTCTAAATCTGATTTCTGCCAGATGTTTTTTCCAGTTTTCCCAGAAATTACTTTCAAGTAATAAGCTTTTTCATAGGTCATTTATGTTTTGATATTTGGCAAATACTGGATTACTGACCTCAATTATTCTAATTCTTCTTCATCCAGTCTGCTCCATTTATTCACTTTTCAATTTTTCAAAATCAATAGTTTTGATGATTACTAATTTATTAAAGACAGACTATAAGTTTTTAAACATAGATATTGTGGCAGTGGTGTTCTATGGCTATTAATCATGGAATATTATAGTGCCCACAATATAAAAACTGCAGGAGATCAAAGGATAATGAAAAGATGTATTGTGGGGTAAGTAGGTTTCTACATATTGTGAAAGATAATTTGTACACAAGCATTGCTGTTAGTAAGATTATGATATAAAAAAGTATGAACAGAGAAGGAAATGAGGTCATGTAGTAAGAGCAAGGTATAATAAACAGATAGACATGATTGATATCCATGAAATACTAAAAACCTAAAGTTTTCCACATGGTGATACATCTTCTATGGAATAATTATAGTACATTATGGACAAAGGTTGCAAAGTATGAGGAGCATATGGGTGTTGGGATACATGTGCATGAGAACAAGGATACATTTAAATCTTAAAATATTTTTTTCACTTAATAATAAAGAAAAAAGAGGGGTATAAAATACTTCCTGGCCCAAACTTTTCTATTTTTCATTTTGTTTTCTCAGGAAAAGATGAAATTTACAATTAGTATTCATAGTGCTTCTTCCAGTGAAGCGTATAGTTATATTTGTTCTGTTTCAGAGGAAAATGAAAATCTGGAAATCCTGGAAATTTTATAGACAAAGTTTGTTAGAGACAAAAGAATGCAGGAAGGTTAGGCTACTGAGAGAACCCAAAAGTTACGAAAGCAGATGATCCAGACCTGCAAAACTTGATGAAGAAGCTATTTAAAAAATTATGGAAGAAACATGGGTAACTCTAGAAAAATTTGTGTCTCAGAAGGTTGCAGTAGCTATTCCACTTTGAACTACAGATGAACTATCTCCAGCTCAGCACATCAGGCAGCCGTCATTTCAGCAAGGAGGAACTTTAACTCTGGATCTAAGCAAAGACTTATTTGCATGGCAGAAATGAATCTCCAAGATTAAAAATCATAAGATTCACTCAAGTTAAAGACTGAGAGGGTGGGACATTCTTCTGATGAGAACCTTGCTGGTGTTGGGAAACCAATACTAGGTATTGAAGAGTAAGAGAATAACATCATAAGGGGTTTGGTCTCCTTCTCTTACTGCTTCCACTTTCCTCACATAGCCACTGGCTCTTTTTAAAAACTAGGTCAAAGAGGCCATTCTTTGCCTCATTTCTTACCTAGCCTTAATCATTGAATGGGTATCGCCTCAGTCAAACTAAGACCTGGCAAAGACGTTAATTCAAAAAGGCTAAGGTCTCTCACTGCATCCAGGGCCATCTCCAGTCATCATCATCTATATCTTGCCACTGGACCTAGATGACTCCAGAGAAGAGACTGAGGCTGGTGACTTTGTACAGCCCTCCCTTACTTAAATCCAATTGTCTTGTGAATCATGGCACCACCTTCCTGATGTCATGATCATTTTCAAGATCAAAAGACAAAGAACAACTGTCCCTGCAGCATAGACTTCCTCCCCGACCAACTCAGCCATCAGAACACCGAAAGAATGGGAGCAGACAGAAAAGAGATAGTTCCAAGCTATAGAGATTGGAGTATGGTTCTGTAGCTGCCAATAGCCATTTATAGGTGAAATAACTGTAATATCCATCAATCAGTCAGAGAGTAAACACTTATTAAGTGAAGACATATGTGAGAGGTAGTGCTTGCGGAATGAGCTCAGAGGTTCCCAAACTTATTTGGCCTACCACCCATTTTAAAAAAAAATCACTCAGTGCCCTCCCGGAAATCTACTTTCTTTAACCCCTTAATGGTTTTTTTGGAAATTTGTGTCATTTCAAAATATATACGCATATATACGTATGTACGTATATAAAATTAAGACTTGTCAGCAGACTTGACCACTGATCAGATGTAAATTGAATTTTGTGTGTTTATTTAGAAAATAATGTAATCACTATGACTTTATCTCTGTTATATAACAGGTAGAACGTGTATGAATGGTTTTTGAAAATTTTCTTATCTTCTCTTCTTTCCTTATGCTTCCACCACTCCCTTAGTTTTGTTCAATGCCCCTCAATATTGTCCCTCAATTTCACCCAAGGCTATTTCCACCCCCTTGGATCATTCCAGTGCCCCCTAGATGGTGGTATTGACCACTTCGGGAACCTCTGATTAGGAAACCAGGAATCTATCACTGGTTCTACTACTCACTAGCATGGTAACCCTGAGATAATAACTTCACACTTCTCTGTGCCTCAGTTTCTTCATCTATAAATTGAAGGGCTAGAGCTAAATCATCTCTATGATCAGTGCTATGGATAAGTGCTAAGATTTTATGATTCTGATAATAGAAATGATTAACATTTATGTGTTGACCTAAAGTTTTCTAAATGTTATGTGTCTTTTCTTACATGATCTTCACCAGAAACCAAGGCTGGAGGAGAAGGAGGAATTTACTCGAAGTTCCATAGCCCAGAAGAATCAGGTTTTCTTGATTGAGTCCAGAATTCTAACCATTATACCACCTAGATGTCTCTAAGTTCAGAGGATCATAACTTTAAAAATGGAAGAGATGCCAGAAGTCATCTAGTCTAATCTCCTCATTTGACAGATGAGGAATCTGAGATCACAGAGGAGAAATAACTTGCCAGGGCATAATAGAGAAATAGTAAATGGCACTGGTGATAAACCATGGCCAAAAGAGGAGGCCACATTTATAACACTTCACAAAATGAAATTAAGAACAAGGCTTTAAAAATCTCAAATCTGTGGTGTTTCACTAAATCAACCGACAAATACTTATTGAATATTTACCAGGAACATAAATAAAGCTAGAAAGGACTGATAGGCCACAAAATATGCCCTTTCTCTATTACGACATGTTAGCACAGGGCTGAAAGATGATGACTGTAGGGAAGGAAAACCATTAAACTTTAATGATTTTCGGACTTACGTTGAACTTAGGTCTTTGAGTTATCCTCAAAGGTTGGTTCCTAGAAATGAGATCATATTTGTAAAGCACTTAACAAAGTACCTGGCACATAGTAGGCTCTTAATAAGTGCCCCTGTCCTCTCATCTCCCCCCTTCCCTCTGGGAAGAGAACTGAAAGTCCTTAGACCCAGATCAGAACAGTGCTACAAATCTGCAGCACTCTTTGATAGTTATGCCTCTGCTATTGGGGACCCAAGCAACGATCTAAATGAGTCTCCTTTTGAAAGGATGATTAGCTATCAGCATTTCCAGGGAATGAGCTTCCTCATCAGGGTAGAGACAGAAGCACAACCACGGCTATAGGAATTCATCCCCAGCACACAGTTCTCAATGGAGAAATAAGATAAAATGGATATACTTGGCATTTGAACATCTGAATCTAGAGAGAATAAAATGTATATAATCGTACATTAATAATTATAACATAATTATTATGTATTATATCTAATTGTAATATAATATATGATAATATAAAATTATATTTAAATATACATTCACATATTGCATATGTACATACATTATAGTATATATTATCTTAATATGTACGTATGTGTATATTATACATCACGTAAGTAACATGCACACAATATACACGCACATGATATATAATATACTTGTACTTATATATGCATGTAATTTTACATATACATACACATGCACAAAATAACATATAATTTATATCTACTCATGTATACATATATACATGCATATTTTTATTCACACCTGTGAGAAAGGATCTGTGGACAACAATAATCATATATGTATGTGTGTGTACATATATAAGTGTACTTTGTATGCATGTAAGTAGTTTGCATATATAGTATGAAATTATAGCGTGTATATATCTGTACAGAATGTGTATCACTATATGTAGTATATATATATGTATGTGTGTGTATGCATGTAAATAGTTCCAAATAATATCTGGAAATCCTCAACAGTCACAGACTCTGTGGTAGAGCAACAATGTATCTGCCCCTGGAATCAAGGCTGCCTCTGCCTTAGCAATTCCTTCAGAGCTTCCATTATCCATTTGCCATAATGGCCACCCCAGGGAAATCTCCATGTACGACCTTTACTATTCAGTTGAAGAAAATTTGCAGGATCACAAGTTTTGTGCTCCAGAACAGCTGCCAGCTCTGTGCTATTCTACAGCATAAGTCGTTTTTGCAATTCAATTAGACAAACATTTATTAAGGTCCCACTATGTACAAGGTGTTGTCATAGGTACTAGGGATGCTAATTATTCCAAAAAATTTAGATTTTATCAGTGTGGGTGGTGCCTTCATCAGTGAAGATGACAATCCTCCTACACCTTAGTATGAATGAATGAATGAACATTTATTAAAACGCTTCGGAAGATCTCTTACATCACTAGATCTACAAAACTACAAAAGCGAGATAAAATAACATGTAGCAGGGAAGGATGTTCAAGGAAGGGACTTTGGGTGTGAGGAGTCACAGGAATCATGAGCAAATGGCAATCATGGCAAAATCAACTGTCATGTCCTTTCTAGAAGTAATTGTAACATTGATATGATTATTACCAGAGGAAGAGCAAAAGGTAGTAAGGTGGTGTGTGTGTGTGTGTTTGTGTGTTTGTGTGTGTGTGTGTGTGTGTGTGTGTGTGTGTGCGTGTGCGTGCGTGATGGTGGGCAGAAAGAGAATGGATACACATAGAGCCAAAAGATTTCTGTATAAGGCCTGGTTTTCTGGTGAATGATTAGAGAAGATATGAAGCATAGTCTAGAGCCAGGGGTGGGGAACCTGCACCCTTGAGGCCAGATGTAGCCCTCTACATCCTCAAGTGCAGACTTTTGACTGAGTCCAAGTTTTATAGAACAAATTCTTTTGTTAAGGGAATTTGTTCTGTGAAGTTTATATTCAGTCAAAGATCTGCATTCGGGGACCTAGAGGGTGTAACAGCAACCACACTGGCACACTCAGGATGGCTTCTAGCATAGGTTCTTTGATCTGCTTTTCTAAAGGAAAGCAACTTTAAAGGGGTCAACAATCTTGCTTTAATTCAACATATATATCATTCATTTAGTTCAGGGGAAATATCAGCGCCCTGAATTTCAGAGAAAATACAAACAGATATTACCAGCAGAAATTATAGGCAAAGAAAATAGCACAGATCAACAGACAGGGCTTCCAACTGTCTGAGAAATAAGCACAGATTAACAGACACATCCAACTGTCTGACCAAAGCAATAGTTACCAGAGAGGGAGAAGCACCAACATCTAGGTTTTCAAAGCCAGGGGGGCTCCTTAACAGCTACCCAGAGTCTTGTCTGGCCAAATCACATGAACACTCTTCCAATGAGTGAGCCCCAAAGCAAAATGCTAACCTCAGAGTATATATACTCTTCTTAGAGCCAGAGGGCATCACAGCCCTCATGACCCAATGCCTAATTAGAAATTAGCAAAAGGTGTGAGTCTTCCTACAAACAAGCCTCCCCTAATCAAGCTTCCTTTAATGGGCTCCATGTAAGGCCTATTAATAGGCAGGGAAGATCTTCTATTCCATTAACATTACAGAGAGCCACATGTGGCCTTGAGGCCACAGGTTTCCCATCCCTGGCTCTAGGCCCTAGAGGTTCTTTACTTGGAATCTATCTATCTATTGATTTGTATGCATATTATATTATATAGATCTGTGTAGGTATACACAGATATATGCACACACATATATGCACATGTGTATAGCTCATACACATTATATACATGTGTGTAATTACATTCCAAAATAACTAGTTCCTTTTTTAATCCTGTGTATTTTATGTTATGAAATTGAAGACATTATTCTGAGAAGGGGTTCTTAGGCTTCACAGACTTCCAAAGTAGTCCATGACACATATACAATACATCTCCCTTCCTCAGAGTTAAGAACCTCTGAACTAGGGCCAGCTAGATATAAGGGGTTAGTTCTATTATATTCCATAATTCCATATATTTAGTTCTATAATTTAATTCCATTATGTCATAGTTCCATAATTCTACCAATCAGGACAGTTTAGTCCCAGGGTGTAGATGATTTCATGGACTGCTATGGCTAAAATAAACCATCTCTAGTCAATCTTCAGGGAATTAGTCCCTATGAACTTTATTATGCTAGTCTTTGAAGGACAAGCTGGCAGTATATTACTGAACCTGTACCTGAAGACTTTCCATCTTAATAGAATGGGCACATACTTTGTGTTCTCTTCAACTATTCCTTTTTCCACCATAGACCATCCCACACTCCATAGGGACACTTGGAAGGCTCCAGTCCTGCCCTGCCCCATCTCAGAGCCCACGTTCAACCTTCCTGTCAATATTCCCTTCCCCTTTTCCCCTCAAGGTCATACATGACCTATATTTTCTCTTTTCTGGAAAGAATTCAGAAACCCCACTTCACTCTGACCCTTAGGTTCCATTTTCCCTTCCTAATGTTGATGTACCACTTCTATGGGGCAGACACTCCAGGTTCCCAAGCCCCATCTCATGTCCTGTAGTTAACCCATAGGACCTTTGGGCTTTTCATCCATAGCTGAACCCTTCTATGTCTGTTGACATCTTCAATTAGAGTTGGAGCTCCTTGAGAGTAGGGGTTGTCTTCTTTTTCTCTCTATATCCTCAGCACTTATCATGAAGTTCAGTTTATAGTTAACACTTAAAATGCATTTTCCTGTTTTCATTATGTGTTCTTTTAACAGCCCATCAGCCTGATGAGTCATGAGAGTCACAGTAGTGGAAGAATCACTCAGGATAGAGATGAAACATTTCATTCTCTGTTTTCAAGTATCTCATAGTAGAGGCTTTCTTTCAGTTTTTTAATCTTAATTGACATCTGTATTATTTTAATCTACATTTTCTTCTTCATTCTCTTGTATTTTGACTAGAAATGTCCTAAAGTGCTTGTTTTACATTTTCTGTATTTTTACTTTGTCCTGCATTTCTTTCTTTTCCCATTTTCCTCCTCTGTCCTCTGGCTTGTCTTTTTTCATTTGTTTGACCCTTAGAGTCTTTCATAAGTTTATTGCTCCCTAGCTTGGCTGATGCTTAATTAAAGAACAACTGAGTAGCTTTCACCATAGGCCCTGGTGTTCAGTTGTCTGTGTTATATTTTAGAAATTAGTTTCCAATTTTCAAATCTTGAGAAGGAAAAGAATTTTCTTGTCAATCTCTATTATCAGGATGAACTTACAGATATATTTAGATTTTGAGTTATCTAAAGACTGAAGCTTTATTAATAGTAAAGTTACTAAATGCCCCCATCAAAAGAAGGAGGTAGAAGGGTTCCTATTGTATTTATTACATTCAGTATGAGTCAGGGCATTGTGTTGTGTGTACAATTGGGCTGTTTGGGGTTTAATTTCAAGAGAAGCTCTAATGCTAATTACTTGAGCTGAGGCAGCTTGGAAGAGTTGAAGGTTTAAATATAGTAGAAGGAATGTATATATCTATATATCTATATCTATATCTATCTATATCTATCTATCTATCTATCTATATAGATAGATAGATAGATATATAGATATATACATTTTGAAAATTGAGATTCAGAGAGGTTAAATGTCTTGTCCAAAGTCATTTAGGTTTGTAAGTGTCAGGATTGGAACCCAGGACATTGGGCTTTTCAAATCCAGTATTATTTATTCTTCCTCCTAAACTACCCCATTTAAGTGGGAAGGAATAATGTCTCTGTACCTTTAGCAGAGATACTGACATGGTAGAGATTTCACAAAGCACCATGTATTCATCCCTCTCCCTTCAGATGAAGGGGAAGCCACACACAGATTCAGATCATTATAGATCAGCTGCAAATAAATATAGTGGCTTCTCACCACATGGGCTTAAGTTTCTAAATAACCATCGAAAGGTCTCCTTGATTCTGTTTATTATCCCTGAGATATTTGGTCCCTCAAGCTCACTGTCTTTTTCCTGTGCCTGTACTCTGAGAGCTATGCTGCCTTTGATAGAGTGTGCTATGAAATCCCCACATCTGATTGATGTTTTCTTGGCAGCAAACTCATACCCTGTACTGTCTCTTCATAGTCTTTGAGTTATGCACCCTGCCTGAGGCTTCACTCTTAAACTTTAGCTTTAAGTGGTGGGGTCCTGCCAGTGTCCAGCAAAGAATATGGCTTCCTTGAGGACCCTACAAAAGGACTTATTTATGTATCTGTGGTTGGTAAGACAGGCATTATATTAGCTCCATCATATCTAGCTAGTAAAAGGTATTTAAAATAAAGCTGTCACTAAACCCCACAAATGACTGAGAATGCATTTGACCCAAAGAAGTGGGGATTAACCAATGCCAGCATACTTTATACCTCAATTTAGAATTCTATTCAAGAGGAATTGCCAAGAGTAATGGGTAAAATTCAGAACTCATGATTGGCAGTGTTGAATCAATGCCCAGAAAAGCAGAAAGAAAACAAATGACCTACATATTTGTCACAGTCTGTCACCTAAATGTACCAACTACACTGCACTACACACAGTAGGCATTCAATAAATTCTTGTCAACTGATAACCTAGTCCTCCTGATCCAAGTTAGCTAAATAGTCAAAACCTGTCAGGTGTTCTTCTACCTCCAAAGTGATCCACTTCAGAAACAATGCTCAAGGGGCATCATGCAGATACATGGATAGCAGCAGACTGCTAATATCCAGAACCATACCCATTAACATCCGCTCTAATCTTTTAGTAAGGAGAAAAATCACACTTTTAGTTGAAAAAAAGGAGAACATCATAGAATTAAGGAATTTCATATTGAGAATGGATCATCCAGGCCACAGAGTTCAAATCACAATTAAACAAGAATTCCTTTAACAACATATTTAAATGATTAGTCATCTCATTTATTCTTGAAGACCTCTAAAAAAGGAGGGGAACACACAACTTACTAATGTAGCCCATTTAATTTTTAGACAACTGTTTGGAAATTCTTTTTTTCTTTAAGTCAAACCAAATCTTTCCTCTTCACAACTTCCAACAACGTTCCAATTCCTATCCTCTATGGTCAAACAATACTTCTGATCTCTCTTCTACATTACAACCCTTAAAATGCCTGAAGACAGTTATCGTATCTCCCCTTCTTACCTCCCCTACCTCACTCTTCTTTTTTCCAGGCTAAATATCCTGAACTCCTTTATCCTGTCCTCATATAGCATGAATGCAGGACCCTTTCCCTTCCTGATTGTCCTTCTATGGATGTTCTCCAGATTTTCAATGTCCTTCTTAGAATGTGACACATAGACCTGAACACTCTCAGGGCAGGGTGCATTAAGATTATCACTCGCCAAAATGATCGCAGGAGCAATATAAACAATACACACACACACACACATACACACACAAACACACACACATACACACACAAACACACACAAACACACACACATACAACACACACACGCACTTTTTATACAAATAAAATTAGATTCAAATAATTGGAGAAATATTAGTTGTTCATGGGGAGGCAAGGCCAATATAGTAAAAATCAAAATTTTACCTAACCTAATTTGTATATACAATGCCATGCCAATTAAATTGACAAAAAATTAATTTACTGAATTAGAAAAACAATAACAAAATGTCAAGATATCAAAGAAACTAATGAAAAATTCTAAGGGAAGGAGGCTTAGAAGTACCAGATCTTAAACTACATTGTAAGGCAGTAATTATCAAAGCTATCTGATACTGGCTAAGGAATAGAAAGGTAGATAAATGGGACAGAGTAGACATACAATTTACAGCAGCAAATAAATATAGTAACTTTGTATTTAACAAGTGTAAAGATTTAAGATTTTGGCATAAGAATTCATTATTTGTTAAAAAAATTGGGAAAACTGGAAAGCAGTGTGGCAGAAATTGAGCATAGACCCATATACCAAGATAAGGTCAAAATGGATAGATACATGACAAGAAAATTTGAAGAACATGGAACATTTTACCTATCAGACTTATGGATAGGTGGACAACTTATGAATAAACAAGTGATAGCAATGAAGTGTAAAAAGGATAATTTCAATTACATTCAATTAATAAGTTCTGTACAAATAAAACAAATGTAGCCAAGATCAGAAGGAAAGCAGAAAATTGGGGAGGATGGTATTTTATAGACGATTTCTCAGATAAAGGTCTCACTTCTCATGTATGTAAAAAAACATTGTCGAATCTATAAGAATATGAGTCATTCCCCAGTTGATAAACAAAGGATATGAACAGGCAGTTTTTTGAAGAAGAAATCAGAACAACATATAAAAATGCTCTCAATCATTATTGATTAGAGAAATGCAAATTAAAACAACCTTGAGATATCATTTTACACCTACCAGATTGGCTAAAATGATAGAAGAGGAAATGACAAATGTTGGATGAGATGTGGAAAAAATTGGTACACTAATTCATTGTTGGTGAAATTGTGAACTCCTCCAACCATTTTGGAGAGCAATCTGGAATTATGACCAAAGAGTTATTAAACTACCTATTACCTTTGACCTAACAATACCACTAGTAGGTCTATTTCCAAAGATGATTAGGGAAAAAGAAAAGAACCTATATGTTCTAAAAATGTTAAAGTAGCTCTCTCCTGTGGTGGCAAAGAACTGGAAGTTACAGGGATGTCCATCAATTGGAGAATGGCTGAACAAGTGGTGTTATATGATTTTGATGGAATAGTACAGCACTATAAGAAATGATGAGCTTGACGATTTTAGAAAATCATTGATCGACTTGCACAAAATAAAGAAGAGTAAAATCAGCAGAACCAAGAGAACATTATACATAGTAATGGCAATATTATTTTAAGACCAACTTTGAGTGACTAAGTCATTTTGACTATTATAAATAAACAAATTAACAACAAAGGACATATGGAGGAAGATGCAATTTGTATCCAGAGAAAGAACCGATAAATAGAAGCATGTATAGAATGATTATATATACATACATACACACATACACACATATACATATACATACATATATATATATATATATATATACACACACACCTATTTGTGTTTAATGGTAGCCATCTCTACAGTTGGGAGAGGGAAGAAGACAAAGGAAAAAAAGGAAATTTACAGAACTTTATTTTATATTTAAATGGAACAGCAAATTATACATAATGGATTTGCAGTTTCATGAGCAATCATCTTTTTTATTATGCTATCTTATGGAAATATTTGTTTTATTCCATCAATTTGGCCATAAATTAGAAATTAAATAAATAAAAGACTATCATTTTCCACATACTATTTTTCTATAATTACAGCTTAAGCTCAAATTGACTTCTTTTTCTAATAAAGGACATTATTGACACTGATTGAGCTTGCATTCCACTAAAAACCTGAGATTTTTTCAGATGAATTACTAGAAACCCACTCCTCTGCCATCTTGCACAAAATTACATGAAAAGGGATCACCCAGAGAATGTGAAGAAATAGTGTGCTACATCAATTATATTCATTATCATAAACTTAATTGTCATGTATCGAATAATTTCAGCAAAATGCCAAGTAGCTCCAATCTGAAATGCATTTTTACATGGGGACTGCCCCCCATGTCAAAAGCACAGGATTGAGAATAAGAAGATTTGGGTTTGTAGTCCTGGCTCCATCTGGCTGTGTGACCTTCAGGCATATCACTTGACCTTTCTAGATCTCTGTTTTTTAATCTGTAAAATGTGGAGATTGGACTAGAAATCTCTAAGTCTCTTTACTGCTCTTTGGCCTAAATCCTAAAGTGGAGAATTCTATGAACTTCAATTAAGAGGCTGAGGTAATAGGATAAAAAATGGGATGTTATTGAAGAAAAAAATTAAGGAGGAGAATCAAGCTAATTTGTGGGTAAAAGGTGGTATAGGAGTCAAATAAGACCAACAAAGCTCTAGACTAAGCAGCATGGACTGCAGCTCATGGAGTCTAGCAAGAATACATCCAGAGGTCAGTAGCATTATAGGTGATTGGCCATTAGCAGTGTTGTGGGTGCTGCAGACCAGATGCATTATGAATCAATAACAGTGCCTTTATTTCAATGTGTTTGAAAAGCTCCCTGAGAAGAGTGACCTTGCAAGCATCAGATGTCAGCATTTCTTCCTACCTTTCCTCACGGTACATCGAGCAAGCTGCTAGTTGTTCATAATGAATTCACAAAATCAGAGAATGTTAAAGCTGGAAAGCGCCTTAGAGACCATCTAATTCAACCCCCGCCTTTACAGATGAAGAACTTAAGGTTCTGAGCTGTGATATGCCCAAGGTCTCAAAGCTAGATAATTAATGGTGGATGCAGGCAAGAAGCCAGTTTGTCTGCCTCCTGCTTCAGTGTTCTCCTCGAAGCTGTAGAGGTGGCATCTGTCTCACTTGTTGTAAAGACTTATGTTCCTCCTCCAAATGTGCCCATTGCTTCTGCTTCCTCAGAACTTTATCTGCTTTGAAGGATAAAGGAAAGCACCTGTTAGGGCTGTTTATTCTGTCCTTGAGCTTATGGTGAGAATTGACAGCTATAAGAAAGGACTGGGTATTCTTAATGGTGATAATGGTCTTTCGATTGTCTTGCACGTGTATCTGCAGACGTCACTTTACTACTTATTCCTTTGATTGTAAAAATATTGATCATCTCCATTTCTTTGATAATAACACTTTGCACATATTATTTCATCTTTACAATAACCCTGTAACTTAGATGTGATTGACCCCCACCTTCCCCTCCATCCTCCGTTTCCCCTTGGGTTCACTGTCCCAGTTCCCCCTATCACTATCACCTTGAATTCCCAGAGGGAGATCAACTATTCCTCTGTCAGAATTTTAGGGGTAATCTTACAGATTATACTGGTTTCTCATATATTGCTCATGAACTTCCAACTGGTATCCTCGCCATTTTTAATCAGAGAATAGAACTCTATTAGTATTTTTTTACAGAAAAAAAATGATTTACTGAGAAAGTATAGCAGAAAACAATAGAAAAACAATCACCTCAAATCAGAATGTTGTCTTCCCCTGTATGCACAATATTTCTGGGGAGGATCATTTCAAACTTAATGTACAATGGGAGTGAGGCACTGGTGTAGTCATGTAGCCAAGGGGTCTTTCTGAATTCCTCCCTCCAGAAGATCTTTTCACCCTTTGTGAAGTCATCATGTAGTGCCCTGTACTGTAGCTCTCTGCTAGGCTGTCAGCCTCAGGGCCTCTTTAGAGTCCGTAATCAACATTTCTCTCCATCACCAGGGTTAATGAATCCTGAAACTGTCATTGTCCTCTGGGGACTGTCCTGCTCCCTACACCTTTAAGCACTTCCTCTGTTTTAGCCATTGCTGTTCAAGTAGATTCGCTATTGTCTGTGGTTGTTGATTATACCTCTGATGACTTTGATAGATTCCCTCCCTCCCCCCAGATATCTGGGTACTTTCTTCTCAAAATAATCATTCACCTGAAATGAAGAAAAATAAAGACAAAATTAACAGAGGCAACCTGTGGCCAGAGACATATGATGACTCAAAGTATGAGGGGCAGAGGAAGCAGCCACTTTTCCTTAATTTTCCTTGCCCTTGTGAAGTTCACAGCAATCCTCTTCACAAGCAAATAGGAAAGAGTGAAAGTTTTTCTCCTCAGTCTCTTTGTATGCACACTCAGATCTGGCTCAGCCTCTCTTTAATCATCAGTCTTTAGGACTCAGCCAAAGAGAAGACTCTTTATCACCTTGCAATATCATACCCTCAGGTATTCATGGCTAGAAATAGGCTTACCAAGCTTCTACTTATTGGATTAGAACCCAGCAGAAAATAGGTGTACATATCTTTATAAGCAACACAAGATAAATCTGAGCATGCTCTAAAGCAGTGATATCAAACTCAAAGAGGAACAGACACTTCCATTTTCACTTATCCATCATCTATTTGTCTATATATCTATCATCTATCTATTTATCTATCTATCTAACATTGTCCAACTACATTTTAATCTGGTTCCTGCTGCAAACTCCAGTGAGTTTCACACCTTTGCTCTAAAGGACTGGGGCCCTCACTGGCCAGTCTCCAATTATACTCTTGTCCCTACTTTATAGATGGGAGAACTGAGACAGGTTAGGTAATTTGCACAAGTTCCCTCAGGTAATGTCTGCTGGAAGATTCAAACCCAAGTCTTCTGACTCCAAAACATTCTGTCTACTATTCGCTACTATCTCTCATAGTCATGAACCTCTGCAAAGGGTTCTTAACATTTACAAAGAGCCTTGGAATCCGCAGATGTAATATTTTGAGCCAACAGAACCTTTGTCAGGTACTATTTTTCCATTGCCATCTCCCCCCAAAAGAGAGGGGGACTGACTTGCAGAGTATGACACGTAGCCTTGATGGGAAAATCTTGATTAAGCAGAATCTCCAAAACTTCTCCCTGCAGGGGACCATCCTCCTTCAAAGAAGCTGGCTGAGCAGTAGACAGCAACATATCAGGTGCCTCCTAAAATGATACGCCATTAAGAAAATAATAGATGTTTCCCTTTCTACATTAGAGGCAGTGTTCTGGAATCATCAGATGTGCAATCACTGAAAAGCTTATCAAGTTGTTATTGCTTAGTGGTGAACAAAGCTGATCTTTCTCCCAGGATTTTTATTCATGTATTGACAGGTCCGGAAGTGTGGGCTGGGGGAAGAAAAATGCTTCTTAGGGAAATGTTAAATAATTAAGTCTTCCACATAATAATTCACTTTGTGTGCTGTATTACCTAGGTTATTGATGCTCAGTGTGCAGTTTTGTCTGTTTGAATAGGAACACTTTATTAAGCCTCCTTTAGTGAAGCATTTATGGGACCCTCTTGGGCTCAGTTAGCAACCTGACTCTGAGGCAAGGGATCATGTGTGTGGGGACCAGAGCTGGGTCTGGAAAATCAGGAGGCTGCTAGATTAAGGAGTGTAGGTGAGGTGAGATGAGGTCAGTAAATAGGCCAGTGTAGAAGAGCTCAGTGCTATGTTTGAGTGAAAGCTCACAGAAATTGTATGTCAGAAACCATGCTAGCAGGCGAAAACCAAGGCATTCACAAAATACCAGAGGTCAGGGACATCACTGGGTCAGGAATTAGGTAGCCAAGACTCAATAGGTAAAGTAGCAGGTCCAGATTTCAGTCAGATAATTAGGAACTAGAAAAAAAAAAGTTTTAAAAGGCTAAAAGTAAGGCAATAGAGCAAAATAACATTTTTATTTGAAGCAACCAAAACTTTTATAATGAGGAAAGCTGAGGTCTCAATGGAGTTTTTTATGTGTGTGTTCATTTTTAAAAGTGTTTTGGCATTAGGAAAGGCACAAAATCCCAAAGATTGCTCTGTGACAGAATCTCTATTGGGCTAGGTGGCACTGTGGATAGAGCGCTGAGTCTGGAGTCAGGAAGAGCTATTTTACCTTAGATACTTACTAGCTGTGTGACCGTGGGTAAGTCATTTGACCTGTCTGCCTCAGTTTTCTCAACCGTAAAATGGAGATTGTTATATTTACATCACAAGGTTTCTGTGAGGATCAAATAAGATAATATTTGTAAAGTACTTAGCATAGCACCTGGTATATAGTAAGGCCTTAATAAAATGCTTGTTGCCTTCCACTTTCCATCTCCAAGGGGAAGCAGGTGAATGAGGGCACCCGGCTCGAGTAGGTTGTGTAGAGTCAAGGAAGAAGATAGATCCTGAAATTCTTCTCTGGCTCTCTCCTCTTTCTGCTTTCTTTCTTTTTCATTCTTTCTCTATGGTCTTCTCTTTCTGCCTTCTTTTCTCTTCTCTCTTTTTCTCTCCTGTTCTCTTCTCCCCTTTCCCTCTTTACTCTCTCCTTTTACCCTCTGCCCTTTCTATCTCTCCATTTTCCTTTTCTCTTCTCTTTCTCTCTCTTCCTTCTCTTTCCCTCCACAATGAATGCACATGCACGTACACACACACACACCTACATCTACACCCCCCCCCCCCGCCCCGCCACACACACACACACCAGTAGTTGGACATGACTTAACTGTTTACAATTTTGTTGACAATGTTCAAAGCATTGTAATTTGGGGCAAGCAAAACTAAGTCTTCTTTTTTCCATCAAGTGGGATGATTGTGTTTACTTTAGCCACATTATATCATGCAGCTTCTTTACAGCCATACTGATCAGATGTTTGTTGACTTTAATATCTATAATGTTTAATAAGTTATTCTTCATAGTGGACTCAGTGGTCAGGGGATAAATGATGTTTATTCCTCCTAAGTGTACCTTGCTGAGGGTACTTGGACCTCCTGTAGAGCTCTAGTTTTTTGGGGGTCCCTTTAATGGAAGGGGGAATTTGGGGTTTTCTTATTCTTTTGGCTATAGACATCCTTCGACACTTCTATCTTGGCCTTCGGGGCCTCCTACAGTTTGTCTAGAGGTGGTAGTCATGATAGCAACTTCACTTTCCATCTTTGGTGCCATCTTTATTGGTCAAACCCAAAGACTTAACTCTGAACTATAAATCCTAATGTTATTAGACCTTGCTTAGTCCTGATTATTTTTCATTTTTGGCGAGAATTACATGACTAGAAGAAACAAGAAATGGTGCCAGGACTTGGAACAGAGTTTAAAAACAAACAAAACCAACAACTGTCAATATTGATTTCATTGACACCATTCAGTGTAGCTTCTTAGTCTTACTTGGTAATGAATAGCAAAACTTGGCAGTTAATCCAACAAGGTCAATTCAATCAGTGATTTCCTGATCATCAACTTGAGTTTCTGGCCTTATGTAGACCTGGTCAACTTTTCATTGAATGTAAGTTTAAGGTAACTTTTTAAAAGTCCACGTGTTAAACCCTGGGATTCTGGTTTTAGTGAAAGCCTGAGTTACCTTCAAAATGAAGTTAAGCAGAGACACAGAAGCTCCAGCCTTTGATTCAATCCAGGCCTCATAATGACAAATTTATTTATTATTTTGTTCATGCTGCTGTAACCCAGAAAATGATTTACCAAGAGACCTATAGACTAAATGAGATTACCTCATTTGAAGTAGAGTCCACAGTGGTTTGAGAGCAGTTAAAGAACAATGAGAAGCAGTGGAGATGGAGCATCCTGTGCAGATGTGTTAATGCCTAGGATGTACATGATATGCGGTGGGTAGGAGTATGACAAGACGACATCACCAAAGACACCAGCAGCCCTGCAGTGTCAGAAGTAGGAATTGTCCATCATGTTCTTTATATGTGAAACTCTACACATTGGTGTCTTGGTCACATGTGTCCCCCAAATGTGTATTTTCTGTGCATGATTCCTATGCATGTCCACTCTTCCTACTAAAGATATGGCTATTTGTGGGAGAATGAGCTCTAGGTTTATAGAGTGAATGGTCTGTTGTTATTAATTACTAGGCTGTTTCATTAAGTGATTTTGCTTTGAATTGTATGTCTTCCAGGTCCCTAGAAAAACTAAGAGATGATTGGGGGCTTGTGATCTGTGGTTTGGTAAGAATTCTAGTAAGGTTCTGGTAAGAACATTAGATAGCTTTCCAGGAGCCCAGCCGTGAAAGGGTTTGAAAGGTGTTATATATCTATGAAACAATATTCTATGGTTGTAATACATACATGAGAGACACTAGGTTGGAGCAGACCCTCTACTCTACCACTTCAAACTCTTAGTTGTAATCATCAAACAATAAACAGAGTGGGGTCTTATAGTATGCATACTTGTTCATTCATCTCCAGGCTGTGTTCCTGATGCTCCCAGACTTTCACTATGATATCTAAGAAACCTTGTCATCCTGGAAGCTCACTTCACCTCTGGAATTCCCACATTAGAAGTACCCTCTTCTCCTTAGATCTCTTCCTCTGATTAGCTGGTTCCTCCTAGGACCTTTATTTTTTTCCCCCAAGAAATGTATGTCTTATTAAAAATGGGTGTGGAATATTATATTGCTGCAAATTGAAATGGAAAAGTTTATAAGATTATAATCATGTCTCACCAGTACCCCCACCAAAGATAGCATGCCCAAACCATAACAAATCAAGTTTATTTTTCCCAAAATTTATTCCTCCCTGTCCTATAGTAATCTCTCTATTTCTACTAAAGGCATAACCGTTCTCTAATTCAATTACTAAAACAGTAGTAATGATAATAGTAATAAAATAGTAAACATAAATTATTAAAATTGTAACAAAATCAAAATAGTAAAAAAAATAAAAGTAATAATTGTTAAAATAGTAACAATAGTGTAATCTTTGACGCCTTAAGTGCCAAGTAGAACCTCCATTTTTAAGGAGGAAGCCCAGAATAGCAATGTCTTCATTCCTCTTCAGGCTAAACTTCTGACTCTTCTGGACTTTCTCTACAATGTCCCCTTGGCTGGATACCTTCATCTCTTGCCCCTCCCACCTTCAGCTCCTTTTTTCTATTGTCTTTCCCCATTAGAATGCAAGCTACTTAAGGACAGGGACAGTGACTGGCGTATGACAATCACATAATAAATGCTTCTTGATTTGACTTGCATACCTTTTAGTTAATTGTGTAGCACAAACATTTGTTGGCTAAGGCAGTTGTTGGCCCTTGTGGAACATGGACCAATGAAAACAACATCTGTGGGCTAATGTTGAAAGGGTCCTACATCACAGCATAGGTTGGTTGGTAATGGACTTCATGAAGCTAGAGAATTTTCATGAAGTTAAATACTAGAAGTGGCCTCCAAAACTTAATACTTAGGTTATTAAATTATTTGAAATAAAAAATGGAAGAATGTAGAAATTAATATGGTATGTACCTTGGCTGTAGAAAATAGAAATAATATTCCAAAGGTTAATTTTTTACTAAAAATGTAAAATCAAATTGGGTTAAAAGGTGACAAGCATACTAAAATGGCCATATCCCATGTCCTGAATAGATTTGTAACTTAAAAAGTTAATACTAGGGCCATAATTTGAGTTACTTACATGGCCCTATCAGTGAAAGTTGGAATGTGGATAGGGATGGGTTCATAAGGGCCATCCCAGAGAACATATTATAGACATCCCCTGGAGGTTTCCAGGGACTCCATGGACATGTGTGACTCAATGCTGAAGAGCCTTCCACTTTGGGATGATGTGGCAATAACCTTTTTAGTAAGCAGGAAGAACTATGGGTGTGGGATTTATGGATCTTTAAAAGGGAATGATAAATAGGGCCAGTCTCTCTCTTCCTAGCTGTAGATCGTGTCAGGAATATTTAAGTCTATCCATGGAAGAGTGAAGAAAGAAGGCTATTGTCCTCCCCTCTACTCTAATAGTATGATAACTGTTCCCACATGTCAACTAGAGGATGGAGGCTTGGGAAGCTTGGGTCTAGATCTGTGGCTGCCTCTTATGTTTATGTTTTGAGCATATGTGGCTGAATATCAATCTCAAGACGAACATGTCTGGTTTTGGAGGCAATGTTTTTAGTTTGAGAGGATCAGAGCTCCTGAGATCATTGTTTCATCGGCTATAGCTTGAATGATATCAGGGGAAGCTTCTGCACTAAAGGGTGAATGAACCAACATGAAGAAGATGTCAAACCCTGGCTGTTAGCCAAAAGACTTAGACATGGAAGGAAATGTTTGGATAAGATAGAGCTGAGTTGAAATGTAAAAATGGCTGTTCAACTATCTCCAAAATGCTTTATATTTTGATGAGGTTTTTGTTTTTGTCTCAGACTCCCAGGAGAGTATAAAAATAGTCATAGTTACTAAAATCTTTTAAAACATCTTTCCATCAGTGCATGCTATGGTTATTTGTTGTTGTTGTTGTTGTTAAGCATTACTTTTTCACGGAAGAAGTAAATAGCTTTCCCATACCTTTCCCATACATTGAATACCTTTCTACTCCCTGACTGGGGAGAACCTGTGCATGAGCCAAACCTAAGCTGTAAATAATGTTCCCCATGTTGGTGTGTTCTGTGAAGAGTGTAAGAGTAAAAAAAAATGTGAGAAAAAGAACCTAAATTCTTTCATTAGAGATCAGGCTCCCTTAAGATTGATCCTGGTCACAATGTGCATAAGAAGAGAAGAACCTGACTGGAGACAAAGAGGGAGAGCACCAGTCCTTTGGGCCTACATGCAGGTTTTACTTATTAGGCTGCTGTGTTGCTTCATCATGATGTAAGTAAGGTACAGTATTTCTTTAAAGCCCTTTTCATAAGAAGCAGTTAATGATGAGAAGGGAAGAAAATGTGTTTTTCTATAAAGGAAGACATTGCTTTTGATTCTCAAACAATGTGAGATATTGTCCCTTTTGTGGATGAACATTGTGATGCCTAATATGAGTGGAAAAATAACTTTTTAATTAAAAAATACACTGCTTAAATACGTGTGTGCTGAAACAGCTTTCAGATGGGATTTTGAACAGTTTTGGAGAGAAAGTGATCTGTTGTGTATATCTGAGGACTCAGAACTCATGATAAACAAGGTAGTGTGATCCTTTGCTTATGAAGGAACAATTTAATGTTATAAAATGTGAGAGAAAAATATATTTTATTAAAGAAAAACTAGAGAAATGTGAGTGTGAAGAAACACAGTATCATGGGGAAAAGAGACTGAAGCCTTTTGGGAGACTTCAGAACAAAAAAGCACAATAGGTGTCAGCTAATTTGCATATGCATGTTTTATAACTAAAGAGGATAAAACTAAGAACATTAGAAATCACATAAAAATTTGACAGCTGAGGCATGACTTTTAAGTAATAGGGGAAGTTTGTGGAACTATGGCTTTTTAATTAACCAGTGAGTCACTGAGATTCAAAGAGTTCTTATTTAAGCCATTTGAACATGAATTGCTGCCAGGACAACTGCAGGAGAACAGAATCCTAGGAAGAGTGGAAGAGACAGCAGGGGCCGAGCAGCTGCTTCAATGGGCTTACAGCAGGTAGGAGCTATCCAATAAGATAAGACTTCTCCTAAGCAATTGCTGATTGGTTGGAGAGAAATGATTTCATTGGCCAAGAGTGCCCATGACATCTATTGTCAATCATTTCCATTTAATGGTAGAAAAAGGTGATGCTTTTCATGAGGGCTTGTTGCTCTTTGCTGCCACCTCTGCCTTGAGAGGGAAAAGTATAGAAGGTTTTGAAAGTAAAGTACTGTGGTAAGCTGATTTAATGAGTGAGCTTGAAATAGGTTGCTATAAGCTCCATTCTTATTGAAAAGCATAGTTCCTGGGTAAGTGAATAAATGGCCAGTCTTGTCTATATGGGCCAGAGGGAGTCAATTGGATAAGACTATATTGTATTGTATTATATTGCATTATGTCATGTCACGTCGCATCACGTTATGTTACATCATGTTACGTCATGTTACGTTGCATTGTATGTTATGTTATATTATATTACATTGCATTATGTTATATTACATTATATTGTGTTATATTACATTATATTATATTACATTACATTGCATTATATTATATTATATTATATTACAATACATTATATTATATTACATTACATTGCATTATGTTATATTACATTATATTATGTTATATTACATGTTATATTATGTTATATTACATTATATTACATTACATTACATTACATTATATAACATTACATTACATTACATTGTATTACATTACATTACATTGTATTATATTATATTATATTATATTATATTATATTATATTATATCACATTATATTATATTATATTACATTGTTATATTACATGTTATGTTACATTATATTATATTACATTACATTGCATTACATTACATTACATTACATTATATTATATTATATTACATCACATTATATTATATTACATTATATTATATTATATATTACATTATATATTGCATTATATTATATTGTATTATATTATATATTATACAGATTATACATATTATATTACATTATATTATATTATATATTGCATTATATATTGCATTATATTATATTGTATTATATTATATTATATTACACTACACTACACTACATTATATTATATTACATCACATTATGTTATATTACATCATATCATATCATATATTATATTACATTACATTGCATTATGTTATACTACATTATATTATGTTATATTACATTATATTATATTATATTGTATTGTATTATATTTTATTATATTACATTACAATACATTATATTATATTGTATTACATCACATTATATTACATCACATCATATCATATCATATATTATATTACATTACATTGCATTATGTTATATTACATTATATTATGTTATATTACATTATATTATATTATATTACATTACATTACATTACATTATATTATATTATATTATATTATATTATATTATATTATATTATATTGCATTATGTTATGTTACATTATATTATATTATATATTGCATTACATTACATCATATTATATTATATTATATTACATCACATTATATTATATTATATTATTGTATTATATTACATTATATTATATTATATATTGCATTAATGTAATGACATTATATTATATTGTATTATATTATATATTATACATTATATTATATTGTATTATATTATATTATATTATATTACACTACACTACATTATATTATATTATATTACATCACATTATGTTATATTAATATCATATCATATCATATATTATATTACATTACATTGCATTATTTATACTACATTATATAGTTATATTACATTATATATATACATTACATTGCATTACATTACATTACATTACATTACATTAAATTATATTATATTATATTATATTATATTATATTATATTATATTATATTATATTATATTGTATTGTATTATATTTTATTATATTACATTACAATACATTATATTATATTATATTACATCACATCATATCGTATCATATCATATATTATATTACATTACATTGCATTATGTTCTATTACATTATATTATGTTATATTACATTACATTATATTACATTATATTATATTATATTATATTATATTATATTATATTATATTATATTATATATATATATTATATATATTATATTATATTATATTACATTACATTACTTACATTACATTACATTATTATATTATATTATATTATATTATATTATATTATATTACATCACATTATATTATATTACATCACATCACATCACATCATATCATATGATACTACATTATATTATACTATCAACTTTTCTGGCTTGGAGAGAAGTGCTATATACACTAAGAGCTAACATGTCCTTTAAGGGGGTTAGTTAAGTTAAAGAGGTAGTTAAAGAAGAAAAGAAACATTCTCCATGTAAAGACTGGTAAAGATTAATGGCCAAGCAGTAAGAATAGGAACAATTTTTGTGGTTCAGATGTTCCCAAATGGCGGATAATCCTACAATCAGAGCTATGAGTTTCCTGAAATATATTTATTTTCCTCCTTATGTGTTCTTACGCCAAGTGTGCCCACATTGCGTTATAAATATTGAGTGCATTGGTAGAAGAATATAATCTCATTTTATGTATGTATTATATATTTCTTATTTATATTTACTTTAAAATTGTTGCATCTATAATATACTTAATTCTTTTAATTTATTAATAAGTAAATAGCTATGTCTGAGATCTAAAAGTGTCATTGTAAATGGCTTGTTATACAAATCTCATACTGTGTGAATGCCTTGCTTTACCAAGGGTCTTTTGTATACAAACAAAACATTTGTTGAGGACTCATGAGCTACAGTAGTAAGTGTGGGAAGTGTATATGCTTGTATCAGTATTTCCCTTAGGAGCCTTGAGGAAATTTGAATTTAGCTGTGCGGTAGTGGCCTATCTATGGGAACTTAAACCTGCTGGTGTGAGGACAGATTAGAATACCTTAGTCAAACCCAGAAAGAAATGGGATGTCTCACAGACCTAAATTAGAGATTAAGTCACTAATATAGACAGTGAAATCCCTTTGGATGGTTATCTCAGTAACACATTGAACCATATTACATTGTGGGGGTTTTGGAATAGGTTAGATACATTAAAGATGTTACATTGACCTCTAGGTGACCTTGGGTTCTCAGAAGCTATGCAAGTGGACTCTGGGAGTTTCCACCATAATGGGAAGGCTTCATATATAGTCCCAGTGAGAAATTTGGTCTTCCGCCTTAGTGACAGCCTTCCTGAACACAAAAGCTCTCCCTGAGTAGGAACATTATGAGGTGATAAATGCTTTGATCATGGCAAACCATGAAAAGAAAAAATTAATAAAAGATAAAAAAATGGGCCCTAATATTTTGTTATCCCATCTTAGTTCAACAGTAGTGATAAAGAAGTGATAAAAATAGGGCAAAGAAAACTAAAAATCACACATTTTAAATTATCTATAAACATTAATTGCAAGTACTCTAAATGTCAAGTCTTTGTCCAATTGCCAACAAAAATTTGGAAAATGGAACATAAATATTAATATTCTCATGATAAACATAACCATGAGACAGGAGGTAGTTGCACCTGGAAGAATGGATTGCTCACAGTTTTTTCTTTGAGAGGCAAAAAAGAAGTTGGCAGAGTTGGTTTTGTAATGTGCCCAAAGGCAACAAGAAACATTTCATAAGATGCTTAGTCTTCTCATTTTGATATCATCATAAGTCTAATAACATTTTTTATAAAAGATCATCATGAAGATTATCACAGATTAAGCACCAATACCTATTGTATGGGGTAAAGAGATAAAGAAGTTGTCAGAAGAACTGGATAGGATCCTGGAAACCAAGTTGACATGTTACTTCATTTTTGGTGCCCTTATTGACAGAAAATGTATGAGAGGCTGAGGTGCAAGGAAATAGGTTGGAAAATAAGGTTTAAGGTTTGCAAACTTAAATGTCTGAAAGTGTATATCCTTATAGCCACATGCAGAACTCTCCTGTAGATAGACAGATATATAAAATTCATGTTATTGCTGTTTTATTAGTTGCAGAGAGTTAGAAGATGCATAGCTGATAATCACATATCATACCACACACACACACACACACACCACACACACACACACACACACAGAAAATAAGTACATCTTAGTAGATAGGAACAACATGTTCCTGATCTACCAAAATCATTGGTTGGCTTGCTGTCAGAACATTGATTAGTTAAAGCAAAGGTAAAATTTTTATCAAATTAAAGAAAGGGGAAAGTGGATAAGCTGGCTCTAAAATGAAAGGATCTAGGTTCATATCCTAGCTCTGCTATTTATTATCTATGGGACCTTGAGCTACTCATTTAACTTTCCTGCCTTTCAAGTTCCTCAGCTGTAACAAATAAAGTTGGTCTAGATTGAGGTCTAGATTGATGATCTCACTACATGTGAACAATGAAACAGCCGCCGATTCATTAAAATAGGCCAGGGATGAGGAACCTGTGGCCTTCAGGCAGCCTTCGAGGTCCTTGGGTGTGGCCTTCTGACGGAGTCCAAGTTTACAGAACAAATAATTTTATAAGGATGTTTGTTCTGTGAAGTTTGGATTTAGTCAAAGGGCTGCACTTTAGGAACTAGAGGGCCACATGTGGGTTCGAGGCCACAGGTTCCTCACTCCTAAAATAGGCTATTAATGTCCAAAACACAAGATAAAATTATAAAAATGCAATGACATTAATGTTGATCACCATTTCCTGAAAAAAATTGACCAAAATAAAGCAATTCTCATGGGGAAAACAGCCTTAGCAAGAAACAGCCTTAACGGCAAATATTTGAACTCCTTGTCAAAGAGAGCAAAATGGCAGACAATGGTGATACTAGTTTAAAATATATATTTATTTGTAAGAAACTATAAACAAAGATATAATTATTAATTTTTGTATATGGGGCAAGCACTATAAACCATACCATGGATGATGCAAAATTCATCCTAATGGGGGTAGGCAGCTGGTAAGGAGTACAACTGGGGCATGGATGTCAGGAATTGAGGGTGGGAAAACCAACATCATCTAGCAGTTGGTTATTATAAATAATTATTCCTGTTTCTAAGTTGCAAAGAACAAGTTCTGCCAAGCCACTATTAACACACACCCTGAAGCAAAGCCCTAGTCACCTACATTGGTTATATCTCTGACTAGGAAAGAAAATAGAATAGAATTATTGCCTTATCAGTAGCAAACATACAAAAAAACAATGGAAGTGAAAACAAATCTACAAAAACATGATGTGAGATACAACTGAGCCACATAATTCTGAGATATTTCATAGAAGAAAATGGCAGATGTATAACAAATAAATGAAAATAGAAGAAATTATCTGATTTTCCATATTGGCTAATTTTCATTACTAGTGAAACACCAGATTTGAACCCTTACAACTCAGCCACTGCTATATTATATACAGAAATTGATATAGTGCTTAAGACAAAATTGGAAAGTATGGCTAGACCAGAAAGAAATACATATTTAGGAAATCTATTTTGATTGTGGTATCATCTTGAAAATATTAAGAGATTATTTTATAACTCCAGAAGGAGGAGTCATCAGAAGATGGAAAAAATCTTGGATGGTTTTGTTACTTTAAAAAAGACAATCAAGTTAACATCAAAATCTATGGACCTATATACCTAATTTCAGAAACACACACACATATACACATATCTATATACATATACGCATATATACATATAAAAAAAAATATATATATATATATATATATATATACATTTCCATAAGTATATGTCAAAGCCATCTTTGATAACAGTATGAAAATGGAATAGGGAAAGACCTTGCA
Source organism: Trichosurus vulpecula (assembly GCF_011100635.1). Taxonomy (NCBI): domain Eukaryota; kingdom Metazoa; phylum Chordata; class Mammalia; order Diprotodontia; family Phalangeridae; genus Trichosurus; species Trichosurus vulpecula. The sequence goes on from NC_050574.1 coordinate 350,294,957, forward strand.
AAGGCTGATCATGTATGTAGTACGATGTGTTTAGTAACACAGATGAATGAAAAGTACATGAAATAAAAGATCCTACAGAGTACATTTGTTGATTAAAAAAATAAAAAGCTAAAAAACTCTTTTCAAACAAAGATATTCAGGTATGCCTTCATATATGAATACATTTTTAAGTAGATTTATGATTTTAGCAATGTAGGGAGCTCCTCAAAAGGAAACTCTCCCAATGATATTGTGCATTGAGACTTGGAGTCTCCTCACCTATGTTCCTTTTACTAGTGATTGAATGAACTTAGGTACATTATTAAGTAACTACCACATACCAGGTACTATACTGAGAATAAAAATACAAATGCCCTCAAGGAACTTGAATTTTAATATGAGGAGATAAGTTATATAGGAGAGGATAGTCAGGGAAGGAAGTTTTGTTCTGGAGAGTGACAGGGGTGATGAGTAGAGTTATATGTCAGTCAGCTATCACATCCTTTCCAGAAGCAGTGGAAGTTTTGATTTGATTCCTATTCCTAGGCAGAAAGTATTAGAAAATAGTAGAGCATGTTGCCAGGAGTATGAGTTCAGGGAGATGACAAGATGTTTGGGGTTGGTCGGATGGGATGTTAGTTAGGTAAAGTCGGTTAGGTGAGTTTATGCTCACTTGTACAGTTATTTTAATGTTGCATCCTCCATTAGACTATGAGCTTCTTGAGAGTAGGAACTTTCTTTTGCCTTTCTTTGTATCCCCAGCAACTAGTAGAGTGTCTGGCACATAGTAGGCACTTAACAGTGTTTATTGACTGACTCACTCCCTAAGTAGGCAAAATGCTGATGAAGATGGGATGGGATATGATTAAAGATGCCTTGACAAGGAAAAGGAACACCTCTTGAGTTAGACAAGAGGAGATAGCAGGGTGATGACATCTGAGTGAGTGATGTGAGATATGGAAGAAAAGAGCAGGGAAGATTATAATAAATGGCTGCATTTTTTTTCGGTGAAATTTGAGGCAAGTCCTCAGATAAAGAGTGTGGCTCAGAGTGATATTATAGGAATCTTGAAGAGGGTTACAAATGTTTTCCCTATTCCTGGAAACTATGCCTCTCTCTCTTTTCTTAATTTTTTTCTTTATTTTTAGTTTTCAACATTCACTTTTATAAGATTTTGAGTTCTAGATCCCCCCACCAAGACAACATGCAATCTGATATAGGCTATACTTGTATGATCATATTAAACATTTTTCAAATTAGCCATGTTGCGAAAGAAGAATCAAAACAAAAGGGAAAAACCATAAGAAGACAAAACAAAACCAACTAAAGAAAGAGAAATAGCATGCTTTGATCTGCATTCATACTCCATGGTTCTTTCTCTGGCTGTGGATAGCATTTTCCTCATGAGTCTTTTGGATTGTCTTTGGCATTGCTCACAAAGGTAAGCCTTACAAAGTCAGTTACAGCACAATGATGCTGTTACTGTGTATAGTGTTCTCTTGGTTCTGCTCACTTCCCTTAGTATCAATTCATACCAATCTTTTCAGGTTTTTCTGAAGTCCACCTGCTCATGATTTCTTATGAAACAATAGTATTCTATTGCATTTGTATACCACAACTTGTTCAGCCATTATGTAATTGATAGGTATACCCTTAATTTCCAATTCCTGGCCACCACAAAAAGAGCTGCTAAATATTTTTGTACATTTGGGTTCTTTTCCCTTTTTATGATCTCTTTGAAATGCAGACCTAGTGTAGAATTGCTTGATCAAGGTGTATGCACAGTTTTATGCCCTTTGGGCATAGTTCAAAATTGCTCTCCAGAATCGTTGGATCAATTCACAACTCCATCAACAATGCATTAGTTTTTCAATTTTCCCACATCTTCTCCAACATTTATCATTTTCCTGTTTTGTCATGTTAGCCAGGCTGATAGGTGTGATGTACCTCAGAGTTGTTTTAATTTGAATTTCTCTAATCAATAGTGATTTAGAGCATTTTTTCATATGACTATAGATAACTTTAATTTCTTCTTCTGAAAACCACCTGTTCATATCCTTTAACCCTTTATCAGTTGGGGAATGACTGTATTCTTATAGATTTGACTTAGTTCTCATATATTTTACAAATGAGGTCTTTATCAGAGACACTGGCTGTAAGACTTGTTTCCCAGCTTTCTGATCCCCTTCTAATCTTGGTGCATTGTCTTTGTTTGAGCAAAACTTTTTTAATTGAATATCATCAAAATTATCCATTTTGCATTTCATAGCATTCTGTATTTCTTGTTTGGTCATAAATTCCTTCCTTTCTCCATAGATAGGACAGGTAAACTCTTTCTTCCTCTCCTAATTTGCTTATAGTTTCACCCTTTATGTCTAAATCATGTACCCACTTTGACCTTATCTTGGTATACAGTGTAAGATGTTGGTCTATGCTACTTTCTGCCATACCATTTCCAGTTTTCCCAGAAATTTTTGTCAGATAGTAAGTTCTTATCCCAGAAGCTGAAGTCTTTGGGTTTACCAAACAGTAAATTACTATAGTATTGACTGCTATGTCTTGTATAACTGATCCACCACTCTATTTCTTGAAGTTTTGATGATTGCTGCTTTATAATACAGTTTTAGATTTGGTACAGCTATATGCACTGAAGATCAGAACATAAGATCATATTCAGCTTTTTTGATTGTCATATGATATTGCTGACTCATTTTGCACTCACATTCCACTAAACCCTCAGCTGTTTTTTCAAACAACTAATATTTTTTGTACCTCCCCCATGTCCTACTTGTGAAGTTGATTTTTTTGTTCCTACATTAAAGGCTAATTTTTCCTATTTCATTTCATTAAAAAAAGTTCAGCCTAATTCTCTAGCCTGTCAAAATCTTTTTGGTCCTGATTTTGTTATACCCTACATTAACTGTCCCTCCTGGTTTCTGTCTTCTGCAAATATGCTGACAGGGCCATCTATTCCTTTATCTAAGTCATTGATAAAAAAAAAAAGTGGCACAGCACAGAACCAACCTCAAATCCCTGGGGTCCTTCACTGGAAAATCTGCCATGTGGTTCACATATAGCCAGTGCAACTGAAGAATATCTAACAATCATTCTTTTAATCCAGCCAATTTTGAATCTCATTGTAATGTCATCTAATCTAATGTATACAATTTCTCCACAAGAATAGTGTGAAGTATCATAACAAAAGCTGTGCTAAAATCTAGATAAACTACATCATTATATCCATAGCATCCCCAATCTACTGCTTTAGGAATACTGTCAAAAAAAAGGAAATGGGTTTAGTCTGGCATGACCTGTTCTTGATTAAGTCATGCTGGCTCTTTATGACATTATTTTTTTCTTTCTAGGTGTTTACTAACCATCTCTTTAATGATTACTGATGGTTCTAGAATTTTCCCACTGATGATATAGACTTCCTGGCTTATAGTTTCAGATTCTGATGTCTTCCCTTTTTTGAGAATCATGTATTTGCCCTCTCCAATTTGGTGCTGCCTCTCCATTTTCTATGGTCTTTCAAATGGATAGATCTTACCTAGAAGTTCTTTCAGTACCAGTAGCTATAGTTCATATGTACCAGGTGACTTGATTTTATACAGGGTTACTAGGTGATTTCTCCTCATTATCTCCATATTCCTCTTGGCTATAAACTTCCTGTTAGTTATCTTTGCTATCATTTATGGTGCAAACATTATTTTTAGTAATTAAACAGAAGCAAGAATGTATAGTGGGTGCAAATAGTTTGTAGTACATTGCCAAGGTGATCAGGAAAGGATAAGGAATAATGGTTGGGAGACCTGAGTATTGTACTGGTACTTATGAATCATAAGATACAGAGGACCATATAAGAGGTAAGTGCTATGATGAAAAGAATTTGAACTTAGAGTCAGGAAGACCTGAGTTCGAATTCTCCCTCAGCCACTTGCTAGTTGTGTGTCCTGGGGCAAGTCATTTAACCCCTCTAAGTCACATTTTTTTACACAAAATGGGGATAATAATAAAATCTACCTCACAGAGTTGTTGCAAAGATCAAATAAAATGACATATTTAAAGTATTTTGTAAATTTTAAAGCACTGTAAAAATGCTAATTGTTATCAGACCATATATTTAGAGTTGGAAGGTAGTTTGTGATCATCTAGCATCTAGATTTAGCTAATTTAACCCAACCCCACATTTTACAAATGAGGAAACCTAGGCCCAGAGAGTTATGGAATTACTTAAGGTCTTACAGGTATTGACAGAAGCAAGATTTAGAGTCCTCTGACACTACACCAGTGATCTTTCCAATGTACCATACTAGAAGTCCTCTAGTACTTTGGATAGTTCCTGTATGGTCCACCTGTATGGTGAATAGGACAAAAATGGCTTAGAATAGGAGTAGATAGTTATCTGCCTCACAGATAGAATATAAACTTCAGTGAGATCATGGAGCCTTTGAAATGCTCAGGTACAGACATACTTGGATTACAGAAGGGTCTTTTCCTTTATGATTCACCTATACATAGTGAAACTTCCTAATGCTTCATAGATCTTATTCAATTTACAAATGAAATAATTTAGCAGTATCTATTACTACATTTGAATTGTACTCATATTTCTTAGCTTAGCTTCTTACTTTCCCTCCGTGTTTCCACAGGATGATTGTTTCATATAGGCATGACAAATGTGCTATAAAGGGCACTGGGCTCAGAGCCAGCATTCAAATCATTTTGACTCACTAAGCATTTATTAACATTTTATATAAATGACTCTTTGAGACTCACTCATAAGGCAAAGAACCTACACTCATGGAGCTCACACTCAGGCAGGAGAATGTGACATATAAAGATAATTATAAGACAAAATAATATATACATGTAGAAGAGAAGGGTACAAAATGTTATGCGAAGTTTGAAGAGAAAAAATTTCTACCTTGCGGGTAGGGAATAATGTAAGGGAAAGCTTCATCAAAGAGTTCTAGTCTTTGGATATGCGATACTGGAAAAGTTAGTTTTAATTGTATTAGGATTCTCAGCTCTTCACCTGCAAGATGGATTATCTGCACTTTGTCACTAGGCTGTTGTGAAGAGACAGTGGATGAGAGCATTGCTAAGGTGTAAGATCTATGAGTACACGAATTATATTCCTTTGCTTCAGAAAAAATCTCAATGCTTAGCAGAGTGCTCTGTACAAAGCAAAAAAAAAATAATAAATGTTTCTTGAATTCATTAAATTGAATTTCATTGATTTAAAAATTCAATTTAAATGAATTAATAAAAATTTCATGAGCTATCTTTCATAATGAAATTATAAAAGAAGAGCCCTAATTAATGAATTTACTAAAGGTAGTTTTTATCCCCTTTGTTATGAATTGACCCAAGTTGGTCTTGAGCAGCCTCATATACATATACATAGAAATTTTGTAAATATAAATTTGGCAGTAATGTAAAATATACTCTCAAAAAACTGAAACTGAAGGTCACTCAAAGGGCAATGGAGAGGTGTATGGTGGTCATTAACAGGCTGCAACCCAATGAAAATAAAGAATTGGGCAGGAGAATCAAGGTAAAGGATGTGATAAAAAGCTATGCATGATTAAAAAATAATTTTTAATAAAATGGGCTGATTATGTAGGAAGAGCAAGGGACAGCCTTTAAAAAGCTTTCTTTGTCTACTGGTATCTACATGCAACATGAAAACACTTAAGGAAGAATCTCAATACATTGAATGCGCCCTCCCCCCCCCATATTGAATTGTGCAAAGATAAGGATGAGAATCATGTGGGATGAGGAGAACAGGATCTGTATTTTTTGAAGAAATACTCATTTCAATGAGATCACAAATCCATTTGAGTCTTGGAACAAAATGTTGACATTGCAATACTAGACAATAAACTATTATTTATCATTTTTTGGATAGGGGTATTTAAGTGGTTTCCAAATGGAATAATTTTCTTACAACTTATTTTTCTTTGTTTTTGACTTACTCATCTCTTGTACTTTTCAGCAAATAATATTTGTGTGAATCTAACTAATGGTGTGTGTATAAATTAAACTGGGAGAATTTGCAAATATAAGTAAAGCATATGAGAGGTAGGGAAAGAGGTGATTTTTCCCAGAGTTGCAAAAAAGAGAATAACATTTAGCATTTTAAAATGACTGGCCCAGACCATCTGACGGTAGATGGCATTTAATTAGGAAGTCTATTAGATAGTTCTCTAGTGAGCTTTTCAAATACCTTGCCTCTTTTAAAAAATTATTTCCTTAATTATCTTTTATCATAGTCCCCAACAAATCGATCCACCCTTATTAGCCTTAAAAGACGAAGAATCACAACCCTATCTGCTACATGAACATATAGCCAGACTGTCCATAGGATTGAGCTCAACATGAATATCATGTCCAGTGTTGTACTATTCTAATATGAAAATCATATCCTAATCATATTGTTTCACTCAAAGAGCATCAAAATCTTTTCTACACACAGCAGTTGCTTAATAAATGTTGAACTCAATTGAATATAAGGGAAGGAGAGAAATAACAAAAATATTTAGTACTGATAAATAAAGAGGTTTGTGGATTAGAACTAATCATGATTCCTATCTTCACCATCCCTCTGAGATCTGTTGCCTTCCCTCTCTTAATTTACTTTTACTATGTGTATATAAATATTATTAGAATAATTAGCATTTATATAGCATTTGCTATGGACCATTCATGTGCTAAGCTCTTTACAATTTTTATCTTAGTCTTTACAACAACCCTGTGAGTAGGTGCTATCATTATTCCCATTTTATAGATAAGCAAACTGAGGAAGAGGTTAAGTAGCTTACCCAGGGTCACATACGTAGTAATATCTGAGGTGAATTTGAACTCAGGTCTTCCTGACTCTAGGCTAAACATTATGTTTAATAGAGAGGAGGAGGAGAGAGAGAG